>NW_026731752.1:2500-467500 GCF_028476545.2 Physella acuta | reverse complement strand
TCTGTTTTGGGATCAGTGGGGGGGGGGGGGGGAGTGTAATTGTTTTCCCTTTCGTCGTGGTTTTGTCTTTTCGGGCTGGGCGTGTTGGGCTTGACCGTGTTGGGCTTGACCGTGTTGGGCTTGACCGTGTTGGGCTTGACCGTGTTGGTGACCGTGTTGGGCTTGACCGTGTTGGGCTTGACCGTGTTGGGCTTGACCGTGTTGGGCTTGACCGTGTTGGGCTTGACCGTGTTGGGCTTGACCGTGTGAGGCTCTGATAGTATCAGTTTCAATAATGTGTTCATTTTCTTCAATATTTTTATTTTCAATAGAATGTTGGATTTTTATTTTTTTTGAATACTTTTATTTTCCAATTCAAAACAAATACAGTAACATCACACGCCGTTTGGATGGATATTTACAAGGTAGTTACATTGATGTACAGAGTATAGTAAATAAATAAAGAAATAAGTAAATGAATACATAAGATACATTGAATTTAAAGCTTGTTGGTTAAAAAATAGGACAGAGGCTTTTAAAAGTTAAATTCTATATGTATGTATTTCAAAGGAATATAACAAACAAAATAGACTTGATGGTCATTGTGTAATATATCTAAAGTGCTAATCATCTAAATTAATGATTAAAAATATTTATATTTAAGGTGTAATAAAAATATCTCATTTTCCAAATTTATAGTGTTAATTGACGGCATGTGCATTAAACAAAATTAAAGAAAATGTATTACCCGTCACAAAAATTCTAAATGTGTCTGAAATTTTTTTACTTTTAGTCCTTTAGCACTCATTACGTCTCTGGATAAATTAGGAAAACACAATTACTCCCCTTTAAAATAAACATTACATCGGGGATTACTTTTTATTACCTTATTTTTGGTGTCGGGAAATACATAATTACATAAATAGCGTGGATTGATGAAGTGAAATGTGGTAGGTAAAATACATATCTCAAATACCGCCTTTTATTTAATTTATACACTGAACGTACTGTTTACTATTTTTTAAAAATCAAAAACAGTTTAGAATCCATATCCTAAATAACCTCTATGTTTACTTCTATCTTTCCGTTTGCGGATAAGCTTGGGGTATTAAAGTCGTTCACTAAATTAAATCAGGCGCGTCCGCCGGCGCCCCTGCAGGGTTCGATTTGGCGCCCTGGGTTATCCTATCAGCGCGTGTCTGTGTAATTTCGTTTTAAACAGTGCGATAGACTATGGATAAGAAAGGTTACTATAGTCCTTCACTAAATCGAATTCAGGACGCACTCCGACACTCAAACATGGTGCTATTTAGCGCCTAGGGCCTTCCCGTGTTAGCTATGGCGCCTACGTTCGTTTAAGTGAGTGCAAAAGGGTTCCCAGAAAGAAGCGCAACGGAAAAAAGCGCAACGGAAAAAAGCGCCAAACAAAAAGCGCAACGGAAATAAGCGCACACGGAAAAAAGCGCAAAGAGAAAAAAGCGCACACGGAAAAAAAGCGCAAAGAGAAAAAAGCGCAAAGAGAAAAAAGCGCAAAAAGAAAAAAGCGCACACAGAAAAAAGCGCAAACAGAAAAAAACGCACACGGAAAAAAGCGCAAACAGAAAAAAGCGCACACGGAAAAAAGCGCAAAGAGAAAAAAGCGCACACAGAAAAAAGCGCAAAAAGAAAAAAGCGCACACAGAAAAAACCGCAAACAGAAAAAAGCGCAAACGGAAAAAAGCGCAAACAGAAAAAAAGCGCACACAGAAAAAAGCGCAAACGGAAAAAAGCGCAAACGGAAAAAAGCGCAAACAGAAAAAAGCGCAAACGGAAAAAAGCGCAAACAGAAAAAAGCGCACACAGAAAAAAGCGCAAACAGAAAAAAGCGCAAACGGAAAAAAGCGCAAGCAGAAAAAAGCGCACACAGAAAAAAGCGCAAACGGAAAAAAGCGCAAACACAAAAATGCGCAACCAGAAAAAACAACGAAAAATGTGCAAAAGAGAAATTTAGCACAAATACCTATATCGACTTGATGACACATTTATGCATGACTGTTAGGGCTGCTGTAAGAGTGTCGTGTTTGATCACGTGATCTACTACCATTTAAAGCGTACCACTACCATGTGAATTCCCCTCACCACGATACAGGCGATAATCGCTTTACACAATGCCTACTATTTTCTTGGTCAAAAATTATTCAACTACTATTCTCGTATAAATAAACATAAAACTATCCTTGATATCGACATTACACGAAGTATCTCTCACATTCTCCCTAGTCCGAACTACCTAGCTTGCATACCATAACTACCCGTTCGTATGGCAAAACTTCATTCTCTTTCATCCGCGTCATTAAACATGCATTCGTCATATTTCTCGCAACAACATTCATTCGCAAAATGATATAAACAACCATAGCTCTTCTGTTATATAGGCTACATGCAGTGTTTCATCCAGACTTTTTTCTCCGGGGCTAAGGGGGGGGGGGGGAAGGGAGGGAAGGGGATTTTCGGGGGGGGGGGGGGCGTCAACTTTTTTCGGGGGGAGGGGGGGCGGACACTAGTAAAAGTGTATGTTTACATGTTTTCATTACCCTTCAAACAATAGTCTATTTTAGTTATATTGAGATTAAAGAATGTAAATATATAGTACACACAATTCTGTAGAATAGGAACGATTGGGAGGGAAGTTACATATAGCGCAAGAAATTTAGAGGTTAGGTAGGGTATAATAAATGGTGGGGTTAGGAAAGTTAGGGGGTCCATTCTCTAACAGGCAGTCTATGTCTCTTTCGTACTTTCGTGTTGGTTTATTGTCGAACCTGTCCTCACCTCACATCACAACTGTTGGGTGACGCTTACCGTGTAATGTTAAAATAAATAGCATGTAATTGAGTTAGTTCGAAGTGATTTTTCATACAAGCCCAACGCACTAATTAAGATTGTCGCAAAATGTAACATATATGTAACATATGTCAATGATGTCAATGAATTTTCATTTAAAAAATGTACAGATTACGAAACTAACGAACTTCGCCGATCCTTTTTCGGTGGGTAGGTGGGTAAGTGGGTAGGCGGGTAGGTGGGTAGGTGGGTAAGTGGGTAGGTGGGTAAGTGGGTAGGTGGGTAGGTGGGTAAGTGGGTAGGTGGGTAGGTAGGTAGGTAGGTGTGTAGGAGGGTAGGTGGGTAAGTGTGTAGGTGGGTAGGTAGGTAGGTAGTAGGTAGTAGGTAGGTAGGTAAGTGCGTCATGATGTGAAATAATATTAAATACATAATTGTTATTTTGGTGCGAATGAATGTTGTTGCGAGAGATATGAGAGATATGACGAATGCATGTTAGATGACGCGGATGAAAGAGAGTGAAGTTTTGCCATAGGAACGGGTAGTTATGGTATGCAAGCTAGGTAGTTCGGACTAGGGAGAATGTGAGAGATACTCACATGGTAGTGGTACGCTTTAAATGGTAGTAAATCACGTGATCAAACACGAAACTCTTACAGCATCCCTAACAGTCATGTATAAATGTGTCATCAAGTCGATATAGGTATTTGTGCTAAATTTCTCTTTTGCACATTTTTCGTTGTTTTTTCTGGTTGCGCATTTTTGTGTTTGCGCTTTTTTCCGTTTGCGCTTTTTTCTGTGTGCGCTTTTTTCTGTTTGCGCTTTTTTCCGTTTGAGCTTTTTTCTGTTTGCGCTTTTTTCTGTGTGCGCTTTTTTCTGTTTGCGCTTTTTTCCGTTTGCGCTTTTTTCTGTTTGCGCTTTTTTCCGTTTGCGCTTTTTTCTGTTTGCGCTTTTTTCTGTGTGCGCTTTTTTCTGTTTGCGCTTTTTTCCGTTTGCGCTTTTTTCTGTTTGCGCTTTTTTCCGTTTGCGCCTTTTTCTGTTTGCGCTTTTTTCTGTGTGCGCTTTTTTCTTTTTGCGCTTTTTTCTGTGTGCGCTTTTTTCTCTTTGCGCTTTTTTCCGTGTGCGCTTTTTTCTGTTTGAGCTTTTTTCCGTGTGCGCTTTTTTCTGTTTGCGCTTTTTTTCTGTGTGCGCTTTTTTCTTTTTGCGCTTTTTTCTCTTTGCGCTTTTTTCTCTTTGCGCTTTTTTCCGTGTGCGCTTTTTTCTCTTTGCGCTTTTTTCCGTGTGCGCTTATTTCCGTTGCGCTTTTTGTTTTGCGCTTTTTTCCGTTGCGCTTTTTTCCGTTGCGGTTCTTTCCGGCCACCGTGCAAAAGACTATGCATAAGTTGGGGTACTATAGTCGTTTACTAAGATGAATCAGACGATTCCGCCGGCGCCCCGGGCTAAACTGTGAGCATTTTGCGTTTATGTTTGCATTTAAGATTGTGTTTATATATGCGTTTATTTGCATTATTTTGAGTTATTGTTTGCGTTTAGGTTTGCGGTTGTGTTTCTATTTGTATTTGCGTTTGTGTTTGATTTTTTGTTTGCGTTTGTGTTTTCTTTGCGTTTATTTTTTTTTTGTATTTGCGTTTAGGTTTGGGTTTGTATTTGTATTTGGGTTTGTTTTTGTTTATTTTTTTATTTGCGTTTGTGTTTTCTTTGCTTTTTTTGTTTGCATTAGTTGTTGGGTTTGTGTTTGCGTTTATGTTTGTATTTGTGTTTATGTTATGTTTGCGTTTTTTATTTTGTGTTTTCGTTTTGTTGGTTGTGGTTAAGGTTAGTTCGGAAAGTAATATATTTCCTAAACCCGGGCAATGGCGGGTATAGGCTACTTAATAAACCCACAAGTCATGGTCCTTTACAGAGGCCAGTGCTAGTATATACCTATATTAACACATCCATATATGCCGTTTTAAGTGTTTAACTTTTAATGGCATGCGCGACGCCTAGCCGGCCCAGACTTTGTTACAGTTCGTCGAGGAATTCAAATAAGTCAAACTTGAATTAATGTATTAAAATGCAACAAAAATTTTGAATGAATAACTTTAAATCAACTGAGATATTTTAAAGATAAGATTAGGGTTAGGGTTAGGATTACGATTAGGGTTAGGTCTAAAGCCAAGTTTATTTACTCTTTAAATCATCCGGCCTCAGGAGGTTTAGGTAATGAAACTATTGTACAAGTTTGTGTACTGAAACTATTGTACAAGTTTGTGTACTGAAACTGTTGTACAAGTTTGTGTACTGAAACTGTTGTACAAGTTTGTGTACTGAAACTATTGTACAAGTTTGTGTACTGAAACTATTGTACAAGTTTGTGTACTGAAACTGTTGTACAAGTTTGTGTACTGAAACTATTGTACAAGTTTGTGTACTGAAACTAGTGTACAAGTTTGTGTACTGAAACTAGTGTACAAGTTTGTGTACTGAAACTGTTGTACAAGTTTGTGTACTGAAACTGTTGTACAAGTTTGTGTACTGAAACTGTTGTACAAGTTTGTGTACTGAAACTGTTGTACAAGTTTGTGTACTGAAACTATTGTACAAGTTTGTGTACTGAAACTATTGTACAAGTTTGTGTACTGAAACTATTGTACAAGTTTGTGTACTGAAACTATTGTACAAGTTTGTGTACTGAAACTGTTGTACAAGTTTGTGTACTGAAACTGTTGTACAAGTTTGTGTACTGAAACTGTTGTACAAGTTTGTGTACTGAAACTATTGTACAAGTTTGTGTACTGAAACTGTTGTACAAGTTTGTGTACTGAAACTGTTGTACAAGTTTGTGTACTGAAACTGTTGTACAAGTTTGTGTACTGAAACTATTGTACAAGTTTGTGTACTGAAACTATTGTACAAGTTTGTGTACTGAAACTGTTGTACAAGTTTGTGTACTGAAACTGTTGTACAAGTTTGTGTACTGAAACTATTGTACAAGTTTTTGTACTGAAACTGTTGTACAAGTTTGTGTACTGAAACTGTTGTACAAGTTTGTGTACTGAAACTATTGTACAAGTTTGTGTACTGAAACTGTTGTACAAGTTTGTGTACTGAAACTGTTGTACAAGTTTGTGTACTGAAACTGTTGTACAAGTTTGTGTACTGAAACTGTTGTACAAGTTTGTGTACTGAAACTATTGTACAAGTTTGTGTACTGTACAGTTTGTCCTATATTCTCGACAGGTCATGTTAACTAACCATTTCTTCGGACCACGTGGCCACTTCAAGTTTACAGAAACCGGAAGTGCTGAAGGTGTGATAGAGTTTGAACAGGTAAGTGGAACCTAAACACCTGGAGATAAAATACGCTGAGTGCAGACAGACGTCAAATCCCAACAATACACTAGAACAATACACCATAACAACATAACACAACAATACACTAGAGCAATACACCATGACAACATAATACAACAATACACTAGAGCAACACACCATGACAACATAACACAACAATACACTAAAGCAATACACCATGACAACATAATACAACAATACACTAGAGCAACACACCATGACAACATAACACAACAATACACTAAAGCAATACACCATGACAACATAACACAACAATACACTAGAGCAACACACCATGACAACAATACACTAGAGCAATACACCATAACAACATAACACAACAATACACTAGAGCAATACACCATGACAACATAACACAACAATACACCATAACAACAAAACACAACAATACACCATGACAACATAACACAACAATACACCATAACAACATAACACAACAATACACCATAACAACAAAACACAACGATACACCATAAACTTTTATTTAACACAACAATACACTAAAGCAATACACCATGACAACATAACACAACAATACACTCGAGCAATACACCATGACAACATAACACAACAATACACCATAACAACAAAACACAACAATACACCATGACAACATAACACAACAATACACTAGAGCAATACACCATAACAACATAACACAACAATACACCATAACAACAAAACACAACAATACACCATGACAACATAACACAACAATACACCATAACAACAAAACACAACAATACACCATAACAACAAAACACAACAATACACCATAACAACAAAACACAACAATACACTAGAGCAATACACCATGACAACATAACACAACAATACACCATAACAACAAAACACAACAATACACTAGAGCAATACACCATAACAACACAACACAACAATACACTAGAGCAATACACCAAAACAACATCACACAACAATACACTAGAGCAATACACCATGACAACATAACACAACAATACACTAGAGCAATACACCATGACAACATAACACAACAATACACCATAACAACAAAACACAACAATACACCATAACAACATAACACAAAATATACCATAACAACAAAACACAACAATACACTAGAGCAATACACCATGACAACATAACACAACAATACACCATAACAACAAAACACAATAATACACCATGACAACATAACACAACAATACACCATAACAACAAAACACAACAATACACCATAACAACATAACACAAAATATACCATAACAACAAAACACAACAATACACTAGAGCAATACACCATGACAACATAACACAACAATACACCATAACAACAAAACACAACAATACACTAGAGCAATACACCATAACAACATAACACAACAATACACTAGAGCAATACACCATAACAACATAACACAACAATACACTAGAGCAATACACCATGACAACATAACACAACAATACACCATGACAACAAAACACAACAATACACCATGACAACATAACACAACAATACACCATGACAACAAAACACAACAATACACCATGACAACAACACAACAATACACCATAACAACATAACACAACAATACACTAGAGCAATACACCATAACAACATAACACAACAATACACCATGACAACATAACACAGCAATACACCATGACAACATAACACAACACTACACTAGAGCAATACACCATAACAACATAACACAACACTACACTAGAGCAATACACCATAACAACATAACACAACAATACACTAGAACAATACACCATGACAACATAACACTGCAATACACCATGACAACATAACACAACATTACACCATAACAACATAACACAACAATACACTAGAGCAATACACCAAAACAACATCAGACAACAATACACTAGAGCAATACACCATAACAACATAACACAACAAATTTACTACACAATACAACAAAAATACAACAACAAATTAAAAAAAACAAAAAAAAAACACAACAACATTATAGCTCATTAATAAAGCACACAAAAAATACTACAACAACGCACCTCAAACAACAACGCAACACTAGACGACTAATAGTTGTCCTATAATGGTGAACAGGGAGGCTTTGTTCCCACCTTGGCCTCTACTAATGAATAAAGAAAGATTTCATACAAAATAGCTATTAAATATTCAATACATAGTAGTAACTCTGCCTTTTAGCATGTGGAGTAATAAATACTTTTACATAATAGAATACAATGAGAATAGACTGGATGAAATTGTTGTTTTGTTTTTGTTTTTTTAATTTTGTTTTGTTTGTGTTTTGTTTTATTGGTTTTGTTTGAATATATTTTCAGTTACTGATAGTTTTATTCTTGGGAAAAATTGTATATAAATTAACACAATTTAGGCAAAGCTGTATCCTAGAGAATAAAGTGGGAGTGATTTCCCCAAAACTTTCTGGAATATTCTTGAAGTAATGTACGGAAGCTCTTAGTGAGAACAGACGGAATCAAGGGTTGTGACGTAGCCTGGGGCAGCTTCTCGGGGTGGGGATGTAGCCAGTGGCTACAACATAGGCTAGCAGCCATCTTGTAGCCATGATGCTAGTGGCTACAACATAGGCCATCTTGTAGCCATAATGCTAGTGGCTACAACATAGGCCATCTTGTAGCCATGATGCTAGTGGCTACAACATAGGCCATCTTGTAGCCATGATACTAGTGGCTACAACATAGGCCATCTTGTAGCCATGATGCTAGTGGCTACAACATAGGCCATCTTGTAGCCATGTCTGTTATGATTCAAGACAAGTCAGTATAAACCCTATCAATGTCAGGTTTACCCTACGTCATACATTTTTACATCTAATATATAAAGCTCAGTTCTGTATGTAACGCATATGTTTGTCGTTGGTCTTGGATGGATTTAAGTGTTAGACAATTATCGTGCGCATTTGTCTAAATTTATGAGTTAAAAAATTACCTTTGAAAGTGTTGGGAAAAAATTTTCATTTTTCAAATTATAGTAATAATTGTCGGCATGTTCATTAAACACAAGTTTTAAAAAAATATCATCTTTTACAAAAATTCTAATTATGTCTTTATTTAGTCCTATAGCACTTACTTCCCTTTGATAAATTAGGAAAACACAATTACTTCCCTTTATAAAACCATTGCATTAGTGGAAAAGAATTTACTTTTTATTACTTTATTTTGGTGTTGGGAAAAAAAATTACATAATTAGCGGGGATTGATCAAGTGCAAATGTTGTAGGTATTTTACGGATAAGCTTGGAGTATTATAATTGTTCATTAAATTGAAACAGGCGCGTTCGTTTACGTGAGTGCAAAAGACTATGAATAAGTTGGGGTACTATAGTCGTTCATTAAGCAAAAACAGGTGATTCCGCCCCGGGCGTTTATGTTCGCGGTAGTGTTTTCTTTGTGTTTAGGTAGGTTTGCGTTAGTGGTTGCGTTTTGATTTGGTTCGTTTTTGTTCTTTCTTTTTTCGTTTTTGTTTGTGTTTTTTTCTTTGGGTTTGTATTTGTGTTTTTGGTTGGTTTTGCGTTTGGATTTGGTTTGTTTTCGTTTGCTTTTTCGTTGTTTTTTTGTGTTGGTATTGGTGTTTGTGGTTGTGGTTGGGTTTGTTGTTAGTTTTTTGTTTTCGTTTGCTTTTTTGTTTGTTTTTTCTTTGTGTTTGTATTAGTGTTTGTGATTGTGGTTGGGTTTGTTGTTAGGTTTTTGTTTTCGTTTGTATTTGTAATTGTGTTAGCGTTGTTTCCGTTTTGTTGTTTTGGTTGGTTGTGGTTTGGGTGGGCAATGCCGGGTTTATGATGATTACTAAACACACAAGTAATGGTCTTTAACAGAAAGGTTTTTCACAAAAACCAGAGCAGGGCCTGGCCGGGACGGCTAGTTTGTTTAATAAAATTTTACTTTGTTTACATTTTTACATTTGTTTAAAAAAAATACTTTGTTTACATTTTTATATTTGTTTAATAAAATTTTACTTTGTTTACATTTTTACATTTACAAAAACAATACAATGTGCCCACCATCTTTCTTTTGTTGATGGATTTCTTTTACTGAATAAATGTTAGCTATCATTCTGATTTAGCTTTTTCTCTATTCAACAAAACTTTCTTACTGTCATCCCGGTCATCAGTAATATCTGGGAGGTGTGATGTTAACTAGAAATTGAACTAGAATTTAATATCCAGTTAACAATGGCAGCTGACGACGAATATACATCATACTTATCAGAACTAGTGCCAAAACGTCTGTTGAGAGTAAAAAAAGAATGTGAAACACAATAAATATAAACATTCCAAAAGTAAGACGTTTTACAACCGCCACTAACACTTTGAAGTTCACGTCACACGAACATAACGCCAGTTGAAATTTAAGCAATCGCGACATCATACAAGTTTAACAAAGCAATCACGACCTCATAAAGTTTAACAAAGCAATGACGACCTCATAAAGTTTAACAAAGCAATGACGACCTTTTACAACTTTAACAAAGAAATCACGACCTCATAAAGTCGAACAAAGCAATGACGACCTTATACAAGTTTAACAAAGAAATCACAACCTCAAAAAGTTTAACAAAGCAATGAAAGTTGATAGAAAAAAATCATTTGGCCATACGGGTGTTACATATGGACAGACATACATACATACATCTAATTATATATATATATATATATATATATATATATATATATATATATATATATATATATATATATATATATATATATATATATATATATATATATATATATATATATGTATATATATATGTGAATAAATACAACTGGACAAACATACATAGAGACCCAAAAACAAGTAGAGGCCCAACACTCTTTGTTTCAGATTATACCCGACAAAAAGAATGAAAGTTTTGGATATAAATATGTTGCCCAGTTTGAAAACGGAGTCCTGTCAGGACTGGAGGGTATTTCGTTTCATTACTTTGATAACCTTGTCAACGGTCGATTGTCGTCAAGGTGTAGCCCAGCATGTAAGGCAGGTAAGTTGAGGTGTAGTACAGAATGTAATGCAGGTAAGTTAAGGTTTAGTACAGAATGTAATGCAGGTAAGTTGAGGTTTAGTACAGAATGTAATGCAGGTAAGTTGAAGTTTACTACAGAATGTAATGCAGGTAAGTTGAGGTTTAGTACAGAATGTAATGCAGGTAAGTTGAGGTGTAGTACAGAATGTAATGCAGGTAAGTTGAAGTTTAGTACAGAATGTAATGCAGGTAAGTTGAAGTTTAGTACAGAATGTAATGCAGGTAAGTTGAGGTTTAGTACAGAATGTAATGCAGGTAAGTTGAAGTTTAGTACAGAATGTAATGCAGGTAAGTTGAAGTTTAGTACAGAATGTAATGCAGGTAAGTTGAGGTTTAGTACAGAATGTAATGCAGGTAAGTTGAGGTGTAGTACAGAATGTAAGGCAGATGAGATGTAGCCATCTTTATCGAATGCTGCTCACCTTTGATACAGGGGCGCTGAAGATTGTGTTATCACAATGCTGCTGGAATTGTCTTTCCTGTCTGGACAACGAGATTTTGGACGTGGAGAATGCGACCTGCGAAGTGTGTCCAGCATTCTACTGGCCGGACTCGACGGTATGCGCTTCAGTTAAACATCAGTTAAACATCGGTTAAACATCAGTTAAACGTCAGTTAAACCATGACAAGCTGGACTGTGAAAGCTATCAACTATGTAAATGAGGTCATTAATTTCTGACCGATGTATTAGATTGTTGTGTGCAGTGGCTTAAGCCGAGGGAGTTAGGGGCTGGGGATTTAATCCCCACTCTCAGTTAAGGGTTGGGGATTAAATCCCCACTCCCAGTTAGGGGCTGGGGATTTAATCCCCACTCCCAGTTAGGGGCTGGGGATTTAATCCCCACTCCCAGTTAGGGGCTGGGGATTTAATCCCCACTCCCAGTTAGGGGCTGGGGATTTAATCCCCACTCCCAGTTAGGGTCTGGGGATTTAATCCCCACTCCCAGTTAGGGTCTGGGGATTTAATCCCCACTCCCAGTTAGGGGCTGGGGATTTAATCCCCACTCCCAGTTAGGGTCTGGGGATTTAATCCCCACTCCCAGTTAGGGGCTGGTGATTTAATCCCCACTCCCAGTTAGGGTCTGGGGATTTAATCCCCCCCCCCCATGGACGTCTATGTCCATTATAGTTATAAAACCACTGTAACTCATTTAAATATATTCTTCAATCAGTATAAATGTATGATTGTATATGTATGTTTAGAAGAGTCATCTAAAAACGACGCTATGTAGTGCAACATTAATGTCACACTTAGGTTTACGCTGGGTAAGATAATAGAACTTAAGTGACCGGAGAGTGGTGAATGAAGTTGAACCCCCCCCCCCCCCACCTCCCACCACCACCCCTGTACTGATCTGTAAAGTTCCTATCTGTGAAAATATTCAGTGAAGCGGTCAAAACTGACCAGTCGTATTTCCCTAGACAATGTTTGTAATTTATGTGAAACTTAAAGGGTAATTTTTTAAAAGATTTGAGGGTACCTACTATCTGTAGCTAACCCTAACCCTAACCCTAACCCTAGGGTACCTACTATCTGTAGCTAACCCTAACCCTAGGGTACCTACTATCTGTACATCTGGCTAATTTTTGGCATGCACCTCGATAGATGGCTAGGCAGCATGGGTTAGGGTTAGGGTTATGGCTAGGCCTTATGGGTTAGGGTTAGGGTTATGGCTAGGCCTTATGGGTTAGGGTTAGGGAAAACTGATGGTGAGACTCTAAGACATCGATGAGGACTAAACAATGACCGCCAGTGAAATTCTCCTTTGATACACATCGAAAACAAATTTTTGTTTGACGACCTCCAAGGCCGCACAGCGACGTCATACAACAACCCGGGGGGGGGGGGGGGGGGGGGGTAACAAAAAAGAAAACTTTCTGTCCGTCGTAAACCCCCCTCTGGCCGTTAGAACTGACCAGATGCCATTTTCCTTATATAAACATAGCAACTCTTTGGTGAAAAAAGAAAACAAAGACTACGTCATTCCATCTTTTACAAGGGAGGTAACTTCTCAAAGTAATTAATTTTCAATCAAATTTTAGGATTTTTTTAAAGGAGAAAATGAAGAAATTTAGCATTCCATTATATATTAAAACGGTGACAGGACAAATGATCTCAGGACAAATGATCTCAGGACAAATGATCTCAGACAAAATATCTCAGACAAAATATCTCACGGACAAATGATCTCAGGACAAATGATCTCAGGACAAATGATCTCAAGGACAAATTATCTCAAGGACAAAAGATACCAGGACAAAATATATCAGGACAAATGATACCACGGACAATTGATCTCAGACAAAATATCTCAGACAAAATACCTCACACCTAAATTTTAATAGTGTATTGTGACTTTAGTTGATCTGAACAATTTTTATTAACTGTCGTATGGTTTTGTTTAATATGTTTAATATTGTTTATAGGCGCATATGATAATTGTAAGAAATGTTTGCCGTATAAATTTATCATATTGCACTTTTAAAATTGTATATTGCATTTTAAAATTAGGATTATTACTATAGAAAATTAAAGAAATTGTTCGATAGACAGCGTAGGCGGGCTTGCCAAACATGAGACAATCCAACCATGTCAGGTGGACGAAACTAGATCAAAGATGATGAAATAACAATAGAGAAACACCTTCGTATCAAGGTGGCAGCCCGCTTTGATGGTAGAGACAAGCCTTAAGGGAAAGACATCCGCCCTCCATGAACAATACAACTAATAGCTAAATTCAATAATTATGCGTCGGTCACACCTTAGTGATCAGGTGACTAATGCTTATTTAAGACAAACAGCGGTCATCGCGGAGTTAGAACATGTCGAGCAAGATTTCACACAATACATGATCACATAGTATTGGAGAGGTGTGATCATAACGATGTACTGTCAGCAAAGAAACGTAAACGTTATGTTTGTGTTGATCGTGCAATAAAAACAATAATTTTACGTTACGAACCTAGAGACCCATTAATATTTTTGAAAGATATTTCGCATGTTTTAAACATTATTGTTGTATAGCTACCGTTACTTTGTTTTATACATTATCATTTATCGTACCTTTCAGGCTAAAGGAGAAAATTTGTTTTCATTTTTATTTTTTCAAATCAAAGGCCATTACAAAGATTGAGTTAAATAAATCTTTTGATGGTTTGTTAAGTTTAACAAATTCATTTTATTCACAATTATGACGCGTAAAGAAAGTAAACAAAACCATATTGACAGTCAATTTAAAAAATTTTTCAAATGAACTAAAATCATTGCACATACTATCAACATTTTGCTGTGAGATATTTTGTCTGAGATATTTTGTCTGAGATCATTTGTCCATGATATCATTTGTCCTGATATATTTTGTCCTGGTATCTTTTGTCCTTGAGATCATTTGTCCTTGAGATCATTTGTACTGAGATCATTTGTCCGTGAGATATTTTATCTGAGATATTTTGTCTGAGATCATTTGTCCTGAGATCATTTGTCCGTGAGATATTTTGTCTGAGATCATTTGTCGTGGAACCATTAAAACATGTATCTTAAGGGGATATGCGCGGGAAAAAATCACAAAATTTCTTGTTTTTCGTCATGATGGGTTTCTTGCACTTTTGGATACTTTGTCCATTTTTGTATAAAGAAAATAATAACTTTAAAGAGAATAAAATATTTTATGTGTTTGAATTACGATTTTTATGACCCTATTAATTAAAAAATAATCATTTTTTTTTCCCAATCTTACAAGCTCTCTATGAAAAGTTTTATATCCGTCATTATATTGTATTTGACATCTTTGGAAAGCTGGATTTCTCATGTATTTAGTAAACTTAATTTCCTACATCTCGGAAGCACCGAAAGCTTACAATCTGCTTTGCAGTTTTCACATATATGGCACTTTCCTGACCTAGTTTTCGTTACTTTTGGCTGTTTTTCTCAATATGCACATTTTGAAATTATTGAACACTAAAAATGGTACGATTTTTTAGACCTTGTAAAACTCATACTAGTAATTATCAAAAAGTTGTCGTGACAAAAATTTAAATATATACTGAAATATAAGCAGTTTAAATTTGATTGCTATAGGTGCATAAATAAAACAAGGTAATTAAAAAGTCTAGTGACAATTTTAGCGCAATTTCCTTATGTTATCTAAAAATAGCTCTGTCGTAGCGTAAATCAAGAGCAGGGTTAGTAAAACCATTGGTTAGTTATTAAAACGTTTTTTATGAATTTTTTTTTCAGTATTTTACATGTTTTATTTACAATAGAGTTACATGACTAAAAACCATTGCGCGCCTAGCTACTGAACGTGATGACGCAGTCATTGAACGTGATGGCGCAGCTATTGAACGTGATGACGCGTGTGGTGTGGTTGGATAAACATGCCTACTAATTCGGTCCAAATTTTAATTAATTAAAAAAAAATTTTTGTGACCGAACGAAAGGATATTTTTGAAAACTTTCTTCGGCAATATTGTTCTAAATTATGGCAGGAATCGATTGGTAAATGTTTCAAGTCGCTAAGTGGTCTGGTTGCCGAGATATGGGCCAAAAATCTCTAGATCTATACAGTGGCGTAGCGAGGTCGGGTGTCACCCGGTGCGGCACTTAATGGTGTCACCCCCCCAGAGGCATAGAGACCCTTCCCAGGGACAAACTTTCAAATTTTCGATTTGCACCCCCCTCAAACTTTCGATTTGCACCCCCCCCCCCTCGAGTTTTCGATTTGCACCCCCCCCCCCCTCAAACTTTCGATTTGCACCCCCCCCCCTCGAGTTTTTCTCTATATATTTTGCTATTTTTTGCCTTGGTGTCACCCCCCTAAATGGTGTCACCCGGTGCTGTCCGCACCCCCCGCCCCCCCCCCCCTCGCTACGCCCCTGGATCTATATGATCTAGAATCTCTAGATCTAGATGATCTAGAATATCTAGATCTAGATCAATATCTAGATAGAACCAACATAAATCCCACCTCCTCATGCGATGAGATGATCCTGACTACGCCACTGGTTGTTTTTGTTAGCTTGATGTGTTCGCTTATTGTTTTTGTTTGCTTGATGTATTCGATTATTGTTTTTGTTTGCTTGATGTATTCGATTATTGTTTTTGTGTGCTTGATGTATTCGATTATTGTTTTTGTTTGCTTGATGTATTCGATTATTGTTTTTGTGTGCTTGATGTATTCGATTATTGTTTTTGTTTGCTTGATGTATTCGATTATTGTTTTTATTTGCTTGATGTATTCGATAATTGTTTTTGTTTGCTTGATGTATTCGATCATTGTTTTTGTTTGCTTGATGTATTCGATTATTGTTTTTGTTTGCTTGATGTATTCGATTATTGTTTTTGTTTGCTTGATGTATTCGATTATTGTTTTTGTTTGCTTGATGTATTCGATTATTGTTTTTGTTTGCTTGATGTATTCGATTATTGTTTTTGTTTGCTTGTTGTGTTCGATTATTGTTTTTGTTTGCTTGATGTGTTCGATTATTGTTTTTGTTTGCTTGATGTATTCGATTATTGTGTGTCTAAATAAAAAATTGCTTCCCTTTCTCGCCAGTCTCGTGTTTGTCTGCCCATTAAACCCCAGCTCAGTCGCCCCGATGACGACGTGCTCCTCTACGTCAGCTACCTGTTCTCCATCATTGGCGTCATCACGACGCTAGGTGTCGTCTGCTGTTTCATCAAGTACAGGAACTCGCGAATCATCAAAGCCACCAGCAAGGAGCTTAGCTTCATCCAGCTTTCTGCCATCATTACAGGTAGTTGGTGCTAGGGTTAGGGTTGGTTGGTGCTAGGGTTAGGGTTGGTTGGTGCTAGGGTTAGGGTTGGTTGGTGCTAGGGTTAGGGTTGGTTGGTGCTAGGGTTAGGGGTAGCTGGTGCTAGGGTTAGGGTTGGTTGGTGCTAGGGTTAGGGTTGGTTGGTGCAAGGGTTAGGGTTGGTTGGTGCTACCCTCATTGGCACGTTAGTAGCTGGTGCTAGGGTTAGGGTTGGTTGGTGCTAGGGTTAGGGTTGGTTGGTGCTAGGGTTAGGGTTGGTTGGTGCTAGGGTTAGGGTTGGTTGGTGCTAGGGTTAGGGTTGGTTGGTGCTAGGGTTAGGGTTGGTTGGTGCTAGGGTTAGGGTTGGTTGGTGCTAGGGTTAGGGTTGGTTGGTGCTAGGGTTAGGGTTGGTTGGTGCTAGGGTTAGGGTTGGTTGGTGCTAGGGTTAGGGTTGGTTGGTGCTACCCTCATTGGCACGTTAGTAGCTGGTGCTAGGGTAAGGGTTGGTTGGTGCTAGGGTTAGGGTTGGTTGGTGCTAGGGTTAGGGTTGGTTGGTGCTACCCTCATTGGCACGTTAGTAGCTGGTGCTAGGGTTAGGGTTGGTTGGTGCTAGGGTTAGGGGTAGCTGGTGCTAGGGTTAGGGTTGGTTGGTGCTAGGGTTAGGGTTGGTTGGTGCTACCCTCATTGGCATGTTAGTAGTTGGTGCTACCCTCATTGGCACGTTAGTAGTTGGTGCTACCCTCATTGGCACGTTAGTAGTTGGTGCTACCCTCATTGGCACGTTAGTAGTTGGTGCTATCCGCCATTGGCACGTTAGTAGTTGGTGCTACCCTCATTGGCACGTTAGTAGTTGGTGCTACCCTCATTGGCACGTTAGTAGTTGGTGCTATCCGCCATTGGCACGTTAGTAGTTGGTGCTACCCTCATTGGCACGTTAGTAGTTGGTGCTAGGGTTAGGGTTGGTTGGTGCTAGGGTTAGGGGTAGCTGGTGCTAGGGTTAGGGTTGGTTGGTGCTAGGGTTAGGGTTGGTTGGTGCTAGGGTTAGGGTTGGTTGGTGCTAGGGTTAGGGTTGGTTGGTGCTAGGGTTAGGGTTGGTTGGTGCTAGGGTTAGGGTTGGTTGGTGCTAGGGTTAGGGTTGGTTGGTGCTAGGGTTAGGGTTGGTTGGTGCTAGGGTTAGGGTTGGTTGGTGCTAGGGTTAGGGTTGGTTGGTGCTAGGGTTAGGGGTAGCTGGTGCTAGGGTTAGGGTTGGTTGGTGCTAGGGTTAGGGTTGGTTGGTGCTAGGGTTAGGGGTAGCTGGTGCTAGGGTTAGGGTTGGTTGGTGCTAGGGTTAGGGTTGGTTGGTGATACCCTCATTGGCACGTTAGTAGCTGGTGCTAGGGTTAGGGTTGGTTGGTGCTAGGGTTAGGGTTGGTTGGTGCTAGGGTTAGGGGTAGCTGGTGCTAGGGTTAGGGTTGGTTGGTGCTAGGGTTAGGGGTAGCTGGTGCTAGGGTTAGGGTTGGTTGGTGCTAGGGTTAGGGTTGGTTGGTGCTAGGGTTAGGGGTAGCTGGTGCTAGGGTTAGGGTTGGTTGGTGCTAGGGTTAGGGTTGGTTGGTGCTAGGGTTAGGGTTGGTTGGTGCTAGGGTTAGGGTTGGTTTGTGCTACCCTCATTGGCACGTTGGTAGCTTGTGCTATGGTTAGGGTTGGTTGGTGCTAGGGTTAGGGTTGGTTGGTGCTAGGGTTAGGGTTGGTTGGTGCTAGGGTTAGGGTTGGTTGGTGCTACCCTCATTGGCACGTTGGTAGCTGGTGCTTGGGTTAGGGTTGGTTGGTGCTAGGGTTAGGGTTGGTTGGTGCTAGGGTTAGGGTTGGTTGGTGCTACCCTCATTGGCACGTTGGTAGCTGGTGCTAGGGTTAGGGTTGGTTGGTGCTAGGGTTAGGGTTGGTTGGTGCTAGGGTTAGGGTTGGTTGGTGCTAGGGTTAGGGTTGGTTGGTGCTAGGGTTAGGGGTAGCTGGTGCTAGGGTTAGGGTTAGGGTTGGTTGGTGCTAGGGTTAGGGTTGGTTGGTGCTAGGGTTAGGGTTGGTTGGTGCTAGGGTTAGGGTTGGTTGGTGCTAGGGTTAGGGTTGGTTGGTGCTAGGGTTAGGGTTGGTTGGTGCTAGGGTTAGGGGTAGCTGGTGCTAGGGTTAGGGTTGGTTGGTGCTAGGGTTAGGGTTGGTTGGTGCTAGGGTTAGGGTTGGTTGGTGCTAGGGTTAGGGTTGGTTGGTGCTAGGGTTAGGGTTGGTTGGTGCTAGGGTTAGGGGTAGCTGGTGCTAGGGTTAGGGTTGGTTGGTGCTAGGGTTAGGGTTGGTTGGTGCTACCCTCATTGGCACGTTGGTAGCTGGTGCTAGGGTTAGGGTTGGTTGGTGCTAGGGTTAGGGTTGGTTAGTGCTAGGGTTAGGGTTGGTTGGTGCTAGGGTTAGGGGTAGCTGGTGCTAGGGTTAGGGTTGGTTGGTTGGTGCTAGGGTTAGGGTTGGTTGGTGCTAGGGTTAGGGGTAGCTGGTGCTAGGGTTAGGGTTGGTTGGTGCTAGGGTTAGGGTTGGTTGGTGCTAGGGTTAGGGTTGGTTGGTGCTAGGGTTAGGGTTGGTTGGTGCTAGGGTTAGGGGTAGCTGGTGCTAGGGTTAGGGTTGGTTGGTGCTAGGATTAGGGTTGGTTGGTGCTACCCTCATAGGCACGTTGGTAGCTGGTGCTAGGGTTAGGGTTGGTTGGTGCTAGGGTTAGGGTTGGTTGGTTTTAGGGTTAGGGTTGGTTGGTGCTAGGGTTAGGGTTGGTTGGTGCTACCCTCATTGGCACGTTGGTAGCTGGTGCTAGGGTTAGGGTTGGTTGGTGCTAGGGTTAGGGTTGGTTGGTGCTAGGGTTAGGGTTGGTTGGTGCTAGGGTTAGGGTTGGTTGGTGCTAGGGTTAGGGTTGGTTGGTGCTAGGGTTAGGGTTGGTTGGTGCTAGGGTTAGGGTTGGTTGGTGCTAGGGTTAGGGTTGGTTGGTGCTAGGGTTAGGGGTAGCTGGTGCTAGTGTTAGGGTTGGTTGGTGCTAGGGTTAGGGTTGGTTGGTGCTAGGGTTAGGGTTGGTTGGTGCTAGGGTTAGGGTTGGTTGGTGCTAGGGTTAGGGTTGGTTGGTGCTAGGGTTAGGGTTGGTTGGTGCTAGGGTTAGGGGTAGCTGGTGCTAGGGTTAGGGTTGGTTGGTGCTAGGGTTAGGGTTGGTTGGTGCTAGGGTTAGGGTTGGTTGGTGCTAGGGTTAGGGTTGGTTGGTGCTAGGGTTAGGGTTGGTTGGTGCTAGGGTTAGGGGTAGCTGGTGCTAGGGTTAGGGTTGGTTGGTGCTAGGGTTAGGGTTGGTTGGTGCTACCCTCATTGGCACGTTGGTAGCTGGTGCTAGGGTTAGGGTTGGTTGGTGCTAGGGTTAGGGTTGGTTGGTGCTAGGGTTAGGGTTGGTTGGTGCTAGGGTTAGGGGTAGCTGGTGCTAGGGTTAGGGTTGGTTGGTGCTAGGGTTAGGGTTGGTTGGTGCTAGGGTTAGGGTTGGTTGGTGCTAGGGTTAGGGTTGGTTGGTGCTAGGGTTAGGGTTGGTTGGTGCTAGGGTTAGGGTTGGTTGGTGCTAGGGTTAGGGTTGGTTGGTGCTACCCTCATTGGCACGTTAATAGTTGGTGCTACCCTCATTGGCACGTTAGTAGTTGGTGCTATCCGCCATTGGCACGTTAGTAGTTGGTGCTACCCTCATTGGCACGTTAGTCAGATAAATAACATAATGGCACGCCAGCAGAGTGGTAGACTTGTAGAATTTGAAACACAAATTGATACGTGATGCTATTAACATATGCGCATAGGTACATTTCTGCTACTGCTATTGGTCGTTGTGGATTGGGTACATCCAGACGGTCGTTGTGTATTGGGTACATTCAGACGTTCGTTGTGTATTGGGTACATCCAGACGGTTGTATCGGTACCAGCGGTCACGTTGTCAAGTCGAAATTTATGACGTCACACTCTATTGACTCACGCGCATCGTAAATTTTTAGACTTTGTGAATTCAGCCTAATTACATTGATTATAATTACTAAATAGGTTGTCCGTTTTTACTACAAAAAATAATAATAGCTTTATTATTCACTCTTTCATGTATATAAACAGTATAAATCACATATGAGAATAATTTTGGAAGTTATCTGCTGATTACGGTTTGTCGCGTTTTCGCGACATCCGGCAATAAGACATCAAATAGTACTTTGGTGCCAAGCAGGTATAGCAAAATAAGATGCCTCGCCAAGCTTTCATTTCTTCAAGTATGATTATAAATAAGTCAAGGATTTACAATATGGCGTTCGCCTTTATATAAAAGGACACTTTAGAACGTTACGGTCCATTTGGCAGGTGAAGTAGAGTTCACCTGTTTTATTGACCTCTGTATATATGGAGAGAGAGAGAGAGAAAGAGAGAGAGAGCGATGCTGGAATAATATGATCATGCTGCTGGGTACATTATAACACATTTAGCTTTGAAATAGCATTGTGAGGTGGTGGACCACTATCCTGGATACTAGCAAAGAAAGGTCTTCAAAGTGACCATGACAATAAAAATACTGAGCATAGACCTAAAACTCCTCATAAATACAGTAAGGTTGAGTACTAAAAAAAAGTACTCATTGCAGTGCTATTGAGTACCTATAACAGTGGCATTATACTGTATTCAGTACCGACGGCAGTGTTATTGAGTACCCACATCTTCAGCACCGGGTACCAACATTGGTGACACTGAGCGCCCACAAATTCAGTACTAAGTACCCACAGTAGTGATACTGAGTACCCACAGCTTCAACAGTGAGTACCCACAGTTTCAGCACTCAGTACACATGGCTTTAACACTCAGTACCCACTGTTTCAGCACTGAGTACCCAAAGCAGTAGCAATATGTAGCTACAGCACTGTCATTGGTAATTCATAGTAGTATCATTTGAGTACAACAGCAATAAAACGTAGTACCAAAACCAGAAACATTGGGTACCATCAGTAACAGTAAATACCACAGCAGTGGCACTGAGTACCCACAGCAGTGGCACTGAGTACCCACAGCAGTGGCATTGAGCATGGAAGAATATACAACGGCTGAACACTGTCATTTAGGACAGTATTTGTTCACGGGCTTTGTGTTTATAGCAAATATGTCCAATGAGAAATATGGGGTCGTCCATAAATGACGTCACACTCACAAGGGGAGGGGGGTCCGTAATTTTGTGACGGCGTGTGACGAAGGGGTGGGGGGGGGGTTCAGATGGTGCGACGTCACACTTTTACATTATAAAAAAGCAACGTTAGAAAAGGAATTTTAGACGTTATTTCGCGTTTTAGAAAACTGATTTAATAAATTGCAATGGAAATTGATTAAAATACTCTATTTTGACAGAGATTAGACAAGATTTAAGAACAATATCGATGTTTAAAAAAAAATTCAACTGCAATTTTGAGGGGAGTTGTAGGCTGAGGTGTGACATCATTTTAGGGGGGGGGGGGGGGCTGGCTTTTTGTGCCGATGTCAGACGGAGGGGAGGGGGAGGTAAAAATGGTCCAAAAAGCGTGACGTCATTTATGGATGACCCCTATGCGTTTTATTAGTTGACATTGAATAGGAGTTCACGAAAAGGGCGTAACCAGACACAACTAAGGCTCTATATATTGAAGGAAGTCATTGCATGTGTAGTGTGTTACTGTAGTCTAGTAGACCCACAAGACATCAATGTTTCAAAGTACCCATTCATAAAAGGTATACAGTGAGCAGGTGAAGCAGAGTTCTATAGTTTTCATGAATTTTACAAGTGAATCTACATCTCCTTGCATGTCCATAGGTTTAGTTAGTGATATTCATTTGCTTTTGCTTGGATATTTAGAGAAACATGTGTCAGTAAAAATGGTAAAATGGACTAAAAAATGTACTTACTGTTTAGTCTTTTTGTGCCGGACATACCGTAATTAGCCTTAAAAAATATGTCCAAATTTCAAAACAAAAATATACCTCAAATTGAGTGTCAGTATGATAGGAAAACATCAGCACAAATAGTTTTTTACACGCTTCGAACATAATTCAGAAGGATTTAGACAGTACCATGCCTGTCAAACACACCACAACCCTACCCCTACCACTACCACTACCCTACCCCTACTCCTAATCCTAACCCCGTCACTTGCCCTTATATGGTCATTACAGGTTTCCTAACAGTACCTGTTTTACACAACAGCAACACCGATGCCGAGTGTATCCTCTCATACTTCATGTACTGCCTCAGTTTTGTCTTGCTCTACGCTCCAATTCTAGTCAAGGTATGTTTACTGTAGACCTTCAAAAATTTGAAATCACTTGACGCTCCAATTCTAGTCAAGGTATGTTTACTGTAGACCTTCAAAAATTTGAAATCACTTGACGCTCCAATACTAGTCAAGGTATGTTTACTGTAGACCTTCAAAAATTTGAAATCACTTGACGCTCCAATACTAGTCAAGGTATGTTTACTGTAGACCTTCAAAAATTTGAAATCACTTGACGCTCCAATTCTAGTCAAGGTATGTTTACTGTAGACCTTCAAAAATTTGAAATCACTTGACGCTCCAATTCTAGTCAAGGTATGTTTACTGTAGACCTTCAAAAATTTGAAATCACTTGACGCAAAAAATCAGACCCATGGATTTCTTATTTTATTTTTTAAATGTTCGCACGAGTTTGTATTCTATAAATAGAGAGTTTTGTACAAACACACCAAGTTTGTATTTTATAAAATAGAGAGTTTTGTACAAACACACCAAGTTTGTATTTTATAAAATAGAGAGTTTTGTACAAACACAAGAGAATCCGCTCTACTAATGTTCCTTGCTAGTTTTATTTGTACTGTTAACTTTTGAAGAGTCGCATTATTTTAACAACATTATTTTTAGAACATTATTTTGTTAACATTTAGTTGAATGCATTTTCTTTAATTCTCTATACTGATGGGTTGGCTAAATAAAAGAAAAACAATTTGTCATTTTCAAACAGAACTAATCTTTCTGTAAAGAAGTGAATAGAAAAAGTCAAATCGTCGAACATAACTTAAGACATTAACAAAGGAAAAGTCATTTTGTTAAGTATATTATTGTCATAGAAAATATTATAACATTACGCCGTGAACTTAGTGTCAGTTACTTTCTACTTTTTGGATAACCAGGCGATCAGAATCCATCGGATCTTCACTCACCGCAATGAGAAGAAACTGCGGATAACCATGATAAAACCACCATGGATGGTCTTCTTTTCATGTCTTTTTACATCCATCCAGGTGAGTTCAACTTTCGTTCAAGTGAAACGTTCGTCTCCTGTGTCATTTTGCAACTTGGTTGAAAAATTATCATAAATACTACAGGCATTTCCCCATATCAATTGTACTGAGATAATTTTTCCTGAGGTCATTTGTCCTGAGATCATTTTTCCTGAGATCATTTGTCCTGAGATCATTTGTCCTGAGATCATTTGTCCTGAGATCATTTGTCCTGAGATCATTTTTCCTGAGATCATTTGTCCTGAGGTCATTTGTCCTGAGATCATTTGGCCTGAGATCATTTGTCCTGAGATCATTTGTCCTGAGATCATTTGTCCTGATATCATTTGTCCTGAGATCATTTGTCCTGAGGTCATTTGTCCTGAGATCATTTGTCCTGAGATCATTTGTCCTGAGGTCATTTGTCCTGAGATCATTTTTCCTGAGATCATTTGTCCTGAGGTCATTTGTCCTGAGATCATTTGTCCTGAGGTCATTTGTCCTGAGGTCATTTGTCCTGAGGTCATTTGTCCTTAGATCATTTGGCCTGAGATCATTTGTCATGATCTCATTTGTCCTGAGGTCATTTGTCCTGAGATTATTTGGCCTGATATCATTTGTTCTGATATCATTTGTCCTTGAGATCATTTGTCCTGAGATCATTTGTCCTGAGATCATTTGGCCTGAGATCATTTGTCCTGAGATCATTTGTCCTTGAGATCATTTGTCCTGAGATCATTTGTCCTGTGATCAGTTGTCCTGACACTCTAAATCAGTCTAATCTCTGATGTCTGATGTTTTTGTCTATCTATTTGCCCATTTATATATGCAGAGTTTCTTACAGATATCTCTTGCCCCCCCCCCACCGACAACGAAATGGAATTTATATAGCAAATATTTACTTTTAACTGTGTCCGAACCCCCCCCCCCCCGGAAATATTAGTCTGCCCCCCCCCCCCGAAAATTGCAAGTGCCCCCCCCCCTGAGAAAAAATTCTGGAAGAAACACTGTATATTGTTATCTATTTGCCCATCTATAGTTTTCTATATCACAAACCCTAACCCTAACCCTAACCCTAAACCTAACCCTAACCCTAACCCTAACCCTAACCCTAACCCTAACACTAACCCCAACCCCAACCCTAACCCTAACCCTAACCCTAACCCTATCCCTAACCCTTACCCTAACCCTAACCCTAACCCTAACCCTAACCCTAACCCTAACCAATTGAAATAGCGAGAGAATTTTTTCACAGCTCATCTTGTGCATCATTATGTTAATAGTGTCAAGGCCAAATGTCAAACTTCTGCAATACACCAGAACAGGTAAGACTTTGGACTACATTAGATCAGACATATACTAGAACAGGTAAGACTTTGGACTACATTAGATCAGACATATACTAGAACAGGTAAGACTTTGGATGACATTAAATCAGACATATACTAGAACAGGTAAGACTTTGGACTACATTAGATCAGACATATACTAGAACAGGTAAGACTTTGGACTACATTAGATCAGGACATATACCAGAACAGGTAAGACTTAAGACTACATTAGATCAGACATATACTAGAACAGGTAAGACTTTGGACTACATTAGATCAGACATATACTAGAACAGGTAAGACTTTGGACTACATTAAATCAGACATATACTAGAACAGGTAAGACTTTGGACTACATTAGATCAGACATATACTAGAACAGGTAAGACTTTAGACGACATTAGATCAGACATATACCAGAACAGGTAAGACTTTGGACTACATTAGATCAGACATATACTAGAACAGGTAAGACTTTAGACGACATTAGTTCAGACATATACTAGAACAGGTAAGACTTTGGACTACATTAGATCAGAAATATACTAGAACAGGTAAGACTTCTGACTACATTAGATCAGACATATACTAGAACAGGTAAGACTTTAGACGACATTAGATCAGACATATACTAGAACAGGTAAGACTTTGGACTACATTAGATCAGACATATACTAGAACAGGTAAGACTTAAGACGACATTAGATCAGACATATACCAGAACAGGTAAGACTTTGGACAACATTAAATCAGATATATATTAGAACAGGTAAGACTTTAAACTACATTAGATCAGACATATACTAGAACATGTAAGACTTTGGACTACATTAGATCAGACATAACTAGAACTGGTAAGACTTTTGACTACATTAGATCAGACGTATACTAGAACAGGTAAGACTTTAGACGACATTAGATCAGACATATACTAGAACAGGTAAGACTTTGGATGACATTAGATCAGACATAACTAGAACAGGTAAGACTTTTGACTACATTAGATCAGACATATACTAGAACAGGTAAGACTTTAGACGACATTAGATCAGACATATACTAGAACGGGTAAGACTTTGGACTACATTAAATCAGACATATACTAGAACAGGTAAGACTTTAGACGACATTAGATCAGACATATACTAGAACAGGTAAGACTTTGGACTACATTAGATCAGACATAACTAGAACAGGTAAGACTTTAGACTACATTAGATCAGACATATACTGGAACAGGTAAGACTTTGGACTACATTAAATCAGACATATAATAGAACATGTAAGACTTTGGACTACATTAATTTAGACATATACTAGAACAGGTAAGACTTTGGACTACATTAAATCAGACATATACTAGAACA
This sequence comes from Physella acuta, assembly GCF_028476545.2. Classification (NCBI taxonomy): domain Eukaryota; kingdom Metazoa; phylum Mollusca; class Gastropoda; family Physidae; genus Physella; species Physella acuta. The sequence goes on along the minus strand of NW_026731752.1, from coordinate 440,579 downwards.
GGTAAGACTTTGGACTACATTAGATCAGACATATACTAGAACAGGTAAGACTTTGGACTACATTAGATCAGACATATACTAGAACAGGTAAGACTTTGGACTTCATTAGCTCAGACATATACTAGAACAAGTAAGACTTTGGACGACATTAGATCAGACATATACTAGAACAGGTAAGACTTTGGACTACATTAGATCAGACATATACTAGAACAGGTAAGACTTTGGACTACATTAGATCAGACATATACTAGAACAGGTAAGACTTTGGACTTCATTAGCTCAGACATATACTAGAACAGGTAAGACTTTGGACGACATTAGATCAGACATATACTAGAACAGGTAAGACTTTGGACTACATTAGATCAGACATATACCAGAACAGGTAAGACTTTAGACGACATTAGATCAGACATATACTAGAACAGGTAAGACTTTAGACTACATTAGATCAGACATATACTAGAACAGGTAAGACTTTAGACGACATTAGATCAGACATATACTAGAACAGGTAAGACTTTGGATGACATTAGATCAGATATATACTAGAACAGGTAAGACTTTGGACTACATTACATCAGAAAGATTAAGTGAGTGTTGTGTTATATGAAGTGAGTGATGTGTTAGATGAAGTGTGTGATGTGTTATATGAAGTGTGTGATGTGTTAGATGAAGTGTGTGATGTGTTAGATGAAGTGCGTGTTTTTTAGATGAGCGCGTGTTGTGTTAGAGAGATGAAGTGCGTGTTGTGTTAGAGAGATAAAGTACGTGTTGTTTTAGAAAGATGAAGTGTGAGTAGTGTCAGATGAAGTGTGTGTTATGTTAGATGAAGTGCGTGTTGTGTTAGAGAGATGAAGTGCGTGTTGTAGATGAAGTGCGTGTTGTGTGAGATGAAGTGTGTGATGTGTTAGAGAAATAATTATTAATTATTGGATCCAGTGGTTAAAAGAATGCTGCATTATGTGTATTATTTTTGATGTAGTACTTGATATTTAATGTTTTCAGAAAAGCACGTAGAGCTACAGTGTGACTGGACGGTGGCTGGAATCTTGACATTCCTCATCTACAACAATATTCTGCTCGTACTGTCCTCCATCTTTGCCTTCAAAACCCGAACTTTACCCGACAACTTCAACGAGTCCCATTTCATAGCAATATGTGTGTACACCACTCTCGTCATCTGGCTGGCCTTTATACCAGCTTACTTTCAGTCCAACAACCAAGTAAGTCATTCACAAAGCTATTCAATTAGTATATTATTTTGAAGTCTTTTAATCATCAGAAAAGCTCATTGAACCGATAAATTATTCACCAGGTAAGCTTTGTGAGTGTATTGTGGCTCTGTGTGTGTGTACTGTGGTTCTGTGTGTGTGTACTGTGGTTCTGTGTGTGTGTGTGTACTGTGGCTCTGTGTGAGTGTGTGTGTACTGTGGCTCTGTGTGAGTGTGTGTATACTGTGGCTCTGTGTGAGTGTGTGTGTACTGTGGCTCTGTGTGAGTGTGTGTGTACTGTGGCTCTGTGTGAGTGTGTGTGTACTGTGGCTCTGTGTGAGTGTGTGTGTACTGTGGCTCTGTGTGAGTGTGTGTGTACTGTGGCTCTGTGTGAGTGTGTGTGTACTGTGGCTCTGTGAGTGTGTGTACTGTGGCTCTGTGTGAGTGTGTGTGTACTGTGGCTCTGTGTGAGTGTGTGTGTACTGTGGCTCTGTGTGAGTGTGTGTGTACTGTGGCTCTGTGTGAGTGTATTGTGGCTCTGTGTGAGTGTGTGCGTACTGTGGTTCTGTGTGTGTACTGTGGCTCTGTGTGTGTGTACTGTGGCTCTGTGTGAGTGTGTGTGTACTGTGGCTCTGTGTGTGTGTGTGTGTACTGTGGCTCTGTGTGAGTGTGTGTGTACTGTGGCTCTGTGTGAGTGTGTGTGTACTGTGGCTCTGTGTGAGTGTATTGTGGCTCTGTGTGAGTGTGTGCGTACTGTGGTTCTGTGTGTGTACTGTGGCTCTGTGTGTGTGTACTGTGGCTCTGTGTGAGTGTGTGTGTACTGTGGCTCTGTGTGTGTGTGTGTGTACTGTGGCTCTGTGTGAGTGTGTGAGTACTGTGGCTCTGTGTGAGTGTGAGTGTACTGTGGCTCTTTGTGAGTGTGTGTGTACTGTGGCTCTGTGTGAGTGTGTGTGTACTGTGGCTCTGTGTGAGTGTGTGTGTACTATGGCTCTGTCTGAGTGTGTGTGTACTGTGGCTCTGTGTGAGTGTACTGTGGCTCTGTGTGTGTGTGTGTGTACTGTGGCCCTGTGTGTGTGTACTGTGGATCTGTGTGTGTGTGTGTACTGTGGCTCTGTGTGAGTGTGTGTGTACTGTGGTTCTGTGTGAGTGTGTGTGTACTGTGGCTCTGTGTGAGTGTGTGTGTACTGTGGTTCTGTGTGTGTACTGTGGCTCTGTGTGAGTGTGTGTGTACTGTGGCTCTGTGTGAGTGTGTGTGTACTGTGGTTCTGTGTGTGTACTGTGGCTCTGTGTGAGTGTGTGTGTACTGTGGCTCTGTGTGAGTGTGTGTGTACTGTGGCTCTGTGTGAGTGTGTGTGTACTGTGGTTCTGTGTGTGTGTACTGTGGTTCTGTGTGTGTGTACTGTGGCTCTGTGTGAGTGTGTGTGTGTACTGTGGCTCTGTGTGAGTGTGTGTGTACTGTGGCTCTGTGTGTGTGTACTGTGGCTCTGTGTGAGTGTGTGTGTACTGTGGTTCTGTGTGAGTGTGTGTGTACTGTGGCTCTGTGTGTGTACTGTGGCTCTGTGTGTGTGTGTACTGTGGTTCTGTGTGTGTACTGTGGCTCTGTATGAGTGTGTGTGTACTGTGGCTCTGTGTGAGTGTGTGTGTACTGTGGCTCTGTGTGAGTGTGTGTGTACTGTGGTTCTGTGTGTGTGTACTGTGGCTCTGTGTGAGTGTGTGTGTGTACTATGGCTCTGTGTGAGTGTACTGTGGCTCTGTGTGTGTACTGTGGCTCTGTGTGAGTGTGTGTGTGTACTGTGGCCCTGTGTGAGTGTGTGTGTACTGTGGCTCTGTGTGTGTGTACTGTGGCTCTGTGTGAGTGTGAGTGTACTGTGGCTCTGTGTGAGTGTGTGTGTACTGTGGCTCTGTGTGAGTGTGTGTGTACTGTGGCTCTGTGTGTGTACTGTGGCTCTGTGTGTGTACTGTGGCTCTGTGTGAGTGTGTGTGTACTGTGGCTCTGTGTAAGTGTGAGTGTACTGTGGCTCTGTGTGAGTGTCTGTATACTGTGGTTCTGTGTGTGTACTGTGGCCCTGTGTGTGTGTGTGTACTGTGGCTCTGTGTGTGTGTACTGTGGCTCTGTTAGAGTGTGAGTGTACTGTGGCTCTGTGTGTGTGTACTGTGGCTCTGTGTGTAAGTACTGTGGCTCTCTGTGTGTGTACTGTGGCTCTGTGTGAGTGTGTGTGTACTGTGGCTCTGTGAGTGTGTACTGTGGCTCTGTGTGTGTGTACTGTGGCTCTGTGTGAGTGTGTGTGTACTGTGGCTCTGTGTGAGTGTGTGTGTACTGTGGCTCTGTGTGAGTGTGTGTGTGTGTACTGTGGCTCTGTGTGAGTGTGAGTGTACTGTGGCTCTGTGTGAGTGTGTGTGTACTGTGGTTCTGTGTGTGTGTACTGTGGCTCTGTGTGTGTGTACTGTGGCTCTGTGTGAGTGTGTGTGTACTGTGGCTCTGTGTGAGTGTGTGTGTACTGTGGCTCTGTGTGAGTGTGTGTGTACTGTGGCTCTGTGTGAGTGTGTGTGTACTGTGGTTCTGTGTGTGTACTGTGGCTCTCTGTGAGTGTGTGTGTACTGTGGTTCTGTGTGTGTACTGTGGCTCTCTGTGAGTGTGTGTGTACTGTGGTTCTGTGTGAGTGTGTGTGTACTGTGGTTCTGTGTGTGTACTGTGGCTCTGTGTGAGTGTGTGTGTACTGTGGCTCTGTGTGAGTGTGTGTGTACTGTGGTTCTGTGTGTGTACTGTGGCTCTCTGTGAGTGTGTGTGTACTGTGGTTCTGTGTGTGTACTGTGGCTCTCTGTGAGTGTGTGTGTACTGTGGTTCTGTGTGTGTACTGTGGCCCTGTGTGAGTGTGTGTGTACTGTGGCCCTGTGTGTGTGTACTGTGGATCTGTGTGTGTGTGTGTACTGTGGCTCTGTGTGAGTGTACTGTGGCTCTGTGTGTGTACTGTGGCTCTGTGTGAGTGTGTGTGTACTGTGGCCCTGTGTGTGTGTACTGTGGCTCTGTGTGAGTGTGTGTGTACTGTGGCCCTGTGTGTGTGTGTACTGTGGCCCTGTGTGTGTGTGTGTACTGTGGCTCTGTGTGTGTACTGTGGCTCTGTGTGAGTGTGTGTGTACTGTGGCTCTGTGTGAGTGTACTGTGGCTCTGTGTGTGTACTGTGGCTCTGTGTGAGTGTGTGTGTACTGTGGCCCTGTGTGTGTGTACTGTGGCTCTGTGTGAGTGTGTGTGTACTGTGGCTCTGTGTGTGTGTGTGTACTGTGGCTCTGTGTGAGTGTGTGTGTACTGTGGCCCTGTGTGAGTGTGTGTGTACTGTGGCCCTGTGTGTGTGTACTGTGGCTCTGTGTGTGTACTGTGGCTCTGTGTGAGTGTACTGTGGCTCTGTGTGTGTACTGTGGCTCTGTGTGAGTGTGTGTGTACTGTGGCCCTATGTGTGTGTACTGTGGCTCAGTGTGAGGATGTGTGTACTGTGGCCCTGTGTGAGTGTGTGTGTACTGTGGCCATGTGTGTGTACTGTGGCTCTGTGTGAGTGTGTGTGTACTGTGGCCCTGTGTGTGTGTACTGTGGCCATGTGTGTGTGTGTGTACTGTGGCCCTGTGTGTGTGTACTGTGGCTCTGTGTGAGTGTGTGTGTACTGTGGCCCTGTGTGAGTGTGTGTGTACTGTGGCCCTGTGTGTGTACTGTGGCTCTGTGAGTGTGTGTGTGTGCTGTGGCTCTGTGTGAGTGTGTGTGTGTGTGTACTGTGGCCCTGTGTGTGTACTGTGGCCCTGTGTGTGTACTGTGGCTCTGTGTGAGTGTGTGTGTACTGTGGCTCTGTTTGAGTGTGTGTGTACTGTGGCTCTGTGTGAGTGTGTGTGTACTGTGGTTCTGTGTGTGTACTGTGGCTCTGTGTGAGTGTGTGTGTATACTGTGGCTCTGTGTGAGTGTGTGTGTACTGTGGCTCTGTGTGAGTGTGTGTGTACTGTGGCTCTGTGTGAGTGTGTGTGTGTACTGTGGTTCTGTGTGAGTGTGTGTGTACTGTGGTTCTGTGTGTGTACTGTGGCCCTGTGTGTGTGTACTGTGGCTCTGTGTGAGTGTGTGTGTGTACTGTGGTTCTGTGTGTGTACTGTGGTTAGATGTAGATGTTTAGTATGAAAAGTGTAGACGTTACTTGTGTCCCCAGAGGGTCAAGCTTCTGCTAAAGACGTTGTCTCTCCTGATAAATCTTACTGTGCCAATCGTCTTGTTGTTCCTGCCCAAGATTTACGCGGCCGTCAAACACATCAAGATAACAAACCAGCTTCCTCGAGCCACAATCACCGAGAGATCAGTCATTACATCCACCATGAACCGTCCTTACGAGCCCAAAGACTAAACCGTTGCTTCATCCTAATGTTAGCTTGGTCATCTTTATCATCCTAGCTTGGTCATCTTTATCACCTTAATGTTAGCATGGTCATCTTTATCATCCTAGCTTGGTCATCTTTATCATCTTAATGTTAGCTTGGTCATCTTTATCGTCCTAATGTTAGCTTGGTCATCTTTATCATACTAGCTTGGTCATCTTTATCATCCTAATGTTAGCTTGGTCATCTTTATCATCCTAATGTTAGCTTGGTCATCTTTATCATCTTAATGTTTGCTTGGTCATCTTTATCATCTTAATGTTTGCTTGGTCATCTTTATCATCCTAGCTTGGTCATCTTTATCATCCTAGCTTGGTCATCTTTATCATCCTAATGTTAGCTTGGTCATCTTTATCATCTTAATGTTTGCTTGGTCATCTTTATCATCCTAGCTTGGTCATCTTTATCATCCTAGCTTGGTCATCTTTATCATCCTAATGTTAGCTTGGTCATCTTTATCATCTTAATGTTAGCTTGGTCATCTTTATCATCTTAATGTTTGCTTGGTCATCTTTATCATCTTAATGTTTGCTTGGTCATCTTTATCATCCTAGCTTGGTCATCTTTATCATCCTAGCTTGGTCATCTTTATCATCCTAGCTTGGTCATCTTTATCATCTTAATGTTAGCTTGGTCATCTTTATCATCCTAGCTTGGTCATCTTTATCATCCTAGCTTGGTCATCTTTATCATCCTAGCTTGGTCATCTTTATCATCCTAATGTTAGCTTGGTCATCTTTATCATCTTAATGTTAGCTTGGTCATCTTTATCATCTTAATGTTTGCTTGGTCATCTTTATCATCTTAATGTTTGCTTGGTCATCTTTATCATCCTAGCTTGGTCATCTTTATCATCCTAGCTTGGTCATCTTTATCATCCTAGCTTGGTCATCTTTATCATCTTAATGTTAGCTTGGTCATCTTTATCATCCTAGCTTGGTCATCTTTATCATCCTAGCTTGGTCATCTTTATCATCCTAGCTTGGTCATCTTTATCATCCTAATGTTAGCTTGGTCATCTTTATCATCTTAATGTTAGCTTGGTCATCTTTATCATCTTAATGTTTGCTTGGTCATCTTTATCATCTTAATGTTTGCTTGGTCATCTTTATCATCCTAGCTTGGTCATCTTTATCATCCTAGCTTGGTCATCTTTATCATCCTAGCTTGGTCATCTTTATCATCTTAATGTTAGCTTGGTCATCTTTATCATCCTAGCTTGGTCATCTTTATCATCCTAGCTTGGTCATCTTTATCATCCTAGCTTGGTCATCTTTATCATCTGAATGTTAGCTTGGTCATCTTTATCATCCTAATGTTAGCTTGGTCATCTTTATCATCCTAATGTTAGCTTGGTTATCTTTATCATCCTAGCTTGGTCATCTTTATCATCTTAATGTTAGCTTGGTCATCTTTATCATCCTAGCTTGGTCATCTTTATCATCTTAATGTTAGCTTGGTCATCTTTATCATCCTAGCTTGGTCATCTTTATCATCCTAGATTGGTCATCTTTATCATCTTAATGTTAGCTTGGTCATCTTTATCATCTTAATGTTAGCTTGGTCATCTTTATCATCTTAATGTTAGCTTGGTCATCTTTATCATCCTAGCTTGGTCATCTTTATCATCTTAATGTTAGCTTGGTCATCTTTATCATCTTAATGTTTGCTTGGTCATCTTTATCATCTTAATGTTTGCTTGGTCATCTTTATCATCCTAGCTTGGTCATCTTTATCATCTTAATGTTAGCTTGGTCATCTTTATCATCTTAATGTTTGCTTGGTCATCTTTATCATCTTAATGTTAGCTTGGTCATCTTTATCCTCTTAATGTTTGCTTGGTCATCTTTATCATCCTAGCTTGGTCATCTTTATCATCTTAATGTTAGCTTGGTCATCTTTATCATTTAATGTTTGCTTGGTCATCTTTATCATCCTAGATTGGTCATCTTTATCATCTTAATGTTAGCTTGGTCATCTTTATCATCCTAATGTTAGCTTGGTCATCTTTATCATCCTATTATTAGATTCATTATCGTTATCATTCTAATGTTGATTTCGTCTTTTTTTTTATCATCTTAGTGTTATTGGCCATTTTATTTATATGCATTGAATGAGTACCAGTCGATCAGTATTCTATTAAGAACAAAGTAAACTTTATAGGCTAAAGATCATAAAATCGAACAGTTCAATGTCAACTCAAAGATTTTAAGTCTGTGAGATTTGTCACTGTACAGCGTAATGTTTAGCCTACCATTGTAACTGTACGACGTAATGTTTAGCCTACCTTTGTAACTGTGTAACTGTACTACGTAATGTTTAGCCTACCTTTGTAACTGTGTAACTGTACGACGTAATGTTTAGCCTACCTTTGTAACTGTGTAACTGTACGACGTAATGTTTAGCCTACCTTTGTAACTGTACGACGTAATGTTTAGCCTACCATTGTAACTGTGTAACTGTACGACGTAATGTTTAGCCTACCTTTGTAACTGTACGACGTAATGTTTAGCCTACCTTTGTAACTGTACGTCGTAATGTTTAGCCTACCTTTATAACTGTACGACGTAATGTTTAGCCTACCTTTGTAACTGTGTAACTGTACGACGTAATGTTTAGCCTACCATTGTAACTGTACGACGTAATGTTTAGCCTACCTTTGTAACTGTACGACGTAATGTTTAGCCTACCTTTGTAACTGTGTAACTGTACGACGTAATGTTTAGCCTACCTTTGTAACTGTGTAACTGTACGACGTAATGTTTAGCCTACCTTTGTAACTGTACGACGTAATGTTTAGCCTACCTTTGTAACTGTGTAACTGTACGACGTAATGTTTAGCCTACCATTGTAACTGTACGACGTAATGTTTAGCCTCCCTTCTAACTGTACGACGTAATGTTTAGCCTACCATTGTAACTGTACGACGTAATGTTTAGCCTACCTTTGTAACTGTACGACGTAATGTTTAGCCTACCTTTGTAACTGTACGACGTAATGTTTAGCCTACCATTGTAACTGTACGACGTAATGTTTAGCCTCCCTTCTAACTGTACGACGTAATGTTTAGCCTACCATTGTAACTGTACGACGTAAAGTTTAGCCTACCTTTGTAACTGTACGACGTAATGTTTAGCCTACCTTTGTAACTGTACGACGTAATGTTTAGCCTACCTTTGTAACTGTGTAACTGTACGACGTAATGTTTAGCCTACCATTGTAACTGTACGACGTAATGTTTAGCCTACCTTTGTAACTGTGTAACTGTACGACGTAATGTTTAGCCTACCTTTGTAACTGTACGACGTAATGTTTAGCCTACCTTTGTAACTGTACGACGTAATGTTTAGCCTACCTTTGTAACTGTGTAACTGTACGTCGTAATGTTTAGCCTACCTTTGTAACTGTACGACGTAATGTTTAGCCTACCTTTGTAACTGTACGACGTAATGTTTAGCCTACCATTGTAACTGTACGACGTAATGTTTAGCCTCCCTTCTAACTGTACGACGTAATGTTTAGCCTACCATTGTAACTGTACGACGTAATGTTTAGCCTACCTTTGTAACTGTACGACGTAATGTTCAGCCTACCTTTGTAACTGTACGACGTAATGTTTAGCCTACCTTTGTAACTGTACGACGTAATGTTTAGCCTACCATTGTAACTGTACGACGTAATGTTTAGCCTACCTTTGTAACTGTACGACGTAATGTTTAGCCTACCATTGTAACTGTACGACGTAATGTTTAGCCTCCCTTCTAACTGTACGACGTAATGTTTAGCCTACCTTTGTAACTGTGTAACTGTACGACGTAATGTTTAGCCTACCATTGTAACTGTACGACGTAATGTTTAGCCTCCCTTCTAACTGTACGACGTAATGTTTAGCCTACCATTGTAACTGTACGACGTAATGTTTAGCCTACCTTTGTAACTGTACGACGTAATGTTTAGCCTACCTTTGTAACTGTACGACGTAATGTTTAGCCTACCATTGTAACTGTACGACGTAATGTTTAGCCTACCATTGTAACTGTACGACGTAATGTTTAGCCTACCATTGTAACTGTACGACGTAATGTTTAGCCTACCTTTGTAACTGTGTAACTGTACGACGTAATGTTTAGCCTACCTTTGTAACTGTACGACGTAATGTTTAGCCTACCTGTACGACGTAATGTTTAGCCTACCTTTGTAACTGTACGACGTAATGTTTAGCCTACCTTTGTAACTGTACGACGTAATGTTTAGCCTACCATTTATACCTTTGTTGGTGCTGACCTAATCATTCTACAGCTTAATACATATTTTTTTCTTAATAAACTTTGCTAATTCAATACTTGAAACAGAAATTTATTTGAAGTTATTGTCGGCTTAGTTTAGCATGCTCTACCGGGTAAAAATACGTGTGGTACTAGTTACCCTATGCGTTATATTTTACCAATATTCATAAGATCCTGTTTGTGTTTAGGCTAATGTTATAAATACTTTACACAAGTCTGCCTCCCTTTTCCGACCATCTATTGTTTTTACTTTTGTCAGGGTAATATCTGTTCCTGTCAAGTTTTTTACTTTCTCGTATACAGAGTATAGAGGAAGTATTGTTATCGTGCACAAAAATTACATGAGTATAGAGGAAGTATTGTTATCGTGCACAAAAATTACATGAGTATAGAGGAAGTCTTGTTATCGTGCACAAAAATTACATGAGTATAGAGGAAGTATTGTTATCGTGCACAAAAATTACATGAGTATAGAGGAAGTATTGTTATCGTGCACAAAAATTACATGAGTATAGAGGAAGTATTGTTATCGTGCACAAAAATTACATGAGTATAGAGGAAGTATTGTTATCGTGCACAAAAATTACATGAGTATAGAGGAAGTATTGTTATCGTGCACAAAAATTACATGAGTATAGAGGAAGTATTGTTATCGTGCACAAAAATTACAAGAGTATAGAGGAAGTATTGTTATCGTGCACAAAAATTACATGAGTATAGAGGAAGTATTGTTATCGTGCACAAAAATTACATGAGTATAGAGGAAGTATTGTTATCGTGCACAAAAATTACATGAGTATAGAGGAAGTATTGTTATCGTGCACAAAATCACATAAAATTTTGACAGTTTTCATCGTTTTACACCTCAGTACTTCATCATATACTTCATCATTTAACACAGTGGTTCCCAACCTTTTTCGAGTGGCGACCCCCTTTCATAAAACGTAAGTGACCCGCGACCCCCATATAATAGTAGTATATTAGGTCACTTTTGGTTATCATTTTTGGCGGAGCAGGATGTGGGGAGGAGCAATGACATATAGCAAAATACTCGGGAGCAGGATGGTGAGGCGGGACAATGACATATAGCAAAATACTCCCAGCCTGGCGCATCGGGATGTGGAGGCTGGGTGAGCAGGATGCGCAGGCGGGACAACGAGATATAGTAAAATACTACGCCAACTGGGGTTGGCGGAGCAGGAGCGTGGGTCACCTTTTGGTGACCTTGTGACGTAATCATTGACCTTGTGACGTAATCATTGACCTTGTGACGTAATTAGTGACCTTGTGACGTAATCACTGACCTAGTTACGTAATTTTAATGCGTTTTTAAATTAGATTTAATGAGTTTTTAAAAGGGTGGGTCACCTTTTGGTGACCTTGTGACGTAATCATTGACCTTGTGACGTAATTAGTGACCTTGTGACGTAATCACTGACCTAGTTACGTAATTTTAATGCGTTTTTTAATTAGATTTAATGAGTTTTTAAAATTTTAATTAATTTTTGACCTAGTTACGTAATTTTAATGTGTTTTTATTACGTAATTTGATTATTTGTTTGATTTAAATTGTTTAATTACTTTGTTTATATTTTGTAATTTTTATTAACGAGTTACGTAATTTGATTATTTGTTTACTTTTTAATTATTTTTATTGACGAGTTACGTCATTTGATTTTAATTTTTTAAAATTTTAAATTTTTAAATTTTTAAATTTTTTAAATTATTATTTTTAAATTTTAAATTTGATTATTTGTTTACTTTTTTAAATTGTTTAATTTGTTTGTTTACTTGTTGTTTAATTTAATTACTTTGTTTATATTGTGTAATTTTTATTAACGAGTTACGTAATTTGCTTATTTGTTTGAAGTTCCTTTTATTTCTTTGTATGTTGCTTTAAATTCTCCCCCACAACTAACGTCTACAAAAAAACAGGTTACATTCTCCAACACAACGAACGTTACAAAAAATAGAACATCCATTAACCAGCCGTCCAACATGTGTTACTTATCGATCCGCCCGTGAACCTCCCCGCCCGGAGATTTATGGGTTTTATATTGATCGCAGCTACAGGCCCATCACAGCATGATGTCCCACCTAATTAAATTTTGCTATGCATCACCGATTTTCCCCCGCTCGGTTTGAAAGGTCATGGTAATTAACGACGTACATTAAGTGGCTTTCCGCGAAGTACGTAGGTCATTATGCACCAGCTGTGTAATATCGATCGCACCCACTGACCATCAGTATGATGGTCCACCTAATTAAATTTGGTCATGCATCGCGGATTTATGTGGGTTCGCGAAGCGAACACTGCAGGGGTTATGGTAATTAAGGCGAGCCATTAAGCGCGTCTCCACGTTAACTGTGGTAACAGATGTTACGTATCGATTCACCAGCAAAGTTTTTAATATCGGTCACACCCACTGGACCATCAAGGCTTTATTTTAAGTCCACCTCGTGCACGTTTGTTTACATTTTAAAAGACGTGTCGCGTGTCTTCTCTATTTCATTATGGTACCACACTTAGGCTGAGCAACCGGCTAACTATACATACACACACACTTACACACATACACACTAAATTAGAACAAAACTCTTTTTATATTTTATTTGTTTATTAACGTTTTTCCAATTCATCAAAGGCTTTTAAAATTTCATCCTGTAAACTTAATAGGCGCTCAAAGCAGACGCGACTCATACTAACACCAGAATTTGTAGGAAAATTAAGATCGGTCCCATCTATAAGCTCTCTAAGATTTAAAGTGTTTTTGTTCATGAATTGGCTAACAATCGCCAATTTAAATCCGGTGTGATTCAGCGTTCGTATTTCCGTCACTTTATTGTTACTCCTGGCCACAAGTATCCAATCTTCATTAGACATCTTGAAATAATCTAACGAGTTTACTCCCCCTATCGTAAGTACATGTAAAGACGGATATCCCATAGATCTGTAATGAATTAGGCCTTTTTGACTATGACTTGTTGCCCAGGTGTTGACATGATAAGCTTTTTTGAGATACGCACACACACACACACACACACACACACATACACACATGTACACACGTACACACACACACACATACACACACACATACACACACGTACACACGTACACACACATACACACACACGTACACACGTACACACACACATGCGCGCGCACGCGAAATTCATACTAGGTCGGTAAAGGCGGAGAGAACTTATAGGTATACATTATCATGGCGACAACAAAAGCGACCCTTATTTTATTTACATGAAAGCGTGTTTTCCAAAAAGTGTCACCATGCCATTGTCATTTTCGCAGCGGGGTTTATTTTAAGTGCACCCCGTGCAAGGTTGTTTACATTTTAAAAGAAGTGTCGCGTGTCTTCCCCATAGGTCTTCCCTAATAGAGAAACGAGAGCAAAGACAACTGTTCTAAAATTAGAACAGCCTTGTTTACAGCCACGAGTATCGTCCCTTGTGAAAAAATTCGCGTCAGAATCCTTAACTAAACAGTCAATTTCTTTAACAAGTTAAAAAATAATTTAGGAAGACAAGGGTTAACAACATTAGACGCCACCGTTTTTGTTTCCTGTGACGACAAGGCACAATACACTTTTGTATTTTATGTCTCAAGTAGAGGGGTGGGATATTTTTTCTTTGTAAGCGTGTTGTAAACAATGGGTAGAGGAAGCGATTACTAGGTAAGAGCGGAGAGAACGTGACGTACATCGCGATATTTGAAAACATGGCGATGTTTAACCTCAACCAAAAAAGGCAATGAACCTAGAAGGAAGACGAATATATATCTTAGTCTTGCAGCAGATTACCTTCCCATGTTCGCTTTAGTATTACAGTTTTCATCAAACTTCTTTTTTGACTTGAACTTCTTTAATTTTTTAAGAAGGTTTACTTATACATAATACATTACGTCTAATGACAATTTTTTTTATTTTTACCACTCAATGTATTTTGTTTTTCTATATCTTACATTGTCATCTTAATTTTTGATCACCTAAGTAAAAATTTGCTTAAGATTATAAAAGTCAAGTTTTAAAAAACAACAACGTTATAGTACGTCGTGTCAAATGACACACCGTTTAAAATGTCTACATTTAAAGTTCACCAAAATAATGACGTAAAAACTAAATATGATATGACGTTAGCATACATATCATTCAATCTAATCACTCTAAAGTACAAATCAATAATTTTTATTGATTAAGGGGCTGGGTGAGTTATTTTTATCACTATTCACCCTTCCCCTTCCTTTTGTCCGCATCCCCTTTCCCCTTCTCCCATCGCTAACCTCAATACCAACCGAAACACTACCCATTCTATTCCATTAAAGAGACAAAGGATGTATGACAATCCTACATTTATCTGCACTCAACTAATATCATAACTCCTAGACACTACTCCAACAGACTGGGATATGTAACTTGTAGACACCACTCCGTAATGAATACCACATGCACCCTACCCACATCGACAACTTTGTCCGCCGCCCTCGCCCCATCCCTAAACAACCGATAGATAAACACACCGTACGTCTAACCACACTATTACTTGGACAGACAAAGTAACAGACAAACATTTATCTGTATTCAACTAATGTCACAAGTGACAACGTTCCCATCCAACTCCGAAACATCCATGGCCGAATTTCGAAACCAGCCTCGTTGAAAACTCCCCTGACCCTAGTTTAACTTTACCTCACCAATTCCAAAACAGTCCTGTACCAAACATGAATGTACCAATTTTGTTGAAAACAAAGACCGTCCCACTCTAGTGTAAACTCTACCCCGACCAACTCCGAAACAGGGAAGGTCCACGTTTGAAACCTGCCTCGGTGAAAACAAAATCCTTCCCACTCTAGTATAGACTCGACCCCTAACACTTCCAAAACATCCCTGTACCTACTTTGAAACACGCCTCTGTGAAACCCAAACTACCCCGACGCTAGTTTAAACTCTTCCCGCATCACTTCCAAAACATCCCTGTACCAACTTTGAAACACGCCTCGGTGAAACCCAAACTCCCCCGACGCTAGTTTAAACTCTACCCCATCAGTTCCAAAACATGCCTGTAACAACTTTGAAACCTGCCTCGGTGAAAACTTCACCGACCCTAGTATGAACACGGTACCAACCCCTTCCAAAACATCCATGTACCAACTTTGTAACCTGCCTCGGTGAAAACTTCACCGACTCTAGTATGAACTCTACACCTACCGATTCCAAAACATGCATGTTCCGAGTTCAAAACCAACCTTCACCGACACTAGTATGAACTCGGCTACCAACAATTCCTAAACATGCATATACCAACTTTGTAACCTGCCTCGGTGAAAACTTCACCGACCCTAGTACGGACTCTACACCTACCGATTCCAAAACATGCATGTTCCGAGTTCAAAACCATCCTTCACCGACCCTAGTATGAACTCGGCTACCAACAATTCCTAAACATGCATGTATCAACTTTGCAACCTGCCTCAGTGTTAACAAAACTCCACGACCCTAGTATGAACTCGACTGCCAACAATTCCTAAACATGCATGTCCCAACTTTGTAACCTACCTAGGTGAGAACTTCACCGACCTAGTATGAACCCATTGTTTACAACACGCTTACAAAGAAAAAATATCCCACCCCTCTACTTGAGACATAAAATACAAAAGTGTATTGTGCCTTGTCGTCACAGGAAACAAAAACGGTGGCGTCTAATGTTGTTAACCCTTGTCTTCCTAAATTATTTTTTAACTTGTTAAAGAAATTGACTGTTTAGTTAAGGATTCTGACGCGAATTTTTTCACAAGGGACGATACTCGTGGCTGTAAACAAGGCTGTTCTAATTTTAGAACAGTTGTCTTTGCTCTCGTTTCTCTATTAGGGAAGACCTATGGGGAAGACACGCGACACTTCTTTTAAAATGTAAACAACCTTGCACGGGGTGCACTTAAAATAAACCCCGCTGCGAAAATGACAATGGCATGGTGACACTTTTTGGAAAACACGCTTTCATGTAAATAAAATAAGGGTCGCTTTTGTTGTCGCCATGATAATGTATACCTATAAGTTCTCTCCGCCTTTACCGACCTAGTATGAATTTCGCGTGCGCGCGCATGTGTGTGTGTACGTGTGTACGTGTGTGTGTATGTGTGTGTACGTGTGTACGTGTGTGTATGTGTGTGTGTATGTGTGTGTGTGTGTGTACGTGTGTACATGTGTGTATGTGTGTGTGTGTGTGTGTGTGTGTGTGTGTGTGTGTGTGTGTGTGTGCGTATCTCAAAAAAGCTTATCATGTCAACACCTGGGCAACAAGTCATAGTCAAAAAGGCCTAATTCATTACAGATCTATGGGATATCCGTCTTTACATGTACTTTCGATAGGGGGAGTAAACTCGTTAGATTATTTCAAGATGTCTAATGAAGATTGGATACTTGTGGCCAGGAGTAACAATAAAGTGACGGAAATACGAACGCTGAATCACACCGGATTTAAATTGGCGATTGTTAGCCAATTCATGAACAAAAACACTTTAAATCTTAGAGAGCTTATAGATGGGACCGATCTTAATTTTCCTACAAATTCTGGTGTTAGTATGAGTCGCGTCTGCTTTGAGCGCCTATTAAGTTTACAGGATGAAATTTTAAAAGCCTTTGATGAATTGGAAAAACGTTAATAAACAAATAAAATATAAAAAGAGTTTTGTTCTAATTTAGTGTGTATGTGTGTAAGTGTGTGTGTATGTATAGTTAGCCGGTTGCTCAGCCTAAGTGTGGTACCATAATGAAATAGAGAAGACACGCGACACGTCTTTTAAAATGTAAACAAACGTGCACGAGGTGGACTTAAAATAAAGCCTTGATGGTCCAGTGGGTGTGACCGATATTAAAAACTTTGCTGGTGAATCGATACGTAACATCTGTTACCACAGTTAACGTGGAGACGCGCTTAATGGCTCGCCTTAATTACCATAACCCCTGCAGTGTTCGCTTCGCGAACCCACATAAATCCGCGATGCATGACCAAATTTAATTAGGTGGACCATCATACTGATGGTCAGTGGGTGCGATCGATATTACACAGCTGGTGCATAATGACCTACGTACTTCGCGGAAAGCCACTTAATGTACGTCGTTAATTACCATGACCTTTCAAACCGAGCGGGGGAAAATCGGTGATGCATAACAAAATTTAATTAGGTGGGACATCATGCTGTGATGGGCCTGTAGCTGCGATCAATATAAAACCCATAAATCTCCGGGCGGGGAGGTTCACGGGCGGATCGATAAGTAACACATGTTGGACGGCTGGTTAATGGATGTTCTATTTTTTGTAACGTTCGTTGTGTTGGAGAATGTAACCTGTTTTTTTGTAGACGTTAGTTGTGGGGGAGAATTTAAAGCAACATACAAAGAAATAAAAGGAATTTCAAACAAATAAGCAAATTACGTAACTCGTTAATAAAAATTACACAATATAAACAAAGTAATTAAATTAAACAACAAGTAAACAAACAAATTAAACAATTAAAAAAAGTAAACAAATAATCAAATTTAAAATTTAAAAATAATAATTTAAAAAATTTAAAAATTTAAAAATTTAAAATTTTAAAAAATTAAAATCAAATGACGTAACTCGTCAATAAAAATAATTAAAAAGTAAACAAATAATCAAATTACGTAACTCGTTAATAAAAATTACAAAATATAAACAAAGTAATTAAACAATTTAAATCAAACAAATAATCAAATTACGTAATAAAAACACATTAAAATTACGTAACTAGGTCAAAAATTAATTAAAATTTTAAAAACTCATTAAATCTAATTAAAAAACGCATTAAAATTACGTAACTAGGTCAGTGATTACGTCACAAGGTCACTAATTACGTCACAAGGTCAATGATTACGTCACAAGGTCACCAAAAGGTGACCCACCCTTTTAAAAACTCATTAAATCTAATTTAAAAACGCATTAAAATTACGTAACTAGGTCAGTGATTACGTCACAAGGTCACTAATTACGTCACAAGGTCAATGATTACGTCACAAGGTCAATGATTACGTCACAAGGTCACCAAAAGGTGACCCACGCTCCTGCTCCGCCAACCCCAGTTGGCGTAGTATTTTACTATATCTCGTTGTCCCGCCTGCGCATCCTGCTCACCCAGCCTCCACATCCCGATGCGCCAGGCTGGGAGTATTTTGCTATATGTCATTGTCCCGCCTCACCATCCTGCTCCCGAGTATTTTGCTATATGTCATTGCTCCTCCCCACATCCTGCTCCGCCAAAAATGATAACCAAAAGTGACCTAATATACTACTTATAATTAACAAGTCGAAATTAGTAATGAAAATAATAACCACTAAATTAATATTTTCTAGTAGACTTTCAATATGAATTATTCTTGATAACTGTTTTAATACGATGAGCAAAATTACATGCTATTAACAAGCATTAACTAGCATTAACAATTAAATTTTGCATATTTAGGAATTCATCTTGTTATTCATCGGCAATGCTGGTAACATCAAGAAAGCAGAGAATGGGTGACAATGCTCGGGGAAAATAACGCCGCAGTTCGTTGTCAAGAGATTCAAGATGCCCATAATCCTTTGAAAATTTTATCTATCACACAACACTGCAGAGTTTCTCAAACATAGCAGTATTTCAAATATTTATTTTTCCTCGCCAATTTTGCAGCTTTGATAAAAATGCCAAGAGATTATCATGAAAAGAGATAATATTCGTTCCTTTATCAGGTTAAGCTTATGTTGATGTTCGAATATATCTGCTAGGTATGATACTCTCTCTAACCACACCATGTCGTTAAAGTATATCAAAAGGTCTTGTTTCCTTGCACTTCCAAGAACAACTTGATCTCATCTTTCAATTAAAAAACAAGATGAGATTTTCTCCTTTGTGTGAGAGGTTTTTTGCTTGGCAATTTCTAATACTACTTCATATGATGCTTGCACTAATGCTGTGTTTTCTTGGTGAAAACGTTCTGTTCGATCAAGTCTCTGACAGTGTTTCTTCCAGACTTTTTTCTCCGGGGGGGGCACTTGAAATCTTCGGGGGGGCGGTAAACTTTCTTCGGGGGGGGGGGGGGGGGCGGACACTGTTAAAAGTATATATTTTCTATATAAATTATATAAATTTCATTTCGTTCGGGGGGGCGGTAAAAAATTTTCGGGGGGCTTCGCCCCCCCGAAGAGATGCCTGGAAGAAACTCTGGTCTCTGACGTTTGCAACTAGCTTCATGCCGACGAAAGAACTACATATCTTTTTTGGTGTGTTCCGAATGACTCGTCTCAAATTGACGTTTGGAAGTTTTCACAGACTCCTGACTAAGAACAACTTTGCACAGTACAAATTGTTTATTCTCTGTTTCATTTCCAGTGATGTTAGTAATGCCGAATTTCAAATATTTTTCTAAATATTTATGTTTTTTATTCATTGCTAGAGTTAAGTCTACCAGTTGGCGACCCCCCAGAAAGCCCTTCGCGACCCCCAAGGGGGTCGCGACCCCCAGGTTGGGAACCCATGATTTAACATAATGATCTCTAGAATATTAAGACAAGCGAACTAGGGGAAATAATCACTCTCTTAAATATGTATATTTCTACAAATTTAATTGTAAATGTCAAGACAGATTAATAATTAGGGCCTACTTTAGTATGTAACATAATAGCTTAACACTATTCGTTTTTACAAAAATATGTTGTCTAATCAAAATTAAATATATTGTCATCATAAATGCTAAAATATTACATCATAATGAAAGTTTTTGAAATCAGAGTTGGTATAATACCACGCGTTTCAGTCTTTTTACAAGCTTTTACTTAACTCACTTTATCTGTCGTCAGTCTGTCTATATCGAAACGCCCGAGCGAAATAGCATGCACTTCTAACTGACAGATACGGTTCATAGTTGGTACGTGGGTCAAGACATAGTCAATGCAACATGACATTCATTTTGACTTCATTGGTTTCCTGATTAATTTTTTATGAATTAATTAAAATTGTGTCCAAATTAGTAGTCAATTTTAGCCGACTACTCCGCACGCGTCATCATGTTCAATAGGGCGTCATCACGTTTAATAAAACCAAAGGCCATACAATTTTTTTCATAAAAAATGATTTAATAACAAGCTTTTATGTACTAATGCACTAAAAAGTAGAAAATAAATTATAGACTACTATTTAAATAACTATAAAGAAAAGCGTGGGTCACTTTAGTATCTAATGGATACCTTTACTAATGTTTAGGAAGAGACCCACGCTTTTCTTTATAGTTATTTAAATAGTAGTGTATAATTTATTTTCTACTTTTTAGTGCATTATTACATGAAAGACTGTTATTTAAACGTTTTTTATGACAGTTTTTTTAGTACTTTACATGTTTTTATTTACACTAGAGTTACATGACTAAAAACCATTGCGCGCCTATTGAACGTAATGACACGCTATTGAACGTGATGACGCGTGTGGTGTGGTTGGATAGAAATGCCTACTAATTTGGTCAAAATTTTAATTAATTCATAAAAAATAATTAGGCATCAAATTAAGTCAAATTTAATATCAGATTGCATTGTCTTCATGTCTTGACCCACGTGCCAACTGTGAACCGTATCTGTCTAGTAGAAGTGTCCGAATTTTCGCTCCGGCGTTTCGATCTAGACAGACTGGCGACAGACTGACGAGGAAGTGAATTAAATAAAAGCTTGTAAAAATGTTTTAATAACAAGCTTTTATGTAATAATGCACTAAAAGGGAGAAAATAAAATATAGACTACTTTTTGAAGAACTATAAAGAAAAGCGTGGGTCTCTTCCTAAACATTAGTAAAGGTATCCAATAGATACTGAAGTGGCCCACGCTTTTCTTTATTGTTTTTTAAATAGTAGTCTATAATTTATTTTCTCTTTGTGAGTGCATTATTACATAAAAGCTTGTTATTAAAAGGTGTTTTTACTATTTTTATTTTTGAGAAACTGAATTTAATAGGTGAACTTTCAGAATAATAGCCTACATTTTACTGAAATATTGATCTTGCAGTTCATTCATTGTTACTTTCTCGTATATGCGAAGTATAGAGAAAGTCTTGTAATCGTAGAAAAAAAACGAGATTTTTTTGCAAATCTTGACGTTTTACACCCCCCTGAGTTGGAAAAGCATATTTTTGTAATCTTGTCTGTATTTCTCTATCTGTGTGTGTGTGTGTGTAGGCCTATGTGTGTGTGTGTGTCTTTGTCAGTAAACACGATAACTTGAGTACCGTTACAGCTAGGATGACGAAATTTTATATATAAGTATTACATCAAAATCGTAGGTCTGAGTCAGCTTTTGAGCGATCTCTGATAACCGGAAATGGAACTTTTTCTGCTTTTAATTTTTCAAAAGCCTATAATTTCAGTACTTTTTCAGATAGATAAATGAAATTTCACATGTAAGTAGAAGATCTAATACTTTGCCTTCTTTCAAATTTTGAGTAATTTCCGTTGATTGGAAGTAGTATTTTTTGCTATTTCCGATTTCTCAAAACACGCATGTGAATTTATAAAGTACTAATAATATTTCGCCCTATTATACACATTTGGTTTTGCGTTCACTAGGTGTGCAATTCTTTTTTCGACGAGATTTTATTCTATTTTTAAAAGTTTAAGTAATTGAAAATTGATTAAAAATCTTGTATATTTTCCGAGTTGCCATCCCCTGTTGTATTATATAAGAATATTCGAGAAAGTTTAGGGGAGATCACTCCCGATTTATTTAATTAGCTACTGATTTTTGTGTTTTTTAAAGGCCATTATTAACATAATGATAAGGTATGGGTTAAATCACTGTATTACTCACAGCAAAAGAATATTTACAGAATTTTACCTTTTTTAAAAGCTATGATCTGGCGGCATGATATAATGGTACCTCATTACGTGTTTTCCCAAACGTACTTAACATCAGTTTCGGGGTGAGTTGGTTCAACTTTATTCACCACTGTCCGGTCACTTTAGGTCAATTATCCTACCCAGCGTATACCTAGTTGTGACGTAAATGTCGCTCCACACAATGGTGGTGAGGTGGGGGGGGGGGGGAATAACCAACACAGAGTGAACATAGCGTAAGTTTTTAGATGAATGTTCTAAACATACAAATACAATTATACATACATACTGATTTAGAAAAAGTTTTAAATAACTGACAGTGGTATTATGACCGTAAAATATTTTTACAATAACCTTTTCCTTCCGATGAGCTTTTCTCATTGACAAGGTTTGATGGCCATCAGTTGCAAGCTAAAAAACAAAAGCAAAAACTGACAATGGGAATGTTGTCACATGAAACAAATCGAAAAATCGTCGCCTGTTAAGTTTCATTTCTGTTTAAATTTTAGTTTTATCTTACAGATAAAGTGTTCAATTCTCGATAGATTTTTCGTGTACAGATAAACGAAGATTTTGTTTTGACCAATTACTATTATAAATTATATATCTTAAACAAGTATACATTTTTTATATCATAATCTTGTCCCGTTTGTGCCCAAGATATATATTTTCACAAAATATTTGAATATTTTAGACATTTAATTTGAAACTTAATATATGTATTTTCACAAAATATTTGCATATAGACATATAGTTTGAAACTTAATATATGTATTTTCACAAATTATGTGCATATAGACATTTAATTTGAAACTTAATATATGTATTTTTACAAAATATGTGCATATAGACATTTAATTTGAAACTTAAAATATGTATTTTCACAAAATCTTTGCATATAGACATATAATTTGAAACTTAATATATGTATTTTCACAAAATATGTGCATATAGACATTTAATTTTAAACTTAATATATGTATTTTTACAAAATATGTGCATATAGACATTTAGTTTCAAACTTAATATATGTATTTTCACAAAATATTTGCATATAGACATTTAATTTGAAACTTAATATATGTATTTTCACCAAATCTTTGCATATAGACATTTAATTTGAAACTTAATATATGTATTTTTACAAAATATGTGCATATAGACATTTAATTTGAAACTTAATACATGTATTTTCACAAAATCTTTGCATATAGACATTTAATTTGAAACTTAATATATATATTTTCACAAAATCTTTGCATATAGACATTTAGTTTGAAACTTAATACATATATTTTCACAAAATATGTGCATATAGACATTTAATTTGAAAATTATCTAATGTATTTCTAAACCCTGATATCGCCTGGTATTTACTACTTAACAGACACACAAATCAAGGTCCTTTACAGGTACGGTTTGCACAGAGGCCAGTGCAGGGCCTGGTCGAGACGGCTAGTTTACATAATATGTTAGGAAAAGTTGTCAGACGCTGGTTAGGATTAGGGTTAATGTTAGCGTTAATGTTAGGGTTAAGGTTATGATTAAGATTAGGGTTGGGGTTGGGGTTAGGGTTAGCGTTAGCGTTAGGGTTAGGGTTAATGTTAGGGTTAGGTTTAGGGTTAGGGTTAGGGTTAGGGTTAGGATTAGGATTAGGATTAGGATTAGGGTTAGGGTTAGGGTTAGGGTTAGGATTAGGGTTAGGGTTAGGGTTAGGGTTAGGGTTAGGGTTAATGTTAGGGTTAGGGTTAGGGTTGGGGTTGGGGTTGGGGTTGGGGTTGGGGTTAGGGTTAGGGTTGGGGTTGGGGTTAGGATTAGGGTTGGGGTTAGGTTTAGGGTTAGGGTTGGGGTTAGGGTTAGGGTTAGGGTTAGGGTTGGGGTTAGGGTTAGGGTTAGGGTACTTGCCGTATAATTCGCGTACAATGGCGGTGAATAGCACTTAATATACACATTTTTAATTAATTCATAAACAAATTAGTTATGTATCTAATTAAGTCGAATTATATGTCAGATTGTCCCCGCAGTTTTGATGGATGATGGACAACAGACAAAAGCTCGACAGACAGACGGACAACAGACAAAAGCACGACAGACAGACGGAGGAAGCGAAATAAACCTTGTAAAAAAAAATATTTTATTTTAAAAAAACGTGTCGCTTCTGGGGAAAAGCGTTAATGGATTAAGGCTGCCAAGGAAACTTACTTCTATAAACATAGTAAATGACGTGAATTAAAAACTTACTTCCATAAACATAGTAAATGACGTGAATTAAAAAATTAATTTTATAAACATAGTAAATGACGTGAATTAAAAACTTACTTCTATAAACATAGTAAATGACGTGAATTAAAAACTTACTTCTATAAACATAGTAAATGACGTGAATTAAAAACTTACTTCTATAAACATAGTAAATGACGTGAATTAAAAACTTACTTCTATAAACATAGTAAATGACGTGAATTAAAAACTTACTTCTATAAACATAGTAAATGACGTGAATTAAAAACTTACTTCTATAAACATAGTAAATGACGTGAATTAAAAACTTACTTCTATAAACATAGTAAATGACGTGAATTAAAAACTTACTTCTATAAACATAGTAAATGACGTGAATTAAAAACTTACTTCTGTAAACATAGTATATGACGTGAATTAAAAACTTACTTCTATAAACATAGTAAATGACGTGAATTCAAAGAATTGAAAACTCTGAGCTGGTGCATTGACCCACGGGAAAAACAAAAAAAGATGACCGCTTGATGTGACCTTAGTGTAAGGGAAGTAACTTTCTAAATTTAAAACTTTTCAACGTATTTTATATTCAGTTGAAACGAAAAAGAAATGCATTCTATTTTGTAATCATTTGAGTTACTGGGTACATTTTAAAATATTTAAGCTTTTGAAATAATTCTATGAAATAATTAATATAATAATTAATGTAATAATTAACCTGTTCCTCCTTTTTACGTTAAAGGGTAATATTTCACACACACACACACATGTGTGTGTGTGTGTGTGTGTGTGTTTGTGTGTTTGTTTCTGTGTGTCTGTGTGTGTAATGTCTTAAACATGAGTTGGCTTGAATATTTCTCTAAATTCCAGCTTGTCTTTTCGAACCCTACCTTGTGTTTGTCTGTGTTTTATATCCAAGCTAAAAATAAAACCGGACCCTGTTGTCGTAGGATCTCGCGTGTCAAGAGGATGACAAACAATAAAACATAATGGACTCGCCCAAAAGACTTGACGCCAGGTAGTTTAGTCCACCTGCCCACTAGCAACACGATCGTAAGGCGGAGTACAATTTTTTAAAATATATATTTTCTTTAGGCAGCTCAAGACCCGTGTACTCGGCATGCTACAACACAAGTTTTGGGTTTTCGTCTCCACATCTCTGCTGGGTAAGTTCAACCAACATTCACGCTCAACACAGTTATTTAATTGATTTCAGTAGCATCACATATTTACTAAACTAACAAATAGTGTTTAAAAACATACTAATATTATATAAAACCCATGTGTGTAGAGGCATAGCGAGGGGGGGGGGGGAGGCGGGGGTTAGGACCGCACCGGGTGACACCATTTAGTGAGGTGACACCAAAGCAAAAAAGTAGCAAATTATATATTGAAAAATGATAGTTCTACTTAATTTAATGATTAATTAGAGTGAGTTAAGTAGTCTTTTAAGTGCTAATTTGAGAAATCCCGACAAAGGTTGGCTGTAGAGGGGGGGGGGGGGATGAGACCTGCTAATGATAGAGTATCGGTGCGCGGACCTTTGACCACAGGTGCTTTGACCATAGGGGGTTTGATCATAGGGGGTTTGACCATAGGGGGTTTGACCACAGCGGGCCTTTGACCATAGCGGTGCTTTGACCATAGGGGGTTTGATCATAGGGGGTTTGATCATAGGGGGTTTGACCACAGCGGGCCTTTGACCATAGCGGTGCTTTGACCATAGGTGGTTTGATCATAGGGGGTTTGACCATAGGGGGTTTGACCACATGTGTTTTCTTAGCAGAGGGTCATTGATCACGGGTGGTCTATCAACGGGTGTTTGATCACAAGCGCTGTGTCCGGCTTCGATCATAGGTGTGATACAATTAACACGATTTTATACATGTTTCCTGAGAGTACGTTAATAGAAATTAACATGTATTAAAAAAAAGCCAAGAACTATATTTTAGTCTCCACATAAAGGCTGGTGCTAGGCCTCATAGATTTATAATAAGATCTTGTGCAACTAATGAAGCTTTGCACTTACAAGTGCGATTCTTCGTACACCGCCAAACGCGTGACCCGTCCTGGCGTTCTCTGTGTAACCAAAACTCGTGGCCACGATACAACAAAGTTCTTTTACCTTTTTTCGACGTGCTATACTCTCCAAGATTCTCCATGGTTTTGACATAGAGTAGTTTAGATGACTTGTATTTATACATGATGATTTAACATATTATTACATCATGTCGAAATTTTAAATATAATTTAGCAACTTTTAAAATAAATCCTTACCATATATGGACAGCATTGGACAAACCACCTGAGATCAAAGACCTTATGATCAAAGCCGGACGCAGCGCTTGTGATCAAACACCCGTTGATAGACCACCTGTGATCAAACACCCGTTGATAGACCACCTGTGATCAAACACCCGTTGATAGACCACCTGTGATCAAAGACCCTGTCCTGAGAAAACACCTGTGGTCAAACCCCCTATGGTCAAACCCCCTATGATCAAACCCCCTATGGTCAAAGCACCGCTATGGTCAAAGCCCCGCTGTGGTCAAACCCCCTATGGTCAAACCCCCTATGGTCAAAGCACCTGTGGTCAAAGGTCCTAGGATAAAAGGATAAAAATCGTTATCTCAACTTTGCAAAATATACCTGATGAAAATAGATATAGAAATAGACATAGACACAGCCACAGACACAGACACAGACACAGCCACAGACACAGACACAGACACAGACACAGACACAGACACAGACACAGACACAGACACAGACACAGACACAGCTACAGCCACAGACACAGCCACAGCCACAGCCACAGCCACAGACGCAGACGCAGACGCAGACGCAGATGCAGATGCAGATGCAGATGCAGATGCAGATACAGATACAGATACAGATACAGATACAGATACAGATACAGATACAGATACAGATACAGATACAGATACAGATACAGATACAGATACAGATACAGATACAGATACATTTGTCAGTTGCTCTTCTTTTGTGTACCTCTACTTCTCCTTTGGCATTCCCTGTTCTCCTTGATCGTAAACAATGAAAATCGTTTGTTTTTTTTGTAATTTAAAATTATGTAATATAAATTATAATGCAATCATCATCAGTATTTAAATAGAATATTAGTTTAATTTATTTCACTATTTGTACGCAGAAAGTATTGTTATCGTGCAAAATAAATAACACCATTTGTATACAGAGTATACTAATCTAATGTGTTGCTAATCTAATGTGTTGCTATCCTAATATGTTGCTAACCTAATGTGTTGCTAACCTAATGTGTTGCTAATCTAATGTGTTGCTAACCTAATGTGTTGCTAATCTAATGTGTTGCTAATCTAATGTGTTGCTAATCTAATGTGTTGCTAACCTAATGTGTTGCTAATCTAATGTGTTGCTAATCTAATGTGTTACCAACATAACGTGTAGAAATTTAGGCATATCAGAAATCTCCTAATGATCCCATTTTGTAAATGTCTTACTCGTATAATTTCTTTCTTTCAAGATTTTCTGTTTTTCGTGCACTCTGTTAATGTGTCCCTCCATTTATTTTTCTGACCTCTGACCCTTCACATTCCTCCTCCGCCACCTCTGACAGAATTTAGACAAGACAAATATGGCGCAGTTGTCTCCTGTAGGCAAAATTTAGGGGGGGGGGGGGGGGGGAACATAAATTTGCCCCAGTTGTCAAGTGAATAATTCATAGACTACAATCTCATGTCAGATAGGCAAGCGGAAAAAAAGTCTTATCCTGCTTAAACCAAACATTTCGGAGTCAGTCACGTCACATATTTAGTCTTCGTCGCGTCACATATTTAGTCTTCGTCGCGTCACAAATTTAGTCTTCGTCGCGTCACAAATTTAGTCTTCGTTGCGTCACAAATTTAGTCTTCGTCGCGTCACAAATTAGTCTTCGTCGCGTCACAAATTTAGTCTTCGTTGCGTCACAAATTTAGTCTTCGTCGCGTCACAAATTCAGTCTTCGTCGCGTCACAAATTTAGTCTTCGTTGCGTCACAAATTTAGTCTTCGTCGCGTCACAAATTTAGTCTTCGTCGCGTCACAAATTTAGTCTTCGTCGCGTCACAAATTTAGTCTTCGTCGCGTCACAAATTTAGTCTTCGTCGCGTCATAAATTTAGTCTTCGTCGCGTCACAAATTCAGTCTTCGTCGCGTCACAAATTTAGTCTTCTTCACAAATTTAGTTTTCGTCGCGTGAGAAATCTTGTCTGACGATAAGCAGACTTCTGTTTTAAAGTAGAGAACGTCCTCAGAACGTCCACAGAACGTCCTCAGAACGTCCACAGGACGTCCACAGAACGTCCACAGAACGTCCACAGAACGTCCACAGAACGTCCACAGAACGTCCACAGAACGTCCACAGAACGTCCACAGGACGTCCACAGAACGTCCACAGAAAGTCCACAGAACGTCCAAAGAACGTCCACAGAACGTCCAAAGAACGTCCACAGAACGTCCACAGAGCGTCCACAGGACGTCCACAGAACGTCCACTGAACGTCCACAGAACGTCCACAGCACGTCCACAGGACGTCCACAGAACGTCCACAGGACGTCCACAGGACGTCCACAGAACGTCCACATTAGAGAACGTCCACAGAACGTCCACAGAACGTCCACATTAGAGAACGTCCACAGAACGTCCACATTAGAGAACGTCCACAGAACGTCCACATTAGAGAACGTCCACAGAACGTCCACAGAACGTCCACAGGACGTCCACAGAACGTCCACAGAACGTCCACATTAGAGAACGTTCACAGAACGTCCACAGGACGTCCACAGAACGTCCACATTAGAGAACGTTCACAGAACGTCCACAGGACGTCCACAGAACGTCCACAGAACGTCCACAGAACGTCCACAGAACGTCCACAGAACGTCCAGAGAACGTCCACAGAACGTCCACAGAACGTCCACAGCACGTCCACAGAACGTCCACAGAACGTCCACATTAGAGAACGTCCACAGAACGTCCACATGACGTCCACAGAACGTCGACAGAACGTCCACATTAGAGAACGTCCACATTAGAGAACGTCTACAGAACGTCCACAGAACGTCCACAGCACGTCCACAGGACGTCCACAGAACGTCCACAGAACGTCCACATTAGAGAACGTCCTCAGAACGTCCACAGAACGTCCACAGAACGTCCACAGAACGTCCACAGAACGTCCAAAGAACGTCCACATTAGAGAACGTCCATAGAACGTCCACAGAACGTCCACAGAACGTCCACAGAACGTACACAGAACGTCCACAGCACGTCCACAGAACGTCAACAGAACGTCCACAGAACGTCCACAGAACGTCCACAGAACGTCCACAGAACGTCCACAGAACGTCCACATTATAGAACGTCAACAGCACGTCCACAGGACGTCCAAAGAACGTCCACAGAACGTCCACAGAACGTCCACAGAACGTCCACAGAACGTCCACAGAACGTCCACAGAACGTCCACATTAGAGAACGTCCACAGAACGTCCACAGAACGTCCAAAGAACGTCCACAGAACGTCCACAGAACGTCCACAGAACGTCAACATTAGAGAACGTCCACAAAACGTCCACAGCACGTCCATAGAACGTCCACAGAACGTCAACGTTAGACAACGTCCACAGAACGTCCACAGCACGTCCACAGAACGTCCACAGAACGTCCACAGAACGTCAACATTAGAGAACGTCCACAGAACGTCCACAGCACGTCTACAGAACGTCCATAGAACGTCCACAGAACGTCAACATTAGAGAACGTCCACAGAACGTCCACAGAACGTCCACAGAACGTTCACAGAACGTCCACAGAACATCCACAATAGAGAACGTCCACAGAAAGTCCACAGAACGTCCACAGAACGTCCACAGAACGTCCACAGAACGTCCACAGAACGTCCATAGAACGTCCACAGAACGTCCACAGAACGTCCACAGAACATCCACAGCACGTCCACAGAACGTCCACAGAACGTCCACAGAACGTCCACATTAGAGAACGTCCACAGAACGTCCACAGCACGTCCACAGAACGTCCACAGAACGTCCACATTAGAGAACGTCCACAGAACGTCCACATGACGTCCACAGAACGTCCCACAGAACGTCCACAGAACGTCCACAGAACGTCCACAGAACGTCCACAGCACGTCCACAGAACGTCCACAGAACGTCCACAGAACGTCCACAGAACGTCCACAGAACGTCCACAGAACGTCCACAGAACGTCCACATTATAGAACGTCCACAGCACGTCCACAGGACGTCCAAAGAACGTCCACAGAACGTCCACAGAACGTCCACAGAACGTCCACAGAACGTCCACAGAACGTCCGCAGAACGTCCACATTAGAGAACGTCCACATTAGAGAACGTCCACAGAACGTCCACAGAACGTCCAAAGAACGTCCACAGAACGTCCACAGAACGTCAACATTAGAGAACGTCCACAAAACGTCCACAGCACGTCCATAGAACGTCCACAGAACGTCAACGTTAGACAGCGTCCACAGAACGTCCACAGAACGTCAACATTAGAGAACGTCCACAGAATGTCCACAGCACGTCTAAAGAACGTCCATAGAACGTCCACAGAACGTCAACATTAGAGAACGTCCACAGAACGTCCACAGAACGTCCACAGAACGTCCACAGAACGTCCACAGAACATCCACAATAGAGAACGTCCACAGAAAGTCCACAGAACGTCCACAGAACGTCCACAGAACGTCCACAGAACGTCCACAGAACGTCCACAGAACGTCCATAGAACGTCCACAGAACGTCCACAGAACATCCACAGAACATCCACAGCACGTCCACAGAACGTCCACAGAACGTCCACAGAACGTCCACATTAGAGAACGTCCACAGCACGTCCACAGAACGTCCACAGAACGTCCACATTAGAGAACGTCCACAGAACGTCCACATGACGTCCACAGAACGTCCACAGAACGTCCACAGAACGTCCACAGAACTTCCACAGAACGTCCACAGAACGTCCACAGAACGTCCACAGAACGTCGACAGAACGTCGACAGAACGTCGACATTAGAGAACGTCCACAGAACGTCCACAGAACGTCCACAGGACGTCCACAGAACGTCCACAGAACGTCCACAGGACGTCTACAGAACGTCCACAGAACGTCCACAGAACGTCCACAGAACGTCCACAGAACGTCCATAGGACGTCCACAGAACGTGCACAGAACGTCCACATTAGAGAACGTCCACAGAACGTCCACAGAACGTCCACAGGACGTCCACAGAACGTCCACAGAACGTCCACAGGACGTCTACAGAACGTCCACAGAACGTCCACAGAACGTCCACAGAACGTCCACAGAACGTCCACAGCACGTCCACAGCACGTCCACAGGACGTCCACAGAACGTCCACATTAGAGAACGTCCATAGGACGTCCACAGAACGTGCACAGAACGTCCACATTAGAGAACGTCCACAGAACGTCCACAGAACGTCCACAGGACGTCCACAGAATGTCCACAGAACGTCCACAGAACGTCCACAGGACGTCTACAGAACGTCCACAGAACGTCCACAGAACGTCCACAGAACGTCCACAGAACGTCCACAGGACGTCCACAGAACGTACACAGCACGTCCACAGCACGTCCACAGGACGTCCACAGAACGTCCACAGAACATCCACATTAGAGAACGTCCACAGAACATCCACATTAGAGAACGCCCGCTGACAGCAATTCGCTATTTGATGTACGCAACTAATATTGACATAATATGTTACGTCATTTGTGTCGATATGTCTATAAATAGCTTTTAACACACCTAGACATGCTAATAAAATCCACAATCTGAATCACAGCAATATAAAGCCCACTATCACGGTGACGGCAATCGGAAATGTAAACCCAATATCTTATTTAACAAACAGCCTCTTTACCAAAAATATTCAAATAACTATTTAGTTGCCAGTTTATAATCTATAATATAAGCAGGCTGTGTCTGTCCTTCCTTCCTTCCGTCCGTCCGTCCGTCATCGCTATAGATTTTGGGACTATAAAAGTAAACTACGCACCATGCTGTGCTTTTCAGTGCACCGCAGTGTCTTATTATAAGTATTAGAGTAGGGTTTGTTTATATAGCGGCATAGAGCTATTTTATAATTTCCACTGTTTGTACAATTTTGCATAACGTAAAGAGAATATTAAATACACGCACATTGCTAAAACATATTAAAAGGATCAATGTCAAATATAGTTTTCGTTAATATTCCTAGAAAAAGTGGATACATTTTAATAACGTAATAACCGTATGGTAGAAAAATCAAATTAATTTAACTCTTTTTTCTAATTTTGACAAAGGAGGTAATTTGAAAATACATTAAACTCACGCTAATAAAAAATGTGAATGCAAATATACGTTCGTCATAGAAGGAATTAGTGTTTCAATAATATAATTAGCAAAATGTGAATGCAAATTATGTGGATGTGTAAGAGGAAATTATTGTTAGAAAATTATAATTAGCATGGATTGATAAAAGGCAAACTTTTATTTATTTTATTCACTAAATGTAGGCCCTACTGTTTATTACTTATAATTTTTAATCAACTATTCAGCACTATTATAGACGCGTCATCACGTTCATTAGGTGCGCAATGGTTTTAGTTATGAAACTTTATTGTACATTTTTACTTTCTCGTATATACGAAGTATAGAGAAAGTCTTGTAATCGTGCAAAAAAAAAATCGAGATTTTTGCAAATCTCGACGTTTTACATCTCACTGATACGGAAAAACATAATGTTGCAACCTTGTCCGTATGTCTGTGTGTCTGTGTGTGTGTGTGTGTGTGTGTGTGTGTGTCCGTGTGTAAACACGATAACTTGAGTACCGTTACAGCTAGGTTGATGAAATTTCATATACAAGTATTTTATCAAAATCGTAGATCCGTATCAACTTTTGAGCGATTTCGGATAACCGGAAGTGGTACTTTTTCTACTTTGAATTTTTCAAAAGCCTATAACTTGAGTACTATTTCAGATAGATAAATGAAATTTGATATGTAAGTAAAAGATCTAATTCTCTACCTTCTGTCAAATTTTGAGAATTTTTCGTTGACCGGAAGTACTTATTTACGCTACTTCCGATTTCTCAAAAAACTAATGTAAATTTTAAAAGTACTAATAATATTGCGCACTATTATGCGCTTTTTTATTCGCGTTCACTTGGTGTGCAATTAATTTTTCTACGAGATTTTATTCTATTTTTAAAACTTTAAGTATTTAAAATGGATTAAAAATCATGTCTAGAAGTCTATAGCCCGAGTTCCCATCCCCTGTTATTTTATATAAGAATATTCGAGAAAGTTTAGGGGAGATCACTCCCGGTTTATTAAAATTTAAAGAACTGGAAAAAAATGCGTGAATGGATAAAGTGAAATATTCTAGGTAAAACAAGGATATTTTAAATACTGCCTATTATTTATACTGTTTACTAATTATTATTCTATCTTTCGGTTTGCGGACAAGCTAGGGGTTTTATAGGAGAGGCGTACCGAGGGGGGGGGGGTTGTGTCCGCGGATGCCGACCTTAGGGGGCACCAAAGTTGGTTGGAAAAAAATATGCGAGGGGGGGGGTGGAAATCGAAAGTTTTAGGGCGGGGGGGGGGGGGGACAGGGGTGCAAATCGAAAGTTTGAGGGGGATGCAAATCACCGGAAAGGGCGCGAATAGGCGCTACGGGCTAGACTGTGAGCAATATGCCTTTATGATTGCATTTAAATTGTATTTATGTTATGAGTGTTGTGTTTGTTTTTTCGTTTGTGTTTTTTTTTTGCGTTCGTTTGTGTTGTGTTTAGTTTTGTCCTGTTCCCAAGTTGGTACATTTAAAAAAGATTTACCGTGGCGGAGCACGGGATGCAGCTAGTATTATTATATCCTAATAGACTTGACTTCCTTGATGATCTGAAAACGAGCAATTCTTCTATTTGTGACAGGTTTGTTGGTGGGGCCCTCGCATGCAGCAGTGATACGTTCAAGACGGGATGGGACACAAAGCCTTCATCTGTCGCTCTCAGATCTCCATAGCGACATTTACACAGGAAGCAACAAGGAAGATGGCGACGGGAATCATGGGAACATGGTGTGTCTGTTGTCACGTGGTCTTAACAGCTCAGTTGTGCCCTAGGGGGGGGGGGGGTCGAAGTTCGGGGATGTGTGTAGGAGGAGGGTCTGCCACTACAGCTTTTTGTGTTATAAACAACGAGCCGACCCGCGGCGTATCATACGCCGCTATTTAGTTGTTTTATTTTCTACTTTTCAGTAATTCATAATTTGTGAATTCGACAGTACCAATGCTGCCACTGAAAATATTTGCTTTAAAACACTACCCACCCCTTTCCCTCAACCCCTACCCTATACTCCCCCGCCCCCCCCCCCCTTTTAAAGCAGCCTCCTCTTAGTTACCTCCTCTAAGTTTAAAATCGTTTCAAACTAAATTATCTGCCCCTAATAGCCGTCACTAAACCCGGCTCTACGATTTGTAAACATTTAGCGTGAACCACAGCTCACCAGACCATGGGGGGGGGGTGGTAGTGACAGAAAGGAAGAGAGGGGACTGCAAGGCGCAGCTTGCAGCTTGTTTTCTAACGGCTCCCAGAAGAGAATTATATATACGAGCCGGCCCGCGGCATAACATACGCCGCTATTTAGTTCTTGTTTTTTCTACTTTTCAGTAATTCATAATTTGTGAATTCGACAGTACCAACGCTGACACTGAAAATATTTCTTTAAAACACTATAAGTAGCTCGTTAAAGACCATACCCCCCCCCCCTTCCTTCCCCCCCCCCCCCCCCCCCAACGTTTAAAATCGTTTCAAACTAAATTATCTGCCCCAAATGCCGTCACTAAACCCGACTCCACGATGGTAAACATAGCGTGAACCACAGCTCACTAAGACCATGTAGGGGTGAGATGGTAGGGATCGCGTTTACAGCTTGTTTTCTAGCGTCTTCCAGAAGAGAATTATATATATAGATAGATAGAGTAGCCGTGTTATTCATTAAGGTTCAAGTTTCAATAATACTTTATATAGCAATTTATGGAGAAATCTGATCGCATATTGCAATAGGACTAGTCGATCTAGACAGACAGACTGACGACAGACTGACGACAGACTGACGACAGAGGAAGCAAGTTAAATAAAAGCTTGTAAAAAAAATCATAAAAAACGTTCTAATAACAAGCTTTTATGTAATAATGCACTAAAAAGGCGAAAATAAATTATACACTAATATTTAAATAACTATAAAGAAAAGCGTGGGTCACTTTAGTATCTATTGGATACCTTTATTAATATTTAGGAAGAGACCCACGCTTTTTCTTAATAGTTATTTAAATAGTAGTCTATAATTTATTTTCTACTTTTTAGTGCATTATTACAATAAAGCTTGTTATTAAAACGATTTTTATGAAACTTTTTTTTAAGTAATTTACATGTTTTATTTACAACTAGACTTACTCGGTCATGCCTTGGATAACTGTGGGTTTTGGGGGTCATCCATAAATGACATCACGTCTGTCATTTATCATCACACAAAAACCAGAACCCACATTCAAAAAGACGTCTTTTATCTTTTAAAAACACCGATTTCGGCTGAGCATAGCTCTGACCACATTATCCCTTCATATACTGACGTCACAGGTGATCTACTCAACTCTACTTCACCTGCCCAGTGTCCCGCCAAGTCTCAGACAACTTGTTTTTATCGTTTAAGGGGATAGGCTCCCGAAAAAAACGGGGAAAAAAACTTTTTAATTAAAAAGCCTTTTACATTTATTTGTGTATGTATAAGTTAGGGTACTTAAGGAAAAATATTTGGATGTACCAGGGACTCTTCTGAAAATATGGTTGCCATGGAAACGACGGCCATCTTGGAAAAAACTACCGATGTGGAGTTCTAAAATTTCCTAAAGTAACATATAAACCGCCCATATAATCATTGATCTTTATTGTACTAACACCAATAGAGCCAACTGGCTAATTTTTGTTATCGAAAAACAGCTAGACATATTTTTTTCAAATTTTCAAAAAAAAATTTGGTGAAATTCCATTGAATTTAGCATTATTTTTATTGGAATTTCGTCACACCAAATTTTGAAAATTAAAAAAAAAAAATTTCTAGAGTGATTTCTGTTACAAAAACTAGCCAGCTGACTCTATTAGCGTTTGTACAAGAAGGATCAATGGTTATATAGCCGATATTTATGTTAGTTTATGAAATTTTAGAACTCCAAAAAAGGATGTTTTTTTCAAGATGGCCGCCGTTGCCATGGCAACCAAATTTTCAAAAGAGTCCCTGATGCATGGAAATATTTCCCTACAAGTACCCTAACTTAGATATACACAAATGAATCAATAAAAGCTTTTAATTAAGAAGTTGGTTTTTTCTGGAGCCTACCCCCTTAAGAAAACGATTCCGGCCTAGCATGTCTCTGACCACACTATCCCTTCATATGCTGAGGACAAAGAAACAGATGAACGCTACTTCACCTGCCCTGTATCCCGCCAAGTTCAGATAGGCAACTTTATCATTCACATCTAAAAAACAACAAATTGAATTTTTTTTTTTAACATTGACGTGATGTGTCTAGAACCTGTGCCGCCCGCATGAAAGCCTATTACACTAACAACTTAGCTATGTAGACTCTTGACCACACTGATGTTTTTTTTTGTGCTATATAATAATACGTAAAGTCTCCTTATGTAACTTGATTTACGCGCATAGGCCCTATCTAAATCTAGATCTAAGTCTAGTAAATTTCAAATTAAATTTTATCTTAAATTAGCCAATCCCATAGTTAAACAAAAATTATATAAAATAATAAAGGTCTGAAATAGTTTAGTATATAGAAACTCATTATTATCTAAATCTAGATAGAATTATCTATATTATCTACGACTGGCTTGCTCAAGTCTTAAGTCTAGTTTTTGCGTAGCTCTTGCTATATCTAGATTAGACCTATTCTAGATCTAGATAGATAAATCACAATCTGTAATATGTAATATGTGTAGAGCTGTAAAATAGTATGTAGGCAGAGAACAATTTTTGTTTTCAGACAGACTGTTATTCACAAATTTATTTAAAGACGTTAATTAATTTATTGATTTATTCATTTGTAGATTAACCACATTAATTTTAAAAGTTTCAAACAATGGCTTTATTTTGACGGAATAGTGACGTCACATGATTTGTTTACTTTTTGCATAAACAATGGCGGCTCCTATTGAAGATTGTGTTCCCATTCCAATGTTTAACGCATTCTAAAGCTAATTTTCTGTCGGCTATAACTTTAACAATACGTCCGTTTGGTGTTTTTATTACGTTTCAACACTATAATCAATATTTTAACAGTTCTTTTTATTTTATTATACAATACATTTCTCTAGATCTGCAGATCAGCTGTCGAAGGAAGAAAAAGCTATGAATCTAGTTATCTAGATCTAGATCTAGATCTAGATCTAGATCTAGGTCACTAGACTTAAGGTAAATTCTAGATCTAGACTTAATGTAAATTCTACATCTAGAATCTATTTCAGGCCTTAATTATTTTATATAAATCTTTGTTTAGTTATACAATTGGCTAATTTTAGATTAAATTTAATTTGAAATAATTCTAGATCTAGAAGTAAAATATATAAGTTATTACCTACTCTAGAGTACGAACCTAGATAGCTAAGAGGTTAGCACATGAGGATACCTTGCGGGTGGCACGGGTTCGAGACATGTCAATGTTAATATTCTTTTATTTATTTATTTGTTTTTTTGTTGTGAATGATAAAGCTGCCTTTGCCTATTGGAACTTAGCGGGATACAGGGCAGGTGAAGTAGAGTTCACCTATTTCTTTGTCCTCATTATATAACGTGGATAGTGTGGTCGGAGCAAGCTCGGCTGAAATGAGTTTTTTTACAAGCTTTTATTTAACTCACTTCCTCTGTCGACAGTCTGTCTGTCGTCAGTCTAGATAGAAACGCAGGAGTGAAAATTCGGACAGTTCTACTTGACCGATACGATTCACAGTTGGCACGTGGGTCAAGACATAAAGACAATGCAATCTGAATCTAAATTTGACTTAATTGGATGCCTAATTAATTTTTTATGAATTAATTAAAATTTGGACCGAATTAGTAGGCATGTCTAGCCAACCACACCACACGCGTCATCGCCTTTAATAGCTGCGCCTTCACGTAATGGCTGCGTTCAAAAACCATTGCGCGCCTACTGAACGTGATGTTCAGTAGGCGCGCAATGGTTTTTAGTCATGTAACTCTATTGTAAATAAAACATGTAAAGTACTGAAAAAAAAATTCATAAAAAACGTTTTAATAACAAGCTTTTATGTAATGATGCACTAAAAAGTAGAAAATAAATTATAGACTACTATTTAAATAACTATAAAGAAAAGCGTGGGTGTCTTCCTTAACATTAGTAAAGGTATCCAATAGATACTAAAGTGACCCACGCTTTTCTTTATAGTTATTTAAATAGTAGTCTATAATTTATTTTCTACTTTTTAGTGCATCATTACATAAAAGCTTGTTATTAAAACGTTTTTTATGAATTTTTTTACAAGCTTTTATTTAACTCACTTCCTCTGTCTGTCTGTCTAGACGGAAACGCAGGAGTGAAAATTCGGACAGTTCTACTTGACCGATACGATTCACAGTTGGCACGTGGGTCAAGACATGAAGACAATGCAATCTGAAACTAAATTTGACTTAATTGGATGCCTAATTAATTTTTTATGAATTAATTAAAATTTGGACCGAATTAGTAGGCATGTCTAGCCAACCACACCACACGCGTCATCACCTTCAATAGCTGCGCCATCACGTAATGGCTGCGTTCAAAAACCATTGCGCGCCTACTGAACGTGATGTTCAGTAGGCGCGCAATGGTTTTTAGTCATGTAACTCTATTGTAAATAAAACATGTAAAGTACTGAAAAAAAAATTCATAAAAAACGTTTTAATATCAAGCTTTTATGTAATGATGCACTAAAAAATAGAAAATAACTTATAGACTACTATTTAAATAACTATAAAGAAAAGCGTGGGTGTCTTCCTTAACATTAGTAAAGGCATCCAATAGATACTAAAGTGACCCACGCTTTTCTTTATAGTTATTTAAATAGTAGTCTATAATTTATTTTCTACTTTTTAGTGCATCATTACATAAAAGCTTGTTATTAAAACGTTTTTTATGAATTTTTTTTTAAAAGACAAAAACGCCTGAGATGTGACGCCTTTTTGAATGTGGGGTCTGGTTATTTTGTGATGATAAGTGACAGACGTGATGTTTTTTATGGATGACCCCCGAAACCCACAGTTATCTAACTAGATAACGGGTAGTCTAGTAAGATCTAATTGTCTGTCTTCTCTCAAATTTTGAGCAATTTCCGTTGATCATAAGTAGTAATTTACGCTATTTCCGATTTCTCAAAAAAAAAAACGCATGTGAATTAATAAAGCACTAATGGTATTCCGCACTATTATACACAGATTGTTTTGGCGTTCACTTGGTGCGCAATTCTTTTTTCTATGAGATTCTATTCTATTTTAAAAAGTTTAAGTATTTAAAAATTGATTAAAAATCATGTCTATATCCCGAGTTGCCATCCCCCTTAGTGATATATAAGAATATTCCAGAAAGTTTAGGGGAGATCACTCCCGGTTTATTTTCTATAAAAACCATCGCAAATCCCTCGCGACAGAAGTTTTATTTCTGCATGAAGAACAATTACTCAAAATATCGTTTGCATTGTTTGAGAAATAAAAATGTAGTAGGCTTTTTAGTGTTAAAAAGTGCGAAATGAGAACAGCAACAAGTCACGAAAAGTAGGTCACGAAAATACCATATCTGTGTGATTTGTAAAGCTGATTGTAAGCTTAGGGTGTTTCCTAGACGATGGAATCTATGATTATAAAATACATGAGAAATCCACCTTTACAATGGGGGGGGGGGGGGGGAAATTCAACTCATTCTAAATATTGTTATTTAGGTTAAAAATTTTTTTTTATTCTTACCGCATTGATTATTATATGTTAAGGCTCATAATTAAATAGATAATGTTTTTATTATTTATTTTATTCCTGGAGTAGTCGGAACGGAGTATTATAGGTTTTTTTGTTTTTTTTTTAATTTCTATGATCTCTCCAAATCACATTTTTTTTTAAATTTTGTTTTTCTGTGTTATTTAAACGGATGGTTATATCAGAGAATGTGGGGAAAGCTCTCTCTGGGAACGGACGCCCAGGAAAGCGTGTTGTTCGACGGTGATTCTGTGTGTATCATTCATTAAAATAGCTGTGTATCATTCATCTAAATAGCTGTGTTTCATTCATCTAAATAGCTGTGTATCATTCATCTAAATAGCTGTGTATCATTCATCTAAATAGCTGTGTATCATTCATCTAAATAGCTATGTGTATCATTCATCTAAATAGCTGTGTATCATTCATCTAAATAGCTGTGTATCATTCATCTAAATAGCTGTGTATCATTCATCTAAATAGCTGTATCATATGTCTCTCACAGCCTCTGTTGTTTTTTCCTCACAGATAGACATTCAATCTCCGGATCCTGCACCGGTTCCCGACATAAAGCCACCAGCAGCTACTGAGCCGGACCCGGTGCAGTCTCCAGACCCCCCTAAAGTCGACCCCCCTAAAGTCGACCCCCCTAAAGTCGACCCCCCTAAAGTCGACCCCCCTAAAGTCGACCCCCCAGGGCCGGATAACTCAAATAAAGAAGATGGTGATGGCGATGGTAACAATGGTGGGGTGGATACCCCGTCAGCTCCAGCTGCACAGGAGCAACAGCAGCAGGTAGAACAACAGCAACAACAGCAGCAAGAAGAACAACAGCAACAACAACAGCAGCAGCCAGAAGCTGTACCCACAGAGCCGCCACCTGCTGCACCAGAAACGACTGAACCACTACCGGTGGACACCGCCAACGAAAAGTCTCATGCAGCCGACCACGCCCACAGCCCGGACAGCTCGGAGGAGGTGCCTCTGGAGAACATGGTCGACCCTTCTTCTATCAATATTGGCGCCCCTGACGGTGTGGGGGGTGGGGCGGGTGGATCCCCCGATCCTTTTGACGTTCCTCCTGGTGATCTCGGCCATCAGACGCCAAAATACAACGACCCCTTTGATCCCTTTATTCACCCTAACAACCCCCCGCCCCCACCGCCACCCATTCACTTTCTAATGCCCATTCGCCCTCCTCCACCCCCACCCCCTATGAAAGGAAATGTTTTTCCTCCACCCCATCCGGTACAAATACTTCATCCACCCCACCCACATATCCTACCCCCGGAATTGATCGCTCCCCCACCACCTCCCCCCGTCAAATCAGATCGTACCAGCACTAATGAGAAGTCTGGATTTAAAGCTGAAGCAGATGCCTTAGCTCTAGACCGACAGAACGACCTCCTCGACCTTAAGCAAGACCAACTGAACAACACTCCAGCCAAGGACACGCCTACACCCGCTTTAGCCCCGCCCATCCCCACTCAGATGTCAATGAACGACATGAAAGGGCTGGCGGCCGACAAGGCTGCTGACGCCCTTGACCTTCATAGAGATATGGTAGCCATGGCTAAAGAGAAGGAGGCCGCGGCTAAGGAGGTCGCATCCAACTCGGGGCCGGCTGGGTTTATTTTTGCCGGCTAATGACATGATGTAATGTAACCGGTCCGGCTGGCTTTATTTTTGCCGGCTAATGACATGATGTAATGTAACCGGTCCGGCTGGCTTTATTTTTGCCGGCTAATGACATGATGTAATGTAACCGGTC
Organism: Physella acuta; assembly: GCF_028476545.2. Classification (NCBI taxonomy): domain Eukaryota; kingdom Metazoa; phylum Mollusca; class Gastropoda; family Physidae; genus Physella; species Physella acuta. The sequence goes on along the minus strand of NW_026731752.1, from coordinate 398,659 downwards.
CGGCTGGCTTTATTTTTGCCGGCTAATGACATGATGTAATGTAACCGGTCCGGCTGGCTTTATTTTTGCCGGCTAATAACATGATGTAATGTAACCGATTGCATTGAGTTGTGTCAAGCACGGCATGAAACACTTGAAATGTCACCTTAACTTTTCTATTCGTCTGATGAAATCATCACAGCTAACATTCCTATATTCCATGGACAATTTTTTACCTTTATAATAAAATTCTGTTAGAAATGCCTGAATTTCGTGGTTTTCTCTCAGTTTTATGTCACGATCTCGCTAATTAATGTCAGGTTCTCTCTAATTAATGTCATGTGATTGTTAACTGTCTAGTTGTCACTAATTAATGCCATTTGATTGCTAACTAATGTCTAGTTGTCGCTAATTAATGTCGTGTGATTGCTAATTAATGTCATGTGATTGCTAACTAAAGTCATGTTGTCGCTAATTAATGTCATGTGATTGCTAACTAAAGTCATGTTGTCGCTAATTAATGTCGTGTGATTGCTAATTAATGTCATGTTGTCGCTAATTTCACTTGCTGCCAGTGTGTATCGTTGTGACGTCAAAACTGAGCAGAAAATTGGAAACAAAACCAGATGTCATAAATACGAGGCTAATTAATGTCATGCGCTGGAAACAGGTGATTAATTAGATAATCTCACAGGGCAAAACACAGTTCAAATATACTTTTTAATGATTGAATAATTATTTTTTTATACAAATATAAATAGATGTTGAATATAAATGTGACTACTATGACACTAAAATAAATCAACCAGTCCATTTTAGCACCCTAAAATTGTATTCATATGATACACTCTTGCTATAGGTCACATGGTACTATAATAAGTCACATGATCCTAGTGATAGGTCATGTCCTGAAGTGACGTCACCATACTTAGCTACTATTATCAGATGAGGTTTTCTGCACTCGCTGACTAGCAGAGATTGTGACAACAAACTTTGTGACAGCAGAGATTGTGACAACAAACTTTGTGACAGCAGAGATTGTGAGATCTGACAACAAACTTTGTGACAGCAAAGTGTGTCATTTTAAAAGTGGTCTACTTATAAATTTAGCTGTCCGATTAATCTCAATATATTTTAGAGGGATATCTGCAAGGAGTATACATATGTGAAAATGTATACATTTGTGGCAACGAGTAGTGTCTGAGCACTAAGGTCTAGGCCTAACTTTTTAAAACCATGTTAGTATAAACTGAAGAAGAATGTAATAAACTTATATATATATATATATATATATATATATATATATATATATATATATATATATATATATATATATAGTATGTATACAATGTTTCAATAGTAAATTGCCTATATGCAAGTAGCCATTGTATTGTAAATAATTTTAGTTCAGTAAACCAAAGGCTCCACCGTCTCTTAGCCTACAGATTGAAAGGTCAGTTTTAGGCTGTGGTCAGTTCAAAGCGTCAGGCTGTGTTCAGTATAAAGCGTCAGGCTGTGGTCAGTATAAAGCGTCAGGCTGTGGTCAGTGTCAGGCTGTGGTCAGTATAAAGCGTCAGGCTGTGGTCAGTATAAAGCGTCAGGCTGTGGTCAGTATAAAGCATCATGCTGTGGTCAGTATAAAGCGTCAGGCTGTGGTCAGTGTCAGGCTGTGGTCAGTATCAGGCTGTGTTCAGTATAAAGCGTCAGGCTGTGGTCAGTATAAAGCGTCAGGCTGTGGTCAGTGTCAGGCTGTGGTCAGTATAAAGCGTCAGGCTGTGGTCAGTATAAAGCGTCAGGCTGTGGTCAGTATAAAGCATCATGCTGTGGTCAGTATAAAGCGTCAGGCTGTGGTCAGTATCAGGCTGTGGTCAGTATAAAGCGTCAGGCTGTGGTCAGTATAAAGCGTCAGGCTGTGGTCAGTATAAAGCGTCAGACTGTGGTCAGTATAAAGCATCATGCTGTGGTCAGTATAAAGCGTCAGGCTGTGGTCAGTATCAGGCTGTGGTCAGTATAAAGCGTCAGGCTGTGGTCAGTATAAAGCGTCAGGTTGGGGTCATTATAAAGCGTCAGGCTGTGGTCAGTATAAAGCGTCAGACTGCGGTCAGTATAAAGCGTCAGGCTGTGGTCAGTATAAAGCGTCAGGCTGTGGTCAGTATAAAGCGTCAGGTTGTGGTCAGTATAAAGCGTCAGACTGTGGTCAGTATAAAGCGTCAGACTGTGGTCAGTATAAAGCGTCAGGTTGTGGTCAGTATAAAGCGTCAGGTTGGGGTCAGTATAAATCGTCAGGCTGTGGTCAGTATAAAGCGTCAGACTGTGGTCAGTATAAAGCGTCAGGCTGTGGTCAGTATAAAGCGTCAGGCTGTGGTCAGTATAAAGCGTCAGACTGTGGTCAGTATAAAGCGTCAGGCTGTGGTCAGTATAAAGCGTCAGGCTGTGGTCAGTATAAAGCGTCAGGCTGTGGTCAGTATAAAGAGTCAGGCTGTAGTCAGTATAAAGCGTCAGGCTGGGGTCATTTTAAAGTGTCAGACTGTGGTCAGTGTCAGGCTGTGGTCAGTATAAAGAGTCAGGCTGTGGTCAGTATAAAGCGTCAGGCTGGGGTCATTTTAAAGTGTCAGACTGTGGTCAGTGTCAGACTGTGGTCAGTGTCAGGCTGTGGTCAGTATAAAGCGTCAGGCTGTGGTCAGTATAAAGTGTCAGACTGTGGTCAGTGTCAGGCTGTGGTCAGTATAAAGCGTCAGGCTGGGGTCAGTATAAAGCGTCAGGCTGTGGTCAGTATAAAGCGTCAGGCTGTGGTCAGTATAAAGTGTCAGACCGTGGTCAGTGTCAGGCTGTGGTCAGTATAAAGCGTCAGGCTGTGGTCAGTATAAAGAGTCAGGCCGGTGTCATTTTAAAGTGTCAGACTGTGGTCAGTGTAAAGCGTCAGGCTGGGGTCATTTTAAAGTGTCAGACTGTGGTCAGTATAAAGCGTCAGGTTGGGGTCAGTATAAAGCGTCAGGCTGTGGTCAGTATAAAGCGTCAGGCTGTGGTCAGTATAAAGCGTCAGGCTGTGGTCAGTATAAAGTGTCAGGTTGGGGTCAGTATAAAGCGTCAGGCTGTGGTCAGTATAAAGCGTCAGGCTGTGGTCAGTATAAAGCGTCAGACTGTGGTCAGTATAAAGCGTCAGGCTGTGGTCAGTATAAAGCGTCTGGCTGGGGTCAGTATAAAGCGTCAGGCTGTGGTCAGTATAAAGCGTCAGGCTGTGGTCAGTATAAAGTGTCAGACCGTGGTCAGTGTCAGGCTGTGGTCAGTATAAAGCGTCACGCTGGGGTCAGTATAAAGCGTCAGGCTGTGGTCAGTATAAAGAGTCAGGCCGGTGTCATTTTAAAGTGTCAGACTGTGGTCAGTGTAAAGCGTCAGGCTGTGGTCATTTTAAAGTGTCAGACTGTGGTCAGTATAAAGCGTCAGGTTGGGGTCAGTATAAAGCGTCAGGCTGTGGTCAGTATAAAGCGTCAGGCTGTGGTCAGTATAAAGCGTCAGACTGTGGTCAGTATAAAGCGTCAGGCTGTGGTCAGTATAAAGCGTCAGGCTGTGGTCAGTATAAAGCGTCAGGTTGGGGTCATTATAAAGCGTCAGTCTGTGGTCAGTATAAAGCGTCAGGCTGTGGTCAGTGTCAGGCTGTGGTCAGTGTCAGGCTGTGGTCAGTATAAAGCGTCAGGCTGTGGTCAGTATAAAGCGTCAGGCTGTGGTCAGTGTCAGGCTGTGGTCAGTATAAAGCGTCAGGCTGTGGTCAGTATAAAGCGTCAGACTGTGGTCAGTATAAAGCGTCAGGCTGTGGTCAGTATAAAGCGTCTGGCTGGGGTCAGTATAAAGCGTCAGGCTGTGGTCAGTATAAAGCGTCAGGCTGTGGTCAGTATAAAGTGTCAGACCGTGGTCAGTGTCAGGCTGTGGTCAGTATAAAGCGTCACGCTGGGGTCAGTATAAAGCGTCAGGCTGTGGTCAGTATAAAGAGTCAGGCCGGTGTCATTTTAAAGTGTCAGACTGTGGTCAGTGTAAAGCGTCAGGCTGTGGTCATTTTAAAGTGTCAGACTGTGGTCAGTATAAAGCGTCAGGTTGGGGTCAGTATAAAGCGTCAGGCTGTGGTCAGTATAAAGCGTCAGGCTGTGGTCAGTATAAAGCGTCAGACTGTGGTCAGTATAAAGCGTCAGGCTGTGGTCAGTATAAAGCGTCAGGCTGTGGTCAGTATAAAGCGTCAGGTTGGGGTCATTATAAAGCGTCAGTCTGTGGTCAGTATAAAGCGTCAGGCTGTGGTCAGTGTCAGGCTGTGGTCAGTGTCAGGCTGTGGTCAGTATAAAGCGTCAGGCTGTGGTCAGTATAAAGCGTCAGGCTGTGGTCAGTGTCAGGCTGTGGTCAGTATAAAGCGTCAGGCTGTGGTCAGTATAAAGCGTCAGGCTGTGGTCAGTATAAAGCGTCAGGCTGTGGTCAGTATAAAGCGTCAGGCTGTGGTCAGTATAAAGCGTCAGGCTGTGGTCAGTATAAAGCGTCAGGCTGTGGTCAGTATAAAGCGTCAGGCTGTGGTCAGTATAAAGCGTCAGGCTGTGGTCAGTATAAAGCGTCAGGCTGTGGTCAGTATAAAGCGTCAGGCTGTGGTCAGTATAAAGCGTCAGGCTGTGGTCAGTATAAAGCGTCAGGCTGTGGTCAGTATCAGGCTGTGGTCAGTATAAAGCGTCAGGCTGTGGTCAGTATAAAAAGTCATGCATGGTCTGGCCGTTGCTGCGCTGACTCCTGTGCAAGACGCTCTCAGTGTCGCCGCTGACATCAAGTACATCTCCCTGTAAGGCCCGCAACTCCCGGGCACTTGTGGCCAGCAGAACTGTGAACGGACTGCCATCTACGTGGCTGCCTGACCACTCGACGTTGACCGTGTAGATGCCCGGCTCCACTGGGTCATAGAAACACTGGTAGATTCGTTCCTTGGTGCTAGCCTTGCGCATCTTGACATGAAAGGCTCCTGGCGATACAAAAGTAGGGCTTTGCTCAATGCCATTCGTTGATTAAGATGTTAAATTCTATTAGTTGATTAAGATGTTAAATTATATTCGTTGATTAAGATGTTAAATTCTATTCGTTGATTAAGATGTTAAATGCTATTCGTTGATTAAGATGTTAAATTCTATTCGTTAATTAAGATGTTAAATGCTATTCGTTGATTAAGATGTTAAATGCTATTCGTTGATTAAGATGTTAAATGCTATTCGTTGATTAAGATGTTAAATGCTATTCGTTGATTAAGATGTTAAATGCTATTCGTTGATTAAGATGTTAAATGCTTTTCGTTGATTAAGATGTGAAATGCTATTCGTTGATTAAGATGTTAAATGCTATTCGTTGATTAAGATGTTAAATGCTATTCGTTGATTAAGATGTTAAATGCTATTCGTTGATTAAGATGTTAAATGCTATTCGTTGATTAAGATGTTAAATTCTATTCGTTGATTAAGATGTTAAATGCTATTCGTTGATTAAGATGTTAAATGCTATTCGTTGATTAAGATGTTAAATGCTATTCGTTGATTAAGATGTTAAATGCTATTCGTTTATTAAGATGTTAAATGCTATTCGTTGATTAGGATGTTAAATTCTATTCGTTGATTAAGATGTTAAATGCTATTCGTTGATTAAGATGTTAAATTCTATTCGTTGATTAAGATGTTAAATGCTATTCGTTGATTAAGATGTTAAATGCTATTCGTTGATTAAGATGTTAAATTCTATTCGTTGATTAAGATGTTAAATGCTATTCGTTGATTAAGATGTTAAATTCTATTCGTTGATTAAGATGTTAAATGCTATTCGTTGATTAAGATGTTAAATGCTATTCGTTGATTAAGATGTTAAATTCTATTCGTTGATTAAGATGTTAAATGCTAAAAGCTCAACGGAAAATGTTGGTCATATCATTGAGAAAATAATCCTTTTTGTTGATTAAATAAACCCTAATCTCTTGTGTTGATTAAGGAAATCCTAAATATAACAAGTTATACGCCATATGGCTTTTGACCCCCCCCCCCCATTACAGCTATAGAGCTTTGACTTACCCTTAGGTCCGTGATTCCCCCCCCCCACTACAGCTACAGAGCTTTGACTTACCCTTAGGTCCGTGATTTCCCCCCCCCCCACTACAGCTATAGAGCTTTGACTTACCCTTAGGTCCGTGATTCCCCCCCCCCCCCCACTACAGCTATAGAGCTTTGACTTACCCTTAGGTCCGTGATTCCCCCCCCCCCCCCCCACTACAGCTATAGAGCTTTGACTTACCCTTAGGTCCGTGATTCCCCCCCCCCCCCCGCACTACAGCTATAGAGCTTTGACTTACCCTTAGGTCCGTGATCCCCCCCCCCCCCCACTACAGCTATAGAGCTTTGACTTACCCTTAGGTCCAATGATCCTCACACGAAGGTCTCCGGCCCCCGCCCCTGTAGTTTCCACCCAAAATGTACTTTGGAAGTTTGGAATAATTCCATTTTCAACTCCTGGACCCCAAACCTTGACCTTGCCCTTCACTTGTGACTCCTTAATATCAATAGCGTAGGGGCTTCCTGTGGAGGACAAGTTTTCGATGAATTAACTACTGTATTAGTCAAGGTCATCAGAATGATGTGATGACTGTTAGTCAAGGTCATTTGAATAAATTAACTACTGTATTAGTCAAGGTGATCAGAAGGATGTGATGACTGTATTAGTCAAGGTCATCAGAATGATGTGATGACTGTTAGTCAAGGTCATTTGAATAAATTAACTACTGTATTAGTCAAGGTCATCAGAATGATGTGATGACTGTATTAAGCTTTGAGTAAAAGTTTCTAAAACAGATTTAAATGTAGTGAACAAGCTAGGTTAGCAGAAGTTGAAGACAACAGACCTAAAATGTGAGCTCCGTCGTAGCGAATGTCAACAATATGTCTACCCGCCATCTTGGGTGTGACCTTCAATGACCTTGTGCCGTCAATATTCTCCTTCAAGCTGCAAGGAACGTCTCGACCGTTGGGGTCAGTGCATGACACGGTCAGTTGGCCTAGGATCAAACAAAATTTCAAATAGCTGATCACAGAAATGTACTTCGCTATCACAGATTACCATGTACCCGCCTACTATCAAAACCCCACAGACGAAAGCCTAAAAATCAGCACACCCTTCAGGGGCGGAACTACAATACCGCCAGACCCCGCAATGTTAAAAAGTTTTTTTAAATGTGCTAGAATTTTTGACTTGATAGCTGCTTTATAAAATAAATACACGATTGGTAACGTGTTGATTACAGTGTATAAAATAAATAAAGCCAGTATTTAAAATATCCGCGTTTTACCTACCATATTGCACTTTATCAAACCTTGCTAGTTATTTTATTCCAACAATAATGTCCTCTTGACTGTCCGCGGAATTTGCATTCACATTTTTTTAGCTTGATTGAAATTTTTTAAATTACCTCCACCGGCATAATTATTAAACATTTTCTAGGGCAATAATATTATTTGACATTGATCAGTTTAATACGTTTTAGTAATGTGCGTATTTAATATTTTCTTCACGTTAAGCGAAAAACTTCTCAAACTAACCGCTCACGTGACTCTAGCACCACAACTGTAACCTTACATTGTGGTGTCAACGACAGTCTATCAAACGTCAGACTGTCACAAGCTAATATGCTAGAAATTGTGAGATGTATCTCTCACACATTTCCCAACGCAACAATCCGATTCTCATCCATCGTACCCCCATGTCGGGGCAAGGGTAGGCACTTGATAGAAATAAATAATACATTTTACAGTCTTTCTGTATTAGTTATAACTACTGTTTTATAAACAATACACCTTTTTTCACTGCGAAGTCAGGTGCCCCGAGATAACGCTTGTACAGTGACAGTATTCATTTAACTAAAATTGGAAGCAGTATTCTTGCTAAAAATATAAAGTATCCCCAAAGAACCGTCAGTTTAACAGATAAAGACCAGGTGCACCTTTCAAACGTAAAAGGTACAAAGGCTGATTTGGTTTATGAATCTTCGACTGTTGATATACCACCAACAATATCTTCAGGTCAATTGAACTCTAGCCCAGGCTTACATCACTTAATGGGCTTTAGCTCTTTGTTGCTTCAGCAAGCTCTAATGTTGTCGCTTAAGCGCCTTCCTGTTGAAATGAATGATGCTCATTGACAGGAACCTAACACATTTTCACTTGTCCCTTTTATTTACTAACAATGAATATCATATTGGGAGATTTAAATATAAATTTACTAAACTCTCAAGGATTTTGGCAAGATATTGTTAATTCTCTGAATCTAAAACAATTTGTACACACGGCTACCAGGGTTAATGATAAATCATGTACAATAATTGATCACATCTACACTACACCTGACTGCAACCTAATAGAGGTCTGTGTCCCCTCTTGTGGTGTTAGTGACCACTTCCTTGTTTTACAGAAAAGATTAGGTGTACCTTCGCCGCAACACATCACTTTATTTTTTATCGCTCAATTAGAAAATTTAATGAAAATCTTTTTCTTGTGGATTTATTGGTTGCCCCCTTCTGCAATGTATACAATTATAATTGTCCCGATCTAGACATTTCTGAATGGCTTCGTATTTTCTATACCATATATGAGAAACATATGTGTAAAATCTCTAAAAGGGTTAAAACTAGAAACAAACCTTCTTGGTTTAACAACAATATCGAATCTGCAATAAATAAAAGAGACTGGCTTAGATAATATGGAGCTACTGAAGACTTTTGTAAGCAACGAAAGTATGTCAAACTGCTCGTGTGTAGGTCGAAGAAAGAGTATTTTAATAAGTTATTGTCAGGCAATCCTAATTCCAAATCTATCTGGACTGCCATAAAGCAAATAATTAGAAAAAAAATGCACATGCAATACAGCTGGACATTGCCAGATATCTGCTGATGACTTTAACAATCATTTTATATCATCTGTAGCGCTCAACACAGATGCTGATTACACAATCAGTGAGGAGCTTAAACATTTTTTTATAATAAATATTCCACTTATCAGACCTATTTTATGTTAACACAAAATTAAATCGTCGTCTTAGTTTACCGATCCCATATACAACTTTTTTTCCAAAATCATAGCTTCGGCTACTCTGGTTCTAATTTGTGGAACAATCTTCCTAATAAATTAAAACTACTTAGGCGTGACAATATATTCAAAACAAAACTAAAACAACAATTATTCAATGACCTCCCTAACTGACTTATTGAAACATTTCTCATTCATCTATTATATTCTTATTTTATCTCATTTTGTATTATAACTATGTGATATTATTTCTTTATTTCACATTTTTACTTTCTCGTATATACGAAGTATAGAGAAAGTCTTGTAATCGTGCAAAAAAAAAATCGAGATTTTTACAAATCTCGACGTTTTACACCTCACTGATACGGAAAAACATAATTTTGCAATCTTGTCCGTATGTCTGTGTGTCTGTCTGTGTGTCTGTGTGTCTCTCTGTGTGTAAACACGATAACTTGAGTATCGTTACAGCTAGGTTGATGAAATTTCATATATAAGTATTTTATCAAAATCGTCGATCCGTATCAAATTTTGAGCGATTTCCGATAACCGGAAGTGGTACCTTTTTTACTTTGAATTTTTCAAAAGCCTATAACTTGAGTATTATTTCAGAAAGATCAATGAAATTTCAAATGTAAGTAAAAGATCTAAATCTTTACCTTCTGTCAAATTTTGAGTAATTTCCGTTGACCGGAAGTACGAATTTACGCTACTTCCGATTTCTCAAAAAACGCATGTAAATTTATATAGTACTAATAATTTTGCGCACTATTATGCACATTTTGTTTTGGCGTTCGCTTGGTGCGCAATTCTTTTTTCTATGAGATTCTGTTCTATTTTTAAAAGTTTAAGTAATTAAAAATCATGTCTATAGTCCAAGTTATATAAGAATATTCGAGAAAGTTTAGGGGATATTACTCGCGGTTTATTTAGTGCTATATTACTGCTATGTCTTTACTACAAAATTGTTTTTTATGCTAACCACAAAAGTACCCCATCAAATAAAACCCATCACATAATCACACTAAACCTACCACACCATCATACCATCACACCAAACCTACCACATCATCACACTAAACCTACCACACCATCACACCAAACCTACCACACCACCACATCATCACACCAAACCCACCACACCATCACACCAAACCTACCACGCTATAACACCAAACCTACCACACCATCACATCAAACCTACCACACAATCACACCAATTCTACCACACCAAACCTACCACACCGTCACACCATCACAACAAACCCACCACACCATCACACCAAACCTACAACACCATCACACCATCACACCTAACCAACCACACCATCACACCAAACTTACCACACCATCACACCATCACACCTAACCCATCACACCATCACACCAAACCTACCACATCATCACACTAAATCTACCACACGATCACACTAAACCTACCACACCATCACACCATCACAACAAACCCACCCCACCATCACACCAAACTTACCACACCATCACACCATCACAACAAACCCACCACACCATCACACCATCACACTAAACCCACCACACCATCACAACAAACCTACCACACCATCACACCTAACCCAGCACACCATCACACCAAACCTACCACACCATCACACCAAACCTACCACACCATCACACCTAACCCACCACACCATCACAACAAACCTACCACACCATCACACCTAACCCAGCACACCATCACATCAAACCTACCCCACCATCACACCAAACCTACCACACCATCACACCATCACAACAAACTCACCACACCATCACAACAAACCTACCACACCATCACACCAAACCCACCACACCATCACACCAAACCTACCACACCATCACACCAAACTCACCACACTATCACACTAAACCCACCACACCATCACATCAAACCTACCACACCATCACACTAAACCCACCACACCATCACACCAAACCTACCACACCACCACATCATCACACCAAACCTACCACACCATCACACTAAACCCACCACACCATCACATCAAACCTACCACACCATCACACTATACCCACCACACTATCACACCAAACCTACCACACTATCACACCAAACCTACCACACCATCACACCATCACAACAAACTCACCACACCATCACAACAAACCTACCACACCATCACACCAAACCCACCACACCATCACACCAAACCTACCACACCATCACACCAAACTCACCACACTATCACACTAAACCCACCACACCATCACATCAAACCTACCACACCATCACACTAAACCCACCACACCATCACACCAAACCTACCACACTATCACACCAAACCTACCACACCATCACAACAAACTCACCACACCATCACACCAAACCTACCACACCATCACACCAAACCCACCACACCATCACATCAAACCTACCACACCATCACACTAAACCCACCACACCATCACACCAAACCTACCACACCACCACATCATCACACCAAACCTACCACACCATCACACCAACCTCACCACACCATCACACTAAACCCACCACACCATCACATCAAACCTACCACACCATCACACTAAACCCACCACACTATCACACCAAACCTACCACACCACCACATCATCACACCAAACCCACCACACCATCACACCAAACCTACCACACCACCACATCATCACACCAAACCCACCACACCATCACACCAAACCTACCACGCTATAACACCAAACCTACCACACCATCACATCAAACCTACCACACAATCACACCAATTCTACCACACCATCACACCAAACCCACCACACCATCACATCAAACCTACCACACAATCACACCAATTCTACCACACCATCACACCAAACCCACCACACCATCACACCAAACCCACCACACCATCACACCAAACCTACCACACAATCACACCAATTCTACCACACCATCACACCAAACCCACCACACCACCACACCAAACCTACCACACCATCACACCAAACCTACCACACCATCACACCAAACCCACCATATTATCACACCAAACCTACCAAAATTCTGCACTTGTCAAAACCCTCCACATTACCACACCTACCACAGCAGCACATCTACCACACCAGCACATCTACCACAGCAGCACATCTACCACACCAGCACATCTACCACACCAGCACATCTACCACACCAGCACATCTACCACAGCAGCACATCTACCACACCAGCACATCTACCACACCAGCACATCAACCACACCAGCACATCTACCACACCAGCACATCTACCACAACAGCACATCTACCACCAGCAGCACATCTACCACAACAGCACATCTACCACACCAGCACATCTACCACACCAGCACATCTACCACAGCAGCACATCTACCACACCAGCACATCTACCACACCAGCACATCTACCACACCAGCACATCTACCACAGCAGCACATCTACCACACCAGCACATCTACCACAACAGCACATCTACCACACCAGCACATGTACCACAGCAGCACATCTACCACAACAGCACATCTACCACAACAGCACATCTACCACAACAGCACATCTACCACACCAGCACATCTACCACAGCAGCACATCTACCACACCAGCACATCTACCACACCAGCACATCTACCACACCAGCACATGTACCACAGCAGCACATCTACCACAACAGCACATCTACCACACCAGCACATCTACCACACCAGCACATCTACCACAACAGCACATCTACCACCAGCAGCACATCTACCACAACAGCACATCTACCACAGCAGCACATCTACCACACCAGCACATCTACCACAGCAGCACATCTACCACACCAGCACATCTACCACAGCAGCACATCTACCACACCAGCACATCTACCACAACAGCACATCTACCACCAGCAGCACATCTACCACAACAGCACATCTACCACACCAGCACATCAACCACACCAGCACATCTACCACAACAGCACATCTACCACAGCAGCACATCTACCACAGCAGCACATCTACCACCAGCAGCACATCTACCACAACAGCACATCTACCACACCAGCACATGTACCACACCAGCACATCTACCACAGCAGCACATCTACCACACCAGCACATGTACCACAGCAGCACATCTACCACAACAGCACATCTACCACACCAGCACATCTACCACACCAGCACATCTACCACAACAGCACATCTACCACCAGCAGCACATCTACCACAACAGCACATCTACCACACCAGCACATCAACCACACCAGCACATCTACCACACCAGCACATCTACCACAACAGCACATCTACCACAGCAGCACACCTACCACAGCAGCACATCTACCACAGCAGCACATCTACCACACCAGCACATCTACCACAACAGCACATCTACCACCAGCAGCACATCTACCACAACAGCACATCTACCACACCAGCACATCTACCACACCAGCACATCTACCACAACAGCACATCTACCACCAGCAGCACATCTACCACAACAGCACATCTACCACACCAGCACATCAACCACACCAGCACATCTACGACACCAGCACATCTACCACAACAGCACATCTACCACCAGCAGCACATCTACCACAACAGCACATCTACCACAGCAGCACATCTACCACACCAGCACATCTACGACCAGCTAACCCAGCCCACGACTACAACTGGAAGACCTACCCGGCCCCGCCTCTCGTGGGTCGATCCTCATCTCCAGATCCCGGCCCATCACGGCGCCTAGTGGCTCACCGGATGTGGTCACTTTGTGGGGCTTGCTCGGCTCTCTGATGGTTACCTTAAATGGGGAACCTAAGAGGGAACAAATTTGATAAACTGATGGAGGGAACAAATTTGATAAACTGATGGAGGGAACAAATTTGATAAACTGATGGAGGGAACAAATTTGATAAACTGATGGAGGGAACAAATTTTATAAACTGATGGAGGGAACAAATTTGATAAACTGATGGAGGGAACAAATTTGATAAACTGATGGAGGGAACAAATTTGATAAACTGATGGAGGGAACAAATTTGATAAACTGATGGAGGGAACAAATTTGACAAACTGATGGAGGGAACAAATTTGATAAACTGATGGAGGGAACAAATTTGACAAACTGATGGAGGGAACAAATTTGATAAACTGATGGAGGGAACAAATTTGATAAACTGATGGAGGGAACAAATTTGATAAACTGATGGAGGGAACAAATTTGACAAACTGATGGAGGGAACAAATTTGATAAACTGATGGAAGGAACAAATTTGATAAACTGATGGAGGGAACAAATTTGACAAACTGATGGACAACGGCACAATTGCATGCAGCTAGCAAGTGACAATAGGTATTGTAAATATGTCGTTTATTGACTGAAAGAATCTTACGCCACGCCCAGTGTTGCCACGAGGGGCGGGCACGTACCTTTTAAAGGCTTGTTGTTCCAATCAACATAGAGCAGGTAGGCTCCGGGCTTCTCCGGTACGTATTCACATTTGTAACGCTGCGGCTCAATGGGCTCTGACGTCACAGGTATGTTGGCCCGAACACCTTCAAGATGAGCTGTAGGTTTACCTGTTGGGTCAGATATCTGGAGTCTATTCAATGTGATCTAAGGTATCTATCAGATAACTAAAGTCAATGTGATCTAAGGTATCTATCAGATAACTAAAGTCAATGTGATCTAAGGTATCTATCAGATAACTAAAGTCTATTCAATGTGATCTACGGTATCTATCAGATAACTAAAGTCTATTCAATGTGATCTAAGGTATCTATCAGACAGGGTCTTAAGGGGTCATTCAATTATGGCCTGCTATCTCTAGCTGTCTCTAGCTGTCTCTAGCTGTCTCTAGCTGTCTCTAGCTGTCTCTAGCTGTCTCTAGCTGTCTCTAGCTGTCCTAGCTGTCTCTAGCTGTCTCTAGCTGTCTCTAGCTGTCTCTAGCTGTCTCTAGCTGTCTCTAGCTGTCTCTAGCTGTCTCTAGCTGTCTCTAGCTGTCTCTAGCTGTCTCTAGCTGTCCTAGCTGTCTCTAGCTGTCTCTAGCTGTCTCTAGCTGTCTCTAGCTGTCTCTAGCTGTCTCTAGCTGTCTCTAGTTGTCTCTAGCTGTCCTAGCTGTCTCTAGTTGTCTCTAGCTGTCTCTAGCTGTCTCTAGCTGTCTCTAGTTGTCTCTAGCTGTCTCTAGCTGTCTCTAGCTGTCTCTAGCTGTCTCTAGCTGTCTCTAGCTGTCTCTAGCTGTCTCTAGCTGTCTCTAGCTGTCTCTAGCTGTCTCTAGCTGTCTCTAGCTGTCTCTAGTTGTCTCTAGCTGTCCTAGCTGTCTCTAGTTGTCTCTAGCTGTCTCTAGCTGTCTCTAGCTGTCTCTAGCTGTCTCTAGCTGTCTCTAGTTGTCTCTAGCTGTCCTAGCTGTCTCTAGTTGTCTCTAGCTGTCTCTAGCTGTCTCTAGCTGTCTCTAGCTGTCTCTAGTTGTCTCTAGCTGTCTCTAGTTGTCTCTAGCTGTCTCTAGCTGTCTCTAGCTGTCTCTAGCTGTCTCTAGCTGTCTCTAGCTGTCTCTAGCTGTCTCTAGTTGTCTCTAGCTGTCCTAGCTGTCTCTAGTTGTCTCTAGCTGTCTCTAGCTGTCTCTAGCTGTCTCTAGCTGTCTCTAGTTGTCTCTAGCTGTCCTAGCTGTCCTAGCTGTCTCTAGTTGTCTCTAGCTGTCTCTAGCTGTCTCTAGCTGTCTCTAGCTGTCTCTAGCTGTCTCTAGTTGTCTCTAGCTGTCCTAGCTGTCTCTAGTTGTCTCTAGCTGTCCTAGCTGTCTCTAGCTGTCTCTAGCTGTCTCTAGATGTCTCTAGCTGTCTCTAGCTGTCTCTAGCTGTCTCTAGCTGTCTCTAGCTGTCTCTAGCTGTCTCTAGTTGTCTCTAGCTGTCCTAGCTGTCTCTAGTTGTCTCTAGCTGTCCTAGCTGTCTCTAGCTGTCTCTAGCTGTCCTAGCTGTCTCTAGCTGTCTCTAGCTGTCTCTAGCTGTCTCTAGCTGTCCTAGCTGTCTCTAGCTGTCTCTAGCTGTCTCTAGCTGTCTCTAGCTGTCTATAGTTGTCTCTAGCTGTCTCTAGCTGTCTCTAGCTGTCTCTAGTTGTCTCTAGCTGTCCTAGCTGTCTCTAGTTGTCTCTAGCTGTCTCTAGCTGTCTCTAGCTGTCTCTAGCTGTCTCTAGCTGTCCTAGCTGTCTCTAGCTGTCTCTAGCTGTCTCTAGCTGTCTCTAGCTGTCTCTAGCTGTCTCTAGCTGTCTCTAGCTGTCCTAGCTGTCTCTAGCTGTCTCTAGCTGTCTCTAGCTGTCTCTAGCTGTCTCTAGCTGTCTCTAGCTGTCTCTAGCTGTCTCTAGTTGTCTCTAGCTGTCCTAGCTGTCTCTAGTTGTCTCTAGCTGTCTCTAGCTGTCTCTAGCTGTCTCTAGCTGTCTCTAGTTGTCTCTAGCTGTCCTAGCTGTCTCTAGTTGTCTCTAGCTGTCTCTAGCTGTCTCTAGCTGTCTCTAGCTGTCTCTAGCTGTCTCTAGCTGTCTCTAGCTGTCTCTAGCTGTCCTAGCTGTCTCTAGTTGTCTCTAGCTGTCTCTAGCTGTCTCTAGCTGTCTCTAGCTGTCTCTAGCTGTCTCTAGCTGTCCTAGCTGTCCTAGCTGTCTCTAGTTGTCTCTAGCTGTCTCTAGCTGTCTCTAGCTGTCTCTAGCTGTCTCTAGTTGTCTCTAGCTGTCCTAGCTGTCTCTAGTTGTCTCTAGCTGTCTCTAGCTGTCTCTAGCTGTCTCTAGCTGTCTCTAGCTGTCCTAGCTGTCTCTAGCTGTCTCTAGCTGTCTCTAGCTGTCTCTAGCTGTCTCTAGCTGTCTCTTGCTGTCTCTAGCTGTCTCTAGCTGTCTCTAGCTGTCTCTAGCTGTCTCTAGCTGTCTCTAGCTGTCTCTAGCTGTCTCTAGTTGTCTCTAGCTGTCTCTAGCTGTCTCTAGCTGTCTCTAGCTGTCTCTAGTTGTCTCTAGCTGTCCTAGCTGTCCTAGCTGTCTCTAGTTGTCTCTAGCTGTCTCTAGCTGTCTCTAGCTGTATCTAGCTGTCTCTAGTTGTCTCTAGCTGTCTCTAGCTGTCTCTAGCTGTCTCTAGTTGTCTCTAGTTGTCTCTAGCTGTCTCTAGCTGTCTCTAGCTGTCTCTAGCTGTCTCTAGTTGTCTCTAGCTGTCCTAGCTGTCTCTAGTTGTCTCTAGCTGTCTCTAGCTGTCTCTAGCTGTCTCTAGCTGTCTCTAGCTGTCTCTAGCTGTCTCTAGCTGTCTCTAGCTGTCTCTAGCTGTCTCTAGCTGTCTCTAGCTGTCTCTAGCTGTCTCTAGCTGTCTCTAGCTGTCTCTAGCTGTCTCTAGCTGTCTCTAGCTGTCTCTAGCTGTCTCTAGCTGTCTCTAGCTGTCTCTAGCTGTCTCTAGTTGTCTCTAGCTGTCCTAGCTGTCTCTAGTTGTCTCTAGCTGTCTCTAGCTGTCTCTAGCTGTCTCTAGCTGTCTCTAGTTGTCTCTAGCTGTCCTAGCTGTCTCTAGTTGTCTCTAGCTGTCTCTAGCTGTCTCTAGCTGTCTCTAGCTGTCTCTAGCTGTCTCTAGCTGTCTCTAGCTGTCTCTAGCTGTCTCTCTAGCTGTCTCTAGCTGTCTCTAGCTGTCTCTAGCTGTCTCTAGCTATCTCTAGCTGTCTCTAGCTGTCTCTAGCTGTCTCTAGCTGTCTCTAGCTGTCTCTAGCTGTCTCTAGCTGTCTCTAGCTGTCTCTAGCTGTCTCTAGCTGTCTCTAGCTGTCTCTAGCTGTCTCTAGCTGTCCTAGCTGTCTCTAGTTGTCTCTAGCTGTCTCTAGCTGTCTCTAGCTGTCTCTAGCTGTCTCTAGCTGTCTCTAGCTGTCCTAGCTGTCCTAGCTGTCTCTAGTTGTCTCTAGCTGTCTCTAGCTGTCTCTAGCTGTCTCTAGCTGTCTCTAGTTGTCTCTAGCTGTCCTAGCTGTCTCTAGTTGTCTCTAGCTGTCTCTAGCTGTCTCTAGCTGTCTCTAGCTGTCTCTAGCTGTCCTAGCTGTCTCTAGCTGTCTCTAGCTGTCTCTAGCTGTCTCTAGCTGTCTCTAGCTGTCTCTTGCTGTCTCTAGCTGTCTCTAGCTGTCTCTAGCTGTCTCTAGCTGTCTCTAGCTGTCTCTAGCTGTCTCTAGCTGTCTCTAGTTGTCTCTAGCTGTCTCTAGCTGTCTCTAGCTGTCTCTAGCTGTCTCTAGTTGTCTCTAGCTGTCCTAGCTGTCCTAGCTGTCTCTAGTTGTCTCTAGCTGTCTCTAGCTGTCTCTAGCTGTATCTAGCTGTCTCTAGTTGTCTCTAGCTGTCTCTAGCTGTCTCTAGCTGTCTCTAGTTGTCTCTAGTTGTCTCTAGCTGTCTCTAGCTGTCTCTAGCTGTCTCTAGCTGTCTCTAGTTGTCTCTAGCTGTCCTAGCTGTCTCTAGTTGTCTCTAGCTGTCTCTAGCTGTCTCTAGCTGTCTCTAGCTGTCTCTAGCTGTCTCTAGCTGTCTCTAGCTGTCTCTAGCTGTCTCTAGCTGTCTCTAGCTGTCTCTAGCTGTCTCTAGCTGTCTCTAGCTGTCTCTAGCTGTCTCTAGCTGTCTCTAGCTGTCTCTAGCTGTCTCTAGCTGTCTCTAGCTGTCTCTAGCTGTCTCTAGTTGTCTCTAGCTGTCCTAGCTGTCTCTAGTTGTCTCTAGCTGTCTCTAGCTGTCTCTAGCTGTCTCTAGCTGTCTCTAGTTGTCTCTAGCTGTCCTAGCTGTCTCTAGTTGTCTCTAGCTGTCTCTAGCTGTCTCTAGCTGTCTCTAGCTGTCTCTAGCTGTCTCTAGCTGTCTCTAGCTGTCTCTAGCTGTCTCTAGTTCTCTCTAGCTGTCCTAGCTGTCTCTAGTTGTCTCTAGCTGTCTCTAGCTGTCTCTAGCTGTCTCTAGCTGTCTCTAGCTATCTCTAGCTGTCTCTAGCTGTCTCTAGCTGTCTCTAGCTGTCTCTAGCTGTCTCTAGCTGTCTCTAGCTGTCTCTAGCTGTCTCTAGCTGTCTCTAGCTGTCTCTAGTTGTCTCTAGCTGTCCTAGCTGTCTCTAGTTGTCTCTAGTTGTCTCTAGCTGTCTCTAGCTGTCTCTAGCTGTCTCTAGCTGTCTCTAGCTGTCTCTAGCTATCTCTAGCTGTCTATAGCTGTCTCTAGCTGTCCTAGTGTCTCTAGCTGTCTCTAGCTGTCTCTAGCTGTCTCTAGCTGTCCTAGCTGTCCTAGCTGTCTCTAGTTGTCTCTAGCTGTCCTAGCTGTCTCTAGTTGTCTCTAGCTGTCTCTAGCTGTCTCTAGCTGTCTCTAGCTGTCTCTAGCTGTCTCTAGCTGTCTCTAGCTGTCTCTAGCTGTCTCTAGCTGTCTCTAGCTGTCTCTAGCTGTCTAGTTGTCTCTAGCTGTCCTAGCTGTCTCTAGTTGTCTCTAGCTGTCTCTAGCTGTCTCTAGTTGTCTCTAGCTGTCTCTAGCTGTCTCTAGCTGTCTCTAGCTGTCTCTAGCTGTCCTAGCTGTCTCTAGCTGTCTCTAGCTGTCTCTAGCTGTCTCTAGTTGTCTCTAGCTGTCCTAGCTGTCTCTAGTTGTCTCTAGTTGTCTCTAGCTGTCTCTAGCTGTCTCTAGCTGTCTCTAGCTGTCTCTAGCTGTCTCTAGCTATCTCTAGCTGTCTATAGCTGTCTCTAGCTGTCCTAGCTGTCTCTAGCTGTCCTAGCTGTCTCTAGCTGTCTCTAGCTGTCTCTAGCTGTCTCTAGCTGTCCTAGCTGTCCTAGCTGTCTCTAGTTGTCTCTAGCTGTCCTAGCTGTCTCTAGTTGTCTCTAGCTGTCTCTAGCTGTCTCTAGCTGTCTCTAGCTGTCTCTAGCTGTCTCTAGCTGTCTCTAGCTGTCTCTAGCTGTCTCTAGCTGTCTCTAGCTGTCTCTAGCTGTCTAGTTGTCTCTAGCTGTCCTAGCTGTCTCTAGTTGTCTCTAGCTGTCTCTAGCTGTCTCTAGTTGTCTCTAGCTGTCTCTAGCTGTCTCTAGCTGTCTCTAGCTGTCTCTAGCTGTCCTAGCTGTCTCTAGCTGTCTCTAGCTGTCTCTAGCTGTCCTAGCTGTCTCTAGCTGTCTCTAGCTGTCTCTAGCTGTCTCTAGCTGTCTCTAGCTGTCTCTAGCTGTCTCTAGCTGTCTCTAGCTGTCTCTAGCTGTCTCTAGCTGTCTCTAGCTGTCCTAGCTGTCTCTAGCTGTCTCTAGCTGTCTCCATTTACCTGGTTCCGCCTGTCTGCCGTCTACCTTGAATGTTGCCGGCTTGCCGACTTCTGCTTCCTTAAGACCTTTGCCGCTGAGTATGACCTTGAGGTCACATGCAAAATATAGCTTGTAATGGCATATCAACTTGTCATGGCATATCGATTTGTCATGGCATATCGATTTGTCATGGCATATCAACTTGTAATGACATATCAACTTGTCATGGCATATCGATTTGTCATGGCATATCAACTTGTAATGACATATCAACTTGTCATGGCATATCGATTTGTCATGGCATATCAACTTGTAATGACATATCAACTTGTCATGGCATATCGATTTGTCATGGCATATCAACTTGTAATGACATATCAACTTGTAATGACATATCAACTTTTCATGGCATATCAACTTGTAATGACATATCAACTTGTAATGACATATCAACTTTTCATGGCATATCAACTTGTAATGACATATCAACTTGTAATGACATATCAACTTTTCATGGCATATCAACTTGTAATGACATATCAACTTGTAATGACATATCAACTTGTAATGACATATCAACTTGTAATGGAATATCAACTTGTAATGACATATCAACTTGTAATGACATATCAACTTGTAATGACATATCAACTTTTCATGGCATATCAACTTGTCATGGCATATGTAAACTTAGACCTGTAATGTCACTCCGTCAAATGCAATCAAACGACACATATTTGGGGCCGTCAATTACAACAATATTGCACTCACTGTCAAACATTCGGCAAGATTTTAAGAAACATGTTTTAAAACTTGTTTTGGTTACCTTTTGGAGTTATAAAAAAACTTGTTTTGGTTAACTTCAGAGATTACAAAAAAATTGTTTAACTACCTTCAGAGGTTATAAAAAACATCCTTCAGAGGTTATAAAAACATGTTTTGTTTACCTTCTGAGGTTATAAAAAAAACTTGTTTTGGTTACCTTCTGAGGTTATAAAAAAAACATGTTTTGGTTACCTTCTGAGGTTATAAAAAAACATGTTTTGGTTACCTTATGAGGTGATAAAAAATACATGCTTTGGTTACCTTCTGGGGTTATAAAAAACATGTTTTGGTTACCTTCTGAGGTTATAAAAAAACTTGTTTTGATTACCTTCTGAGGTTATAAAAAACTTGTTTTGGTTACCTTCTGAGGTTATAAAAAACTTGTTTTGGTTACCTTCTGAGGTTATAAAAAAACTTGTTTTGATTACCTTCTGAGGTTATAAAAAAAACTTGTTTTGATTACCTTCTGAGGTTATAAAAAAAACGTGTTTTGATTACCTTCTGAGGTTATAAAAAAACTTGTTTTGATTACCTTCTGAGGTTATAAAAAACTTGTTTTGATTACCTTCTGAGGTTTAGGTTGAACTGAGTTAGCCTGTGATGACGTGGACGATCTTGAGGACGACGTGTGCTTAGGGAATGTATTCGGGCTGGGCAAAGTCTCCTGGTCTAGCTTCAATCTGGGCTCCAATTTAGTCTCAATGTATCGCTTGGGTGGCTCCACTTGCTCAACGTCTGCTGGGGCGTGCTCGATATATCTCTTAGGGGGCGGGGCTGTATACGTCACAGGCAGAACCTAGAGACATATTTTATTATCAGTTGAATGGGAGGGATCGGATGGGTGGTTAGGATGGGTGGTTAGGATGGGTGGTTAGGATGGGTGGTTAGGATGGGTGGTTAGGATGGGTGGTTAGGATGGGTGGTTAGGATGGGTGGTTAGGATAAGAGATAATGAACTGTATGGGCTCTAGTTACTAATGGAAGAGTTTGAATACCTGAACACGACCTTCCGGTTGGTAGACCACATTGCCAGGTTTGTAGAACTCAGGTTCAGCGATGTGGGAGGGGCCATCAAACACAGAACTCCTTGGACTTGGGTAACTGAAATATTGACAGGCAGGGTCAGGGGCGTGTACAATATAATATGGTTACACCCACTTACCCTTCTGCTACATGTACACGCACCCACCTTTATGCTACATGTACACCCACCCACCTACCCCTATGCTACATGTACACCCACCCACCTTTATGCTACATGTACACCCACACACCTCTATGCTACATGTACACCCACACACCTCTATGCTACATGTACACACACACCCCTCTATGCTACATGTACACCCACACACCTTTATGCTACATGTACACCCACACACCTCTATGCTACATGTACACCCACACACCTTTATGCTACATGTACACCCACACACCTTTATGCTACATGTACACCCACACACCTTTATGCTACATGTACACCCACACACCTCTATGCTACATGTACACCCACACACCTCTATGCTACATGTACACCCACACACCTTTATGCTACATGTACACCCACACACCTTTATGCTACATGTACACCCACCTACCTATCTGCTACAGGTACAGCTACAGGTATTATCCTCGTCATAGCTGGCTCGTCAAGTTCTGGTTCGCGTGTGGCAAAACCCAGGTAGGGAGAGTTGGACAATGGGTAGCCACACCAGCTGACGTGGATATTGTGTCTACCTGTGGGAGGTTGCAACAGGTTTATACCTTTTTTGTGTGTTAGTGTTAGGTTTACGGGCAGGTTGCAACAGGTTTATACCTTCTTTGTGTGTTAGTGTTAGGTTTATGGGCAGGTTGCAACAGGTTTATACTTTTTTGTGTGTTAGTGTTAGGTTTATGGGCAGGTTGCAACAGGTTTATACCTTCTTTGTGTGTTAGTGTTAGGTTTATGGGCAGGTTGCAACAGGTTTATACTTTTTTGTGTGTTAGTGTTAGGTTTATGGGCAGGTTGCAACAGGTTTATACCTTTTTGTGTTAGTGTTAGGTTTATGGGTAGGTTGTAACAGGTTTATACTTTTTTGTGTGTTAGTGTTAGGTTTATGGGCAGGTTGCAATAGGTTTATACCTTCTTTGTGTGTTAGTGTTAGGTTTATGGGCAGGTTGCAACAGGTTTATACCTTCTTTTTGTGTTAGTGTTAGGTTTATGGGCAGGTTGTAACAGGTTTATACCTTCTTTGTGTGTTAGTGTTAGGTTTATGGGCAGGTTGCAACAGGTTTATACCTTCTTTGTGTGTTAGTGTTAGGTTTATGGGCAGGTTGCTACAGGTTTATACCTTCTTTGTGTGTTAGTGTTAGGTTTATGGGCAGGTTGCTACAGGTTTATACCTTCTTTGTGTGTTAGTGTTAGGTTTATGGGCAGGTTGCAACAGGTTTATACTTTTTTGTGTGTTAGTGTTAGGTTTATGGGCAGGTTGCAACAGGTTTATACCTTCTTTGTGTGTTAGTGTTAGGTTTATGGGCAGTTTGCAACAGGTTTATACCTTTTTTGTGTGTTAGTGTTAGGTTTATGGGCAGGTTGCAACAGGTTTATACCTTCTTTGTGTGTTAGTGTTAGGTTTATGGGCAGGTTGCAACAGGTTTATACCTTCTTTGTGTGTTAGTGTTAGGTTTATGGGCAGGTTGCAACAGGTTTATACTTTTTTGTGTGTTAGTGTTAGGTTTATGGGCAGGTTGCAACAGGTTTATACCTTTTTGTGTTAGTGTTAGGTTTATGGGCAGGTTGTAACAGGTTTATACCTTCTTTGTGTGTTAGTGTTAGGTTTATGGGTAGGTTGTAACAGGTTTATACTTTTTTGTGTGTTAGTGTTAGGTTTATGGGCAGGTTGCAATAGGTTTATGCCTTCTTTGTGTGTTAGTGTTAGGTTTATGGGCAGGTTGCAACAGGTTTATACCTTTTTTGTGTTAGTGTTAGGTTTATGGGCAGGTTGCAACAGGTTTATACCTTCTTTGTGTGTTAGTGTTAGGTTTATGGGCAGGTTGTAACAGGTTTATAGCTTCTTTGTGTGTTAGTGTTAGGTTTATGGGCAGGTTGCAATAGGTTTAAACCTTCTTTTTGTGTTTGTGTTAGGTTTATGGGCAGGTTGCAACAGGTTTATACCTTCTTTGTGTGTTAGTGTTAGGTTTATGGGCAGGTTGTAACAGGTTTATAGCTTCTTTGTGTGTTAGTGTTAGGTTTATGGGCAGGTTGCAACAGGTTTATACCTTCTTTGTGTGTTAGTGGTAGGTTTATGGGCAGGTTGCAACAGGTTTATACCTTCTTTTTGTGTTAGTGTTAGGTTTATGGGCAGGTTGCAATAGGTTTATACCTTTGTGTGTTAGTGTTAAGTTTATGGGCAGGTTGCAACAGGTTCATACCTTCCTCTCTTGGTGTGAACACAACAGAATGCTTGCCGTCTTGTCTAGCGTCTATGGCGACTGGGATTTTACCGTTGGGACCCTGAACTTGTGCAGTTAGTTCCCCTGTTCACATGAGGAAATAAATTATTCAAACAGTGAATACAGTTACACGACTGGACACATTGACAGGACACATTGACAGGACACATTGACTGGACACATTGACAGGACACATTGACTGGACACATTGACTGGACACATTGACTGGACACATTGAATCTATGACTGGACAATATGACTGGACAATATGACTGGATACATTGACTCTATGACTGCACACATTGACTGGACACATTGACTGGACACATTGACTCTATGAAAATGACCTGGCCCAGCCTCAGAGACATCAAAAGGTAGATGCTTTTCCTTGTTGACCTTTAATGGAATGACCCCTTTGTCGTCCAGGTATGGCTTCCATCCGCCAGAGACCCGCACCTTTACTGGGTCCACAATCAGCGGTTTGAATGGGCTGCCTAGTCAAAGATTGGTCAATACAAACTGTTAGCATTGGTTGTCTAGTCAAAGATTGGTCAATACAAACTGTTAGCATTTGCTACCTAGTCAAAGATTGGTCAATACAAACTGTTAGCATTGGTTGCCTAGTCAAAGATTGGTCAATACAAACTGTTAGCATTGGTTGTCTAGTCAAAGATTGGTCAATATAAACTGTTAGCATTGGTTGTCTAGTCAAAGATTGGTCAATACAAACTGTTAGCATTGGTTAGTGGAGTCATCAAACATCTCATAGAATGGTCCACTTAAAACAGAGAACATGACATCACGAACATAAATAGAGCGGGAGTGATCTCCCCTAAACTTTCTCGAACATTCTTATATCACAGTTCGAGGGATGGCAACTCGGGATATATGCATGATTTTTAATCCATTTTAATTACTTAAACTTTTTTAAAATAGAATTGAATTACGTAGAAAAAAGAATTAGTAATAAAACAGATAGTATTAGTTACCTCACAAGTTAAAGACAGTTACAAGTACTATGGACGTTTCGACCCAAGGTCTTCGTCAGCACACAACAGTGTGATTACAGATTAGACAAATAAAGACAAACAGTAACACATTTTTTGACTTAGCTCGACACTGTCGAGCTAAGTCAAAAAATGTGTTACTGTTTGTCTTTATTTGTCTAATCTGTAATCACACTGTTGTGTGCTGACGAAGACCTTGGGTCGAAACGTCCATAGTACTTGTAACTGTCTTTAACTTGTGAGGTAACTAATACTATCTGTTTTATTACTAATTACATTAACCTCACTGCAGCTACCATTTGTTTTTTTATCTTTTCGAAAAAAGAATTGTGCACAAAGTGAAAAGCAAGCAATGTGTGTATAATAATGCGGAATACTTGTACTTTATAAATTCATATGCGTTTTTGTTTTAGAAATCGTAAATAGCCTAAAGTACTACTCCCGGTCCACGGAAATTACTCAAAATTTGATAGAAGGCCGAAAATTAGATTGTTTACTTATATGTGACATTTCGTTTATCTATCTGAAACAGTACTCGTTATATGCTTTTGAAAAACCAAAAGTAGAATTAGTTCCACTTCCGGATACCGGAAATCTCTGAAAAGCTGAAACAGAACTACAAATTTGATATAATATTTACATATGAAATCTCGTTAACCTAGCTTCAACGGTATACTCAAGTTATCATGTTCACAGACATACACACATACGTACATAGCCTACATACAAACACACACACAGACATACGGACAAAATTGTAAAGCTGTTTTTTTTTTTACCCGACTCAGAGGTGTAAAACGTCAAGACTTGTGAAAATCTTAAATCTCGATTTCGATTTTTTTGCACGATTACAATACTACCTCAATACTTCGTATACGAGAAAAAAAAAGAACATGACATTTATGACAGCATATAGAGGAGAATATGAAATTATGGCAACATAAATCAGAGAATGTGACATTTATGACAAGATGACATTCAGAGACCTTCGATGTGTTTGTTGTCCAGCTTTATATCAATCTGATGGGGTCCACGTTCGGTGGGCACGTAGGTGGCCTTGACCGTTTGGTCAGCTAAAGGTTCCAGCTGACTTGAAACAGGTTTTGATGGACCTGTAGGTTAGATTTAGGTCAGTAGGTCAAAAGATGTCTGCACAACAAGACCCGAGAGGCTGGCTGTGAACGGGGTCAAAAGATATTTGGACACTTTCAAAACTTCTCAAACGGGTCACTTACAAATCAATCTAAATTCTAAACTATTTACTAGTAAATTGAACATTTGACCATTTTGAAAACTAGCTATGACGTAAGCGACTTACCAATGACAGACACGGAAACTTGCCCGGGAAATCCGCGGGGGTCTACGGTAAAAGTAGCTGGTGCTCCCGGCACACCTCGGTAAAGTCCGTCGCCATTCGCTGAAGGTTTTTCCAGTTCTGATATCTCTTGTATGAATGGCGAGCCTGAGGGGTCAACAAATGGGGTGGGGTCGCCAGATGGGGTAGGGTGGGGTTGTTTGACTGTAAATCTTCAGTATATGTTGTGCGCAAAAAATTCTAAAATTTCAAAAATTTAAATAAATTTACAAATAGCAGTCTAGTGAAGTCAATTTAGACTTATTAAGTAAAATGTAGCTTATCTTAGATGGGTTAAGTCACTGACTGAATTGTTGGGTATGTTTATTATATTATGTTTTACATGAAGTTGCATGAATGTAGAGTACCTAGCTAACGGAAGGACTGTCTGAGCGACTCGTCATGTTTTTTCATGCTTTTGTGAGATCGCTCATTGACGTAAGGGGAGAAAATGGACCGTATAAAAGGGGGGAGCGGTGTGAACGAGGGTGCCTGCCTGTTAAGTAGAATGCAGCTTATCTTAGCCCTGTTAAGTAGAATGCAGCTTATCTTAGCCCTGTTAAGTAGAATGTAGCTTATCTTAGCCCTGTTAAGTGTAGCTTATCTTAGCCCTGTTAAGTAGAATGCAGCTTATCTTAGCCCTGTTAAGTAGAATGTAGCTTATCTTAGCCCTGTTAAGTGTTGCTTATCTTAGCCCTGTTAAGTAGAATGCAGCTTATCTTAGCCCTGTTAAGTAGAATGCAGCTTATCTTAGCCCTGTTAAGTAGAATGTAGCTTATCTTAGCCCTGTTAAGTGTGGCTTATCTTAGCCCTGTTAAGTGTAGCTTATCTTAGCCCTGTTAAGTAGAATGTAGCTTATCTTAGCCCTGTTAAGTGTGGCTTATCTTAGCCCTGTTAAGTGTAGCTTATCTTAGCCCTGTTAAGTGTAGCTTATCTTAGCCCTGTTAAGTGTAGCTTATTTTAGCCCTGTTAAGTGTAGCTTATCTTAGATTGGTTAAGTGTAGCTTATCTTAGCCCTGTTAAGTGTAGCTTATCTTAGCCCTGTTAAGTAGAATGTAGCTTATCTTAGCCCTGTTAAGTGTGGCTTATCTTAGCCCTGTTAAGTGTAGCTTATCTTAGCCCTGTTAAGTGTAGCTTATCTTAGCCCTGTTAAGTGTAGCTTATTTTAGCCCTGTTAAGTGTAGCTTATCTTAGATTGGTTAAGTGTAGCTTATCTTAGCCCTGTTAAGTGTAGCTTATCTTAGCCCTGTTAAGTGTGGCTTATCTTAGCCCTGTTAAGTAGAATGCAGCTTATCTTAGCCCTGTTAAGTGTAGCTTATCTTAGCCCTGTTAAGTGTAGGTAATCTTAGCCCTGTTAAGTGTAGCTTATCTTAGCCCTGTTAAGTAGAATGTAGCTTATCTTAGCCCTGTTAAGTGTGGCTTATCTTAGCCCTGTTAAGTAGAATGCAGCTTATCTTAGCCCTGTTAAGTGTAGCTTATCTTAGCCCTGTTAAGTAGAATGTAGCTTATCTTAGCCCTGTTAAGTGTGGCTTATCTTAGCCCTGTTAAGTAGAATGCAGCTTATCTTAGCCCTGTTAAGTGTAGCTTATCTTAGCCCTGTTAAGTAGAATGTAGCTTATCTTAGCCCTGTTAAGTGTGGCTTATCTTAGCCCTGTTAAGTAGAATGCAGCTTATCTTAGCCCTGTTAAGTGTAGCTTATCTTAGCCCTGTTAAGTAGAATGTAGCTGACCTTTGACCGGCTGCCCGTCATAATTGATCCAGACCTTGTAGACGCCCGGGCCCTGTGGCTTGAATGAAACTTTGTACACGCAGGGTTTGTCCTGCTTCACCCTGCAGGGATACCGCAGGCCCTGATACGTGACGTCAGCATCAATGCGGCCCTCGCCAACCCGCGTGCAGTCAGCTGGGAAATGGTTGCAGGTCAAGGTCAAGGTCAAGGTGGACAGTACACCAACAACCTATTTATAGCTATATTTAGTTCATGTGGACAGTACACCACACAACCTATCTATAGCTTTATTTAGTTCATGTGGACAGTACACCACACAACCTATCTATAGCTTTATTTAGTTCATGTGGACAGTACACCAACAACCTATCTATAGCTTTATTTAGTTCATGTGGACAGTACACCACAAAACCTATCTATAGCTTTATTTAATTCATGTGGACAGTACACCAACAACCTATCTATAGCTTTATTTAATTCATGTGGACAGTACACCAACAACCTATCTATAGCTTTATTTAGTTCATGTGGACATTACACCAACAACCTATCTATAGCTTTATTTAGTTCATGTGGACAGTACACCACACAACCTATCTATAGCTTTATTTAGTTCATGTGGACAGTACACCACACAACCTATCTATAGCTTTATTTAGTTCATGTGGACAGTACACCACACAACCTATCTATAGCTTTATTTAGTTCATGTGGACAGTACACCACACAACCTATCTATAGCTTTATTTAATTCATGTGGACAGTACACCAACAACCTATCTATAGCTTTATTTAGTTCATGTGGACAGTACACCACACAACCTATCTATAGCTATATTTAGTTCATGTGGACAGTACACCACACAACCTATCTATAGCTATATTTAGTTCATGTGGACAGTACACCAACAACCTATCTATAGCTTTATTTAATTCATGTGGACAGTACACCACACAACCTATCTATAGCTTTATTTAATTCATGTGGACAGTACACCAACAACCTATCTATAGCTTTATTTAGTTCATGTGGACAGTACACCACACAACCTATCTATAGCTTTATTTAGTTCATGTGGACAGTACACCACACAACCTATCTATAGCTTTATTTAATTCATGTGGACAGTACACCAACAACCTATCTATAGCTTTATTTAGTTCATGTGGACAGTACACCACACAACCTATCTATAGCTATATTTAGTTCATGTGGACAGTACACCACACAACCTATCTATAGCTATATTTAGTTCATGTGGACAGTACACCAACAACCTATCTATAGCTTTATTTAGTTCATGTGGACAGTACACCAACAACCTATCTATAGCTTTATTTAGTTCATGTGGACAGTACACCACACAACCTATCTATAGCTTTATTTAGTTCATGTGGACAGTACACCAACAACCTATCTATAGCTTTATTTAGTTCATGTGGACAGTACACCAACAACCTATCTATAGCTTTATTTAGTTCATGTGGACAGTACACCAACAACCTATCTATAGCTTTATTTAATTCATGTGGACAGTACACCAACAACCTATCTATAGCTTTATTTAGTTCATGTGGACAGTACACCACACAACCTATCTATAGCTATATTTAGTTCATGTGGACAGTACACCACACAACCTATCTATAGCTATATTTAGTTCATGTGGACAGTACACCAACAACCTATCTATAGCTTTATTTAGTTCATGTGGACAGTACACCAACAACCTATCTATAGCTTTATTTAGTTCATGTGGACAGTACACCACACAACCTATCTATAGCTTTATTTAGTTCATGTGGACAGTACACCAACAACCTATCTATAGCTTTATTTAGTTCATGTGGACAGTACACCAACAACCTATCTATAGCTATATTTAGTTCATGTGGACAGTACACCACACAACCTATCTATAGCTATATTTAGTTCATGTGGACAGTACACCAACAACCTATCTATAGCTATATTTAGTTCATGTGGACAGTACACCAACAACCTATCTATAGATTTTTTTAGTTCATGTGGAAAATAGACTACAAAACCTCTCACATTGGCATATTTTTGTTCAGGCTAGCGTGCTGTTGCCATGGTTACATACAACGTATCAATGATGTTGCCATGGTTACCTACAACTTACCAATGATGTTGCCATGGTTACCTACAACTTACCAATGATGTTGCCATGGTTACCTACAACTTACCAATGAGCTGAGGATGAAGACACACGGTGCCATCCTCCATGCTGTACACTGAGATGTCGGAGGCATCAGTCACGTGACATATGAAGGGAACACCTGTCAGGTAATCGACTTCCCAGTCACCTGCAAGGTAGACTTCATTTACAACACTGACAACACTGACATCATAGACAACACTGACAACACTGACAACACTGACAACACTGACAACACTGACAACACTGACATCATAGACAACACTGACAACACTGACAACACTGACAACACTGACATCATAGACAACACTGACAACACTGACAACACTGACAACACTGACAACACTGACAACACTGACATCATAGACAACACTGACAACACTGACAACACTGACAACACTGACAACACTGACAACACTGACAACACTGACATCATAGACAACACTGACAACACTGACAACACTGACAACACCGACAACACTGACAACACTGACAACACTGACAACACTGACAACACTGACAACACTGACAACACTTTTAAAATGAAACTAGTCGCCATAGTGATTACAGGTGGAACCAGACAGACAGACAGACAGACAGACAGACAGACAGAAAGACAAACAGGCTACGGACAGACAGACCAGACAGACCAGACCAGGATGTAAAAAACGATTATTCGTAACAAATAAAAGATGTTTAAAAGTTAAGGGAGATGGGATAGTCAGATAGAGAGTGGAAGAGAGTGGGAGAGAGTGGGAGAGAGTGGGAGAGAGTGGGAGAGAGTGGGAGAGAGTGGGAGAGAGTGGGAGAGAGTGGGAGAGAGTGGAAGAGAGTAGAAGAGAGTGGAAGAGAGTGGATAACATTTTGATAGTGCTAAGTGATAACAGTCAAAATATCTGCTACTTTGTACTGTTTGAAAGATTAAAAACCAAACTTACAAGCAGCTTTTACATCAACATATCCGTTTTGGGGGTCCACATGTGTGTAAAACACTGCTTTTCTTGTCCTGTCTGACGGGTCGTGCAGCTCAATCTCGCTTTCTGTGAGACGGTTTCCAAGTTCATTATTCAGATCTGTCTACGTTTTATGGTCAGATCTGTCTACGTTTTATGGTCAGATCTGTCTAAGTTTTATGGTCAGATCTGTCTAAGTTTTATGGTCAGATCTGTCTAAGTTTTATTGTCAGATGTGTCTAAGTTTTATGGTCAGATGTGTCTAAGTTTTATGGTCAGATCTGTCCAAGTTTTGAATCTTGTTAACCCACCTCGTATTTCAGCTCTGTTAAAATGTACGTTGATCTCATAAGCTCCTGGGTTGTAGGGGGTGAAGGTCACCTTGTGAAGGCCAGGAGTCGAGGTCTGGACAATGTTCGCCACTATCTTTCGACCTTTATGTGAAATGTCCACTCCCAAGTCTCCTGGGCCGGCCCTTGTGCAGTCAACTAAATCACAAATCAGTCAAGACTAAGTCAACTAAATCACAAATCAGTCAAGACTAAGTCAATTCAACAAAATATCCGATTCCTATAGATATCTAGTTGAAATAAATGTGTGTGGGTCTAAATGTGTGTGGGTCTAAATGTGTGTGGGTCTAAATGTGTGTGGGTCTAAATGTGTGTGGGTCTAAATGTGTGTGGGTCTAAATGTGTGTGGGTCTAAATGTGTGTGGGTCTAAATGTGTGTGGGATGTGATTTTTGTATGTTGCCACTCACCGTTAAAGGAATTCGATTTTCCAACATGACCTCCCTGGAGTCCAATGACCTTGACCTGTGAAGGGTCACTGACCTCTATGGGACATCCATCCAGGAACCTGTTTTCGTAAAACATGGAAACCTTCCATCGGCCTATCTCGTCAGCATTGAACTGGGCCGCGTAGTGGCCATCGCCAGTGATCTTAATCACTCGACCACTCGGGGCCACGGCCTCCACCCGGAACTTCTCAGGATTAAAAGCACCAGGCATCTGGGGAGACCCAAGAGGACAACATTTAGAGGACCAATATGACAACATTTAGAGGACAATATTTAGAGGACAACATTTAGATGACAACAACATTTAGAGGACAACATTTAGAGGACCAAGAGGACAACATTTAGAGAATCAAGAGGACAACATTTAGAGGACAACATTTAGAGGACAACATTTAGAGGACAACATTTAGAGGACAACATTTAGAGGACAACATTTAGAGGACCAAGAGGACAACATTTAGAGGACAACATTTAGAGGACCAAGAGGACAACATTTAGAGGACCAAGAGAACAACATTTAGAGGATCAAGAGGACAACATTTAGAGGACCAAGAGGACAACATTTAGAGGACAACATTTAGAGGACCAATAGGACAACATTTAGAGGACAATATTTAGAGGACAACATTTAGAGGACAACAACATTTAGAGGACAACATTTAGAGGACAACATTTAGAGGACCAAGAGGACAACATTTAGAGAACAATATTTAGAGGACAACATTTAGATGACAACAACATTTACAGGACAACATTTAGAGGACAACATTTAGAGGACCAAGAGGACAACATTTAGAGGATCAAGAGGACAACATTTAGAGGACAACATTTAGAGGACCAAGAGGACAACATTTAGAGGACCAATAGGACAACATTTAGAGGATCAAGAGGACAACATTTAGAGGACCAAGAGGACAACATTTAGAGGACAACATTTAGAGGACCAATAGGACAACATTTAGAGGACAATATTTAGAGGACAACATTTAGATGACAACAACATTTAGAGGACAACATTTAGAGGACAACATTTAGAGGACCAAGAGGACAACATTTAGAGAACAATATTTAGAGGACAACATTTAGATGACAACAACATTTAGAGGACAACATTTAGAGGACAACATTTAGAGGACCAAGAGGACAACATTTAGATGACAACATTTAGAGGACCAAAAGGACAACATTTAGAGGACCAAGAGGACAACATTTAGAGGATCAAGAGGACAACATTTAGAGGACCAATAGGACAACATTTAGAGGACAATATTTAGAGGACAACATTTAGATGACAACAACATTTAGAGGACAACATTTAGAGGACAACATTTAGAGGACCAAGAGGACAACATTTAGAGAACAATATTTAGAGGACAACATTTAGATGACAACAACATTTAGAGGACAACATTTAGAGGACAACATTTAGAGGATCAAGAGGACAACATTTAGAGGACCAAGAGGACAACATTTAGAGGACAACATTTAGAGGACAACATTTAGAGGACCAAGAGGACAACATTTAGAGGACAAAGAGGACAACATTTAGAGGACCAAGAGGACAACACTTACCCTACTCTCCATTATGACACCAACACTGTATGTGTCCACCTTAAGTTGATCCACAGGCGGAAGCTCAACATGTGGGGCGTGGAAAGAGGACTTTCTGATGAGGTGAAATGTTGTTGGTGCTTTAGGTGACTTGAGGATGGCGGTGTGGCTGCCCATGATTTCATCCACATCCTCAAAGGTTGTCACCTGTCAAACAAAAGGCCTGTTACATCCAACAGCTGAGCTGGTTGATAAAACTGCTGTCCATAAAAAAAAGCTGTCGTTACATCAAACAGCTTTTATCTCATGATTTTTAAAAAATGTAACCACAGATTTATCAACAAGGTGTTCCCCTAACCCTAACCCTTTCCCCTAAACCTAAATTTTTCCCCTAAACCTAACCGTTCCCCCTAAAACTAAACTTTCCCCTAAACCTAAACTTTCCCCTAAACCTAAACTTTCCCCTAAACCTAAACTTTCCCCCTAAACCTAAACTTTCCCCTAAACCTAAACTTTCCCCTAAACCTAAACTTTTCCCCTAAACCTAAACTTTCCTCTAAACCTAAACTTTCCCCTAAACCTAAACTTCCCCTTAAACCTAAACCTTTCCTCTAAACCTAAACTTTCCCCTAAACCTAAACTTCCCCTTAAACCTAAACTTTCCCCTAAACCTAAACTTTCCCCTAAACCTAAACCTTTCCTCTAAACCTAAACTTTCCCCTAAACCTAAACTTCCCCTTAAACCTAAACCTTTCCTCTAAACCTAAACTTTCCCCTAAACCTAAACTTCCCCTTAAACCTAAACTTTCCCCTAAACCTAAACTTTCCCCTAAACCTAAACTTTTCCCCTAAACCTAAACTTTCGCCTAAACCTAACCCTTTCCCCCTAAACCTAAACTTTCCCCTAAACCTAACCCTTTCCCTCTAAACCTAAACTTTCCCCTAAACCTAAACTTTACCCTAAACCTAAACTTTTCCCTCTAAACCTAAACTTTTCCCTAAACCTAAACTTTTACAATACACCTAAACTTTACCCTAAACCTAAACTTTCCCCTAAACCTAAACTTTTCCCTAAACCTAACCCTTTCCCTCTAAACCTAAACTTTCCCCTAAACCTAAACTTTACCCTAAACCTAAACTTTTCCCTCTAAACCTAAACTTTTCCCTAAACCTAAACTTTTACAATACACCTAAACTTTACCCTAAACCTAAACTTTCCCCTAAACCTAATTTTTCCCCTAAACCTAAACTTTCCCCTAAACCTAAACTTTTCCCCTAAACCTAAACTTTCCCCTAAACTTAAACTTTACCCTAAACCTAAACTTTTCCCCTAAACCTAAACTTTTCCCTAAACCTAACCCTTTCCCTTTAAACCTAAACTTTTCCCTAAACCTAAACTTTTACAATACACCTAAACTTTCCCCTAAACCTTACCCTTTACCCTAAACCTAAACTTTTCCCCTAAACCTAAACTTTCCCCTAAACCTAACCCTTTCCCCCTAAACCTAAACTTTCCGCTAAACCTAAACTTTTCCCCTAAACCTAAACTTTCCCCTAAATCTTACCCTTTACCTTAAACCTAAACTTTTCCCCTAAACTTAAACTTTCCCCTAAACCTAACCATTTCCCCCTAAACCTAAACTTTTCCCCTAAACCTAAACTTTTCCCCTAAACCTAAACTTTTCCCCTAAATCTAAACTTTACCCTAAAGCTAACCCTTTCCCCTAAACCTAAACTTCCCCTCTAAACCTAAACTTTCCTTTAAACCTAAACTTTATCCCCTAAACCTAAACTTTTCCCTAAACCTAAACTTTTCCCTAAACTTAAACTTTCCCCCTAAACCTAAACTTTCCCCTAAACCTTACCCTTTACCCTAAACCGAAACTTTTCCTCTAAACCTTAACTTTCCCCTTAACATAACCCTTTCCCCCTAAACCTAAACTTTCCCCTAAACCTAAACTTTCCCCCTAAACCTAAACTTTCCCCCTAAACCTAAACTTTTCTCCTGCAGCATGGCATCCCTTCTCCATAGTTATCCCCCCCCCCCCGTACTTCACCTTTAACGGTTTCATGTCCTTGTATTCGCTGTAGTGGGTGTGGTTCACCATTGTGATGTCGTTGTTGCCACTACGGAAATCTTCCTGACTATGCTCTCCATTGTGTGTCCGGTGGTCGTCCAGCCGATGTGGCAAGCTGTATGGCGCCCCGTGGGGTGGGGTTGCCACGTGTGGTAGGCTCAGGTACTGGGCAGTGTATGCCATCATGCCCAGATGCCCGCTGCCCGCCTCAACAATCTGCTCTCCTGTCAGCAGTGGCTCCACTCCAAGATGGCGGCCAGACTCCAAGGCTAAATATAGCAAATATACAGGACACTGTCCTCAATAATTAAGGTACAGAACAATGTCCTCAATAATTAAGGTACAGGACAATGTCCTCAATAATTAAGGTACAGGACAATGTCCTCAATAATTAAGGTACAGGACAATGTCCTCAATAATTAAGGTACAGGACAATGTCCTCGACGATCAGCATAACAGAAACTGGAAGGAACAAACTAACAG
This sequence comes from Physella acuta, assembly GCF_028476545.2. Classification (NCBI taxonomy): domain Eukaryota; kingdom Metazoa; phylum Mollusca; class Gastropoda; family Physidae; genus Physella; species Physella acuta. The sequence continues at coordinate 362,030 of NW_026731752.1, read as the reverse complement.
AGTGACCAGTGACCCAGGGTACAAACTAACAGAGTGACATAAGGACCTGTGTCACACTCAAAGACCAAATGAACTAATATTTGACCCGAATGAACTAATATTTGACCCGAATGAACTAATATTTGACCCGAATGAACTAGTATTTGACCCGAATGAACTAATATTTGACCCGAATGAACTAATATTTGACCCGAATGAACTAATATTTGACCCGAATGAACTAATATTTGACCCGAATGAACTAATATTTGACCCGAATGAATTTATATTTGGCCCGAATGTGGCCCAAACAGGCGAGGAAACTCACCAATCAGTGTCAGCTCTAGTGGTGTCCCTTGAGTCTTGTACTCTCCCTTTATTTGGCCTCCAGACTGACACACCAGGTTGTAAAGTGCTTCCCCATCTCGCCAGTCAGACTATGTCAACATGTGGACAACAAAATATGCTCATATGAAAGCATGGGCAAGTCAACATTAGCGCTCTTAGATTGTAAGCTTAGCCATGGTTTTGTCTTGTTAGACTTTCCCCCATAGATCTCACACTTGCTATGAACCTGTTCAGACCTCAGCCCTTTAACGGTAATGTTAATTTGTACATCTAACATAAGAGTTTAGACCTCAGCCCTTTAAAGGTAATGTTAATTTGTACATCTAACATAAGAGTTTGAACCTCAGCCCTTTAACGGTAATGTTAATTTGTACATCTAACATAAGAGTTTAGACCTCAGCCCTTTAACGGTAATGTTAATTTGTACATCTAACATAAGAGTTTAGACCTCAGCCCTTTAACGGTAATGTTAATTTGTACATCTAACATAAGAGTTTAGACCTCAGCCCTTTAACGGTAATGTTAATTTGTACATCTAACATAAGAGTTTAGACCTCAGCCCTTTAACGGTAATGTTAATTTGTACATCTAACATAAGAGTTTAGACCTGTGACCTACTTAGGTCGAGTCAGGTTCCATTTGTATTTTGACATTGTATAATACCTTATATGGAATGATTGTGCAACTCCTGGGGATTTTCCACTGTCGTATTAAGGGTGTCTAAGACTAAGAAATTTTCCATTAAGATCTGATTGAATGATTCTGATCATATGACCCTCCCAACCAATGGCTACATGAGTTGAGGATGACCTCCCCTGTGGCAGAAGTCTTTAATTGCCCCGCACACTCGCCACACGTGGCAGTTTTACCTTGATCAAGAGTCTACCTGGAACAAACGGTCCATTACGACCAAGCCGTCCATATTGTCCGGCAATAGATTCTGACCATTTGAACGTGAGAGAACTTAAGTCCTGTGTGTGCCTTGCTTTCTTAAGTTGATTTAGTCTTCTAGTATAATATTACTTGTCGCCAAGTAATTCTTGAAGCTATAGCAGTGTTGTGTGGCCTGTGGCTAGTTTTTACAGTGGTGAAATCTGTGATAGTGTTTTTTCTTACATTTTGTAAGTTAGGTTTTGATATTTTATACATTAAATATTTTATCTAGTTTAACTTTGTGTTCTGCCACAACTGTGTTCGCTTATTAAAGGTTGTATGCAGATTGGATGAGTGTTAATTTCAATAGTATCACTAGTTTTCCCTAGACATCGAATTCGAGCCCTAGTGTGCCGTTGTGTTAGTGTTCATCCATTTAGGCCGTAAGGCATTTGCATATAACCCCGAAAAAAGAATCCGGGGACGTTCTCCTTCTATCTGGCTGATAGATAGGGGACGTTACAAAGTGGGGGCTCGCCGAGATTTAATCTGTCGTTCCAGTTGTTGGTTATATCAGTAAGCACTAAGTTTAGTTTGATTTGGTTGTTTTTCTATCCAGTGCGCCGTGTTCTTACAGCGCGCACAAGCCTAGAGGTATCTAGGTCAACAGCCAGACGTGTCACGATAAGAGGTCAAGTACACGGCCCAACGCTCAGTGTTAAGTTAGTGAATCTAGGCTTGTTGTGTTTTTGAAAGTTAGTGTTATGGAGTCTTTTTTGGCTAATCCCACTTTTGAGGAGGTCGAGAAGTTGAGTAGAAAAGTTTTGATTAGTCTTGTTAAGGAATTGAAATTGGATTATTCTGTTACGCAGAAGTCAGAGGTGTTGAGGGATAAAATTGTTGTTCATTTTATTAATGAAGGGGTATTTGATGAAAGTTTGTTGGCTGGTGTATTACTCCGGGAGGAGAAAGTTGCTTTAGAGAAGGCATTAAAAGAACAGGAGTTAGAGGTTAAAATTGCTTTAGATAGGAGGAGGTTGGAATCAGAATTTGGTCAAGTTAGTGATGTTACTTCTCTGGTAGATCCAAAAAAGTTGTCGGTGGGGCAAGTGATTGTCAAATTCGGGAAATTAGTTCCTAAATTTGATGAAACAGATTTGGTCGTTTTCTTTAACTCATTTGAGAGTTTAGCGAAGACATGTGAATGGCCCGAAACTTCCATTACTGCTTTATTGAGCTCGGTCCTTACTGGGAAAGCTGCAAAAACATACCAGGCACTCTCTCACGACGTTCAAAATAACTATAGTTTGGTCAAGACTGCCATTTTGAAGGCCTACGAGCTGACGCCTGAGGCCTATCGGACAAAATTCCGAACACTCCGCAAGTTACCCACTCAATCATATGTGGAATTTCTCTTTGAAAAGGAGAAAATATTTTCAAGGTGGCTACACTCGGAGGAAGTTTCTGAGTTTGAGAAACTCAGGTCACTTATCCTAAGGGAAGAATTCCTATCGTCCCTGCCTGAAGAGATACGACTACACATACTGGATAACAAGATAATTGACATCCGGAAGGCTGCTGAGTCGGCTGACACATATATGTTGGTGCATAAGAAACCACCAGTGTCAGGAAACCGCCTCAACCCCGTGCTTCCCCTTTTTGGCAGCAATCCTCCTGTTGGCCAACACTTGAAGGCATCACAGTCCAGAGAGAACCCAAGATCAACTCTCAATCGTCGAGCGGTATGCCAGTTCTGCAAAAGACCTGGTCATCTTGTCAAGGACTGTTACAAACGTCGTCAATATAACAGAGAGGTGGTGCGTACTTCTGCGCACTATGCTCTATCCCCTCAAGCAGCCAGTTCAACTATGAACTCTAGAATTCTAAAGGACTCTAACCCTAAGTGTCCGCAAGAAGGTAGTCAAGTCTCCACACATTATGTGCAGTCACATTTTGACTGTTCTCGCCACCATCCAGTTTCTTCCGAGTCTACCGATCTCGAGGGATCGAGAAAAGTTGACTTTTCATCTTTTATTGCCGAAGCCATCATTAGCAAACCAGGTGATCCGTTGTCTCAGCGGAATATCACCGTCCTAAGAGACACAGGAGCGTCACAATCACTTCTTTTGAAAAGTTCAATGGACATTTCACCAGAGACGAACACCGGAAGGATTTCCATTATCCAGGGAGTAGGGACAAAATCTACTGTCGTCCCTCTACACAAGTTTGCCCTGAAACATCATCTCGTCGAAGGTGAAGTCATTTTAGGTGTGATAGATAGTATTCCTGTCCCAGGAGTACACCTACTTTTAGGGAATGACCTTGCGGGAAGCAAAGTATACCCCTGTACGGTTTCAGACCCTTTGTCAACAGTTCCAGATAATGATAATGAACTGTATCCTGCATGTGCGGTTACAAGAAGCCAGACCAAACAATTGGCTGACACAACGTCTGAACCACACCTACCATCATCGTCAAGAAATTCGACTCCCAAACTGGAGTCTATGCTTCCAGAAAACACAAGCCTGGGCTTACCCCTGAGAATATCTCAGGAAGACATCATTAAAGCTCAACAAGTCGACGCGGAACTCAAAGCAACGGTCGAAAAATCTCTCTCATCTGACGATGGAGAATATTTCTCCGAGAACGGCCTCTTCTTTCGTCGCGCTATACCAGTGAATGCCTCACCGGCCGAACCATGGTTGGGTAAAAACCAGCTGTGGGTCCCTCCACCTTATCGGCATGAAATACTTAAGCTGGCACATGACCATCCAATGTCAGCGCACCCAGGAGTCTCTAAAACGACGGCGAAGATCAAAGAACTGTTCTTTTGGCCCAAAATGAGAAATGATGTGTCGCGTTACTGTAAAAGTTGCACAAACTGTCAGTTGGCCGGAAAGCCAAACCAGACAATTCCTAAGGCCCCTTTGAGTCCGATTCCTGTATTAGAAGAACCTTTTTCTAAAATCGTCATGGACTGTGTAGGTCCCTTGCCTAAAACCAAGGCGGGCAACGAGTACCTACTTACCTTTATGTGTTCAAGTACCCGTTTTCCCGAGGCGATTCCCTTACGGAACATTAAGGCAAAGACTGTAGTCAGAGCCATGACCCGGTTCTTCACTACCTTTGGATTACCTAGAATCGTGCAAACAGATCAAGGCAGCAACTTCACCAGTCACCATTTTCAGGAAGCACTAGCCAAGCTAGGCGTTACCCACATCACCAGCTCAGCCTACCACCCTCAGTCTCAAGGCGTACTTGAGAGGTTCCACCAAACCCTCAAAACCATGCTAAGAACGTTCGCTAACAGTAACACCCAATGGGATGAGACTGTTCCTTGGATTATTTTCGCCGCGAGGGACTGTGTCCAGGACTCTTTAGGCTACTCTCCTTTTCAACTTGTGTTTGGACATTCTGTCCGTGGTCCCCTGAAGCTGATACACGAACGGTGGACAGGTACCAGCGATCATCCTGTGGAAAACTTTGACGATTTTCACGTTCGACTGAAAGCCGTGTGCGAAATGGCTCACAAGAACTTAAGAAAGGCCCAAGTGAGAATGAAAGGACTGTATGATAAGAGTTCTTGTAAACGAACATTCAATCCAGGCGACAAAGTTCTTGTGCTAGTGCCTAATCTGAACAATGCGTTATCCTTGAGATATTGTGGACCCTTTACTGTGCATTCAAAATTAAGTGATTTGAACTATGTTGTCAATACGCCCGACAGAAGAAAGAAACAGACAGTGTATCATGTTAACTCACTGAAAAAGTATTATGATAATTGTAACAATTTTCATTCCACAGCTAAAATTACTTTACCTGTATGTTCAAATGTTTCTGATGATGTGATACATGATAAATTGAAACCCCCAAAATTGGTAAATTCTTCCTTTTTAGATAATTTGAATGTCCACCTTATGCATTTGTCCACAGAGGAAAGCCATAGATTGTCTCAGTTATTCGAGACATTTCCCTCTATTTTTGGGGATGTCCCCAAGGAAGCGAAGGTTCCACCTCATGATGTAGACGTAGGTGACGCAAAACCCATTAAGCAACACCCCTATAGAGTTAATCCGGAAAAAGCTGCTTTGATAAAAGATGAAATTGATTATATGCTCAAGAATGATATCATTGAGCCCAGTTTCAGCAGCTGGAGTTCCCCATGTCTCCTAGTACCGAAAGACGGTGGATCTTTCAGGTCTGTGACCGACTTTAGGAAGGTAAATGCGCTCACCAAAGCTGATTCCTATCCTTTACCTCGAATAGAAGACGTTATTGATAAAGTTGGTCAGGCTAAGATAATTTCCAAAATTGATTTACTTTCAGGATACTGGCAAATCCCCTTATCTGACCGTGCAAAAGAAATATCTTCTTTTGTAACCCCTAATGGTTTTTATAGATACAAACGTATGCCTTTTGGTATGCGCAATGCTGGTCAAACTTTCCAGAGGGTCATTAACTCTGTCATTGCTGACATAAACCAATGTGAGGCCTACATAGATGATATAGTTGTATTTTCTAATACTTTTGAAGAACATATTGTTCAGTTGACTAACCTTTTTAGAAAATTATCTGAAGTGAATTTTACTGTAAACTTACATAAAAGTAATTTCTGTAAAGGTTCAATTACCTATTTGGGTTATCAAGTGGGAACGAACCAAGTTCGGCCCATTGAAGCTAAAGTAGATGCTATTGTAAGGTTACCTCCTCCCAAAAATTGTAAAGAAATCAAAAAGTTCCTTGGGATGGCTGGTTACTATAGGCGGTTCTGTCAAAACTTTTCAGCTATTGCTGAACCTCTAACTGCATTATTGAAAAAGGGTGTTGAGTTCGAATGGTCAGATAAATGTCAAGAAGCTTTTTTAACCATTAAGTCATTTCTATCTAATGCTCCTGTTATGGCTGCGCCAGATTTCAGCAAGCCCTTTAAACTTGCCATTGATGCTAGCAACTTAGCCGTTGGCTCAGTCCTATTTCAAGAAGACAACATGGGAATTGACCATCCCATTGCTTTTTTTTCCAGGAAGTTAAATGAGAACCAAAAGAATTATTCTACTATTGAAAAAGAGGCTTTAGCTTTGGTTTTGTCATTACAACATTTTGAAGTCTATGTCTCTTCTTCAACCAATCCAGTCAGAGTGTTTTCTGACCATGATCCCCTGAAATTTACCTCTAAGTTAGGACAGACAAATCAAAGAATATTGAGATGGTGCTTATATTTCCAAAATTTTAATCTGGAAATTTCACACATTTAGGGTAGTGATAATGTTGTGGCTGATTGTTTGTCAAGGATGTAAGATCTTGTTGTATACATTGATCATGTGACATGTTTTGTGGTTCATTGGGGCCATACTCAAGTGTTGTGTTTTAACATGGAAATGAGTGGTATGATTTTGATTTTTTCAAAATTCCATTCCTGTTGAATATTTTGTTTATTTTCAGGTGAACCTTAATTAAAGGTGGTTTTTGATTATATGTAATCTTTTATAATAATATGTGTCATATAACTCAGTTGATATTGTAGCTAGTCATTGAAATAAAGGTCTTACCCTGGCGGGTTTACCACTTTTAATATCCACATGGAAATATTGTAATACCCTTTTTTGAGGGATTTTGATGTATAATTACTTTTTGAAGGGTTACTCCCCTTTCACCAATTGTAAAAGGTTGAGTTACTTCCCTTTTATGTTCAGGGATATTTTCATCTGGTATTAAGATTTTGATTGCCTACATTTGTAAAACATTTTTTTTTATTTCATTGCCAGATTGGTTCCTAATGTATGCTTTTGTGGAACCTATCTGTCACTTCCAAAAAGGGAGGGGATGTGACCTACTTAGGTCGAGTCAGGTTCCATTTGTATTTTGACATTGTATAATACCTTATATGGAATGATTGTGCAACTCCTGGGGATTTTCCACTGTCGTATTAAGGGTGTCTAAGACTAAGAAATTTTCCATTAAGATCTGATTGAATGATTCTGATCATATGACCCTCCCAACCAATGGCTACATGAGTTGAGGATGACCTCCCCTGTGGCAGAAGTCTTTAATTGCCCCGCACACTCGCCACACGTGGCAGTTTTACCTTGATCAAGAGTCTACCTGGAACAAACGGTCCATTACGACCAAGCCGTCCATATTGTCCGGCAATAGATTCTGACCATTTGAACGTGAGAGAACTTAAGTCCTGTGTGTGCCTTGCTTTCTTAAGTTGATTTAGTCTTCTAGTATAATATTACTTGTCGCCAAGTAATTCTTGAAGCTATAGCAGTGTTGTGTGGCCTGTGGCTAGTTTTTACAGTGGTGAAATCTGTGATAGTGTTTTTTCTTACATTTTGTAAGTTAGGTTTTGATATTTTATACATTAAATATTTTATCTAGTTTAACTTTGTGTTCTGCCACAACTGTGTTCGCTTATTAAAGGTTGTATGCAGATTGGATGAGTGTTAATTTCAATAGTATCACTAGTTTTCCCTAGACATCGAATTCGAGCCCTAGTGTGCCGTTGTGTTAGTGTTCATCCATTTAGGCCGTAAGGCATTTGCATATAACCCCGAAAAAAGAATCCGGGGACGTTCTCCTTCTATCTGGCTGATAGATAGGTAAACGTTACAGACCACAGCCTTTTAACGGTAATGTTAATTTGTACATCTAACATAAGAGTTTAGACCTCAGCCCTTTAACGGTAATGTTAATTTGTACATCTAACACATGAGTTCAGACTTCAAACTCTTGCAATATCCAATGGGATATCCCACAGAACATGTGTCAACATGTTATGCACCTTTTGCTCCGTTGACTAATACAATCATTTATAAATGCATGCCTCAGAAAGATCCTGCGAATACGCTGGCCTAAAACCATCAGAAATGATGTTCTATGGCAACGGACAAATCAACTGCCAGTTGAAGTAGAGATCCTCCAGAGAAAATGGAAATGGATTGGCCACACACTTAGGAAGCCTGTATCCAGCATAAGAAGACAGGCTCTCATCTGGAATCCACAAGGCAGGAGGAGGAGAGGCAGACCAAGAAAGACCTGGAGACGTGACCTGGAAGAAGACACCAAGAAGATTGGATACACCTGGGGACAGTTGGAGAGACAAGCCCAAGACAGAGAAGCCTGGAAAGCTCTTGTCAACGGCTTATGTCCCAGGAGGGACGACAGGCAAACCTAACCTAAGTCCGTTGAGTGAAGCACACTCAGATTTTTAGATTTCTTCTTTGGCCTTTGTCCACACTATAATATTCTGCAAAGCAGAAACTGATTTAGAAAATTTGATGTCCCCGAACATCAAACCTGATCTTCCCTAGAGTTCAAACTTGTGGCATTTGGAGTTAGCATGTCAGGCTGACCTTCATGCAATTAAAAAAACTTACAAGACCCATCATGCAGATCTACTCTAACCACCATTTCTCTAACCACCATTTCTCTAACCACCATTTCTCTAACCACCATTTCTCTAACCACCATTTCTCTAACCACCATTTCTCTAACCACCATTTCTCTAACCACCATTTCTCTAACCACCATTTCTCTAACCACCATTTCTCTGGGGTTTAGTTGGATTCTCCGTGAGTTGATCACCAGATGTGATGTTAATTAGTTCATTCATTTGTTTTAGATTGTATCGCCTTACAGCAGTATCGCTTATATATCGATATTAGAAACCTATTTAAGATTACATATTTGGTAGGCAATGGGTCCAGTCGGCAAATTTTAATTTAGATTTTTGTATGTCGTTTTTGGCCTCTATACCAATTCATGTCCTAATGATACACTTGCGTCCTACGCCCATTTATGTCTTTATACAAAGTTTCAAGTCATATAAGAAGCCTAATAGTTTAGGATTTTTAAGGAGATATTGACACTAGCAGTTCTATCTTTTTTACATATTTGATAACAAATATTTGCCACTTGAATCGTATTCATCTGTTTCTATTATCAAATGAATGGTCCATACACTGGTTATGGGTTCCCACACATGTCCCCACACATGTCCCCCACACATGTCCCCACACATGTCCCCCATACATGTCCCCACAGTTGTCCCCACACATGTCCCCACACATGTCCCCACACATGTCCCCACACATGTCCACACACATGTCCCCACACATGTCCACACACATGTCCACACACATGTCCCCACACATGTCCCCACACATGTCCCCACACATGTCCCCACACATGTCCCCACACATGTCCACACACATGTCCACACACATGTCCACACACATGTCCACACACATGTCCCCACACATGTCCCCCACACATGTCCCCACACATGTCCACACACATGTCCACACACATGTCCCCACAGTTGTCCCCACACATGTCCCCACAGTTGTCCCCACACATGTCCCCACACATGTCCCCACACATGTCCCCACACATGTCCACACACATGTCCACACACATGTCCACACACATGTCCCCACACATGTCCCCCACACATGTCCCCACACATGTCCACACACATGTCCACACACATGTCCCCACACATGTCCCCACACATGTCCCCACACATGTCCCCACACATGTCTCCACACATGTCCCCACAGTTGTCCCCACACATGTCCCCACACATGTCCACACACATGTCCCCACACATGTCCACACATATGTCCCCACACATGTCCCCACACATGTCCCCACAGTTGTCCCCACAGTTGTCCCCACACATGTCCCCACATATGTACCCACACATGTCCCCACACATGTCCCCACAGTTGTCCCCACACATGTCCCCCACAACGTCCCCCACACATGTCCCCCACACATGTCCACACACATGTCCCCACACATGTCCCCACACATGTCCCCACACATGTCCCCACACATGTCCCCACACATGTCCACACACATGTCCCCACACATGTCCCCACACATGTCCCCACACATGTCCCCACAGTTGTCCCCACACATATCCCCACACATGTCCCCACATATGTACCCACACATGTCCCCACACATGTCCCCACAGTTGTCCCCACACATGTCCCCCACAACGTCCCCCACACATGTTCCCCACACATGTCCACACACATGTCCCCACACATGTCCCCACACATGTCCCCACACTTGTCCACACACATGTCCACACACATGTCCCCACACATGTCCCCACAGTTGTCCCCACACATGTCCCCACACATTTCCCCACACATGTCCCCACACATTTCCCCACACATATCCCCACACATGTCCCCACACATGTCCCCACACATGTACCCACACATGTCCCCACAGTTGTCCCCACACATGTCCCCACACATGTCCCCACACATGTCCCCACACATGTCCCTACACATGTCCACACTTATGTCCCCACACATGTCCCCACACATGTCCCCACACATGTCCCCACACATGTCCCCACACATGTCCACACACATGTCCCCACACATGTCCCCACACATGTCCCCACACATGTCCCCCACAGTTGTCCCCACACATATCCCCACACATGTCCCCACATATGTACCCACACATGTCCCCACACATGTCCCCACAGTTGTCCCCACACATGTCCCCCACAACGTCCCCCACACATGTTCCCCACACATGTCCACACACATGTCCCCACACATGTCCCCACACATGTCCCCACACATGTCCCCACACATGTCTCCACACATGTCCCCACAGTTGTCCACACACATGTCCACACACATGTCCCCACACATGTCCCCACAGTTGTCCCCACACATGTCCCCACACATTTCCCCACACATATCCCCACACATGTCCCCACACATGTCCCCACACATGTACCCACACATGTCCCCACAGTTGTCCCCACACATGTCCCCACACATGTCCCCACACATGTCCCCACACATGTCCCCACACATGTCCCCACACATGTCCACACTTATGTCCCCACACATGTCCCCACACATGTCCCCACACATGTCCCCACACATGTCCCCACACATGTCCACAAACATGTCCCCACACATGTCCCCACACATGTCCCAACACATGTCCCCACAGTTGTCCCCACACATGTCCCCACACATGTCCACACACATGTCCCCACACATGTCCCCACACATGTCCACACACATGTCTCACAGTTGTCCCCACACATGTCCCAACACATGTCCCCACACATGTCCACACACATGTCCCCACACATGTCCCCACACATATCCCCACACATGTCCCCACACATGTACCCACACATGTCCCCACACATGTACCCACACATGTCCCCACACATGTCCCCACAGTTGTCCCCACACATGTCCCCACACATGTCCCCACACATGTCCCCACACATGTCCCCACACATATCCCCACAGTTGTCCCCACACATGTCCCCACACATGTCCCCACACATGTCCCCACACATGTCCCCACACATGTCCCCACAGTTGTCCCCACACATGTCCCCACACATGTCCCCACAGTTGTCCCCACACATGTCCCCACACATGTCCCCACACATGTCCCCACACATGTCTCCACCCATGTCCATACACATGTCCCCACAGTTGTCCCCACACATGTCCCAACACATGTCCCCCACAACGTCCCCCACACATGTGTCCCACACATGTCCACACACATGTCCCCACACATGTCCCCACAGTTGTCCCCACACATGTCCCCACACATGTCCCCACACATATCCCCACACATGTCGCCACACATGTCCACACACATGTCCACACACATGTCCCCACACATGTCCCTACACAAGTCCCCACACATTTCCCCACACATGTCCCCACACATGTCCCCACACATGTCCACACACATGTCCCCACACATGTCCCCACACATGTCCCCCACACATGTCCCCACACATGTCCCCACACATGTCCCCACACATGTCCCCCACACATTTCCCCACACATGTCCCCACACATGTCCCCACACATGTCCCCACACATGTCCACACACATGTCCCCACACATGTCCCCACACATGTCCCCACACATGTCCCCACACATGTCCCCACACATGTCCCCACACATGTCCCCCACACATTTCCCCACACATGTCCCCACACATGTCCCCACACATGTCCTCACACATGTCCCCACACATGTCCCCACACATGTCCACACACATGTCCCACACTTATGTCCACACACATGTCCCCACACATGTCCACACACATGTCCCAACACATGTCTCCACCCATTTGTCCCCACCCTGGGTCCCTGCAATTGCACCCCAGACTTTTAGGATAATACCTGACCAATACCTGACCAATACCTCACCAATACCTCACCAATACCTGACCACTACCTAACCAATACCTGACCAATACCTGACCAATACCTGACCAATACTTGACCAATACATGACCAATACCTGACCACTACCTGACCAATACCAGACTATACCTGACCAATACCTGACCAATACCTGACCAATACCTGACCAATACCTGACCAATACCTGACCAATACCTGACCAATACCTGACCACTACCTGACCACTACCTGACTAATACCTGACCAATGCCTGACCAATACCTGACCAATACCTGACCAATACCTGACCAATACCTGACCACTACCTGACCACTACCTGACCTATACCTGACTAATACCTGGCTAATACCTGACTAATACCTGACTAATACATGACCAATACCTGGCCAATACCTGACCAATACCTGACTAATTATCTCACGCCGCCTGCCGACTATTTCGAGGACTGTATTAGCAGCCGACCTATGTTTGCACATGACATGTGGAACATGACATGTGGAACATGACATGGGGAACATGACATGTGGAACATGACATGTGGAACATGACATGTGGAACATGACATGTGGAACATGACATGTGGAACATGACATGTGGAACATGACATGTGGAACATGACATGTGGAACATGACATGTGGAACATGACATGTGGAACATGACAAGTGGAACATGACATGACATGTGGAACATGACATGTGGAACATGACATGTGGAACATGACATGACATGTGGAACATGCACCATTTGCCAAAGTCAAACAACTTAGTTGAAGGCTGGCACAGATTCATTCTGAGCACTTTACCTAAACACAAAAATGTATCTAGACTAACGCCTGAATTTAAACTGTTGTTCAAAGTATGAATTCTCTAAAGTGGACTCTATATTAGACACAGCTCACAATATTTATTTCCATTGATTAAAACTGTTTATTCATTATTTTAAAAAATTGGAACTTAAGATTTGTTTTGTTTACAATAATGATTTTTATTCTGATCTTCGTGATTATTCTCTTACAAAAGCCTCTATCGGGGGGTGGGGGGTAATGTTCACGAGGATTGTTGTGTGGCGTGGGGTGGGGGGGGGGGGGTCCAGGAAGAGTTTATGTCGGGGTGGGGGCTTATGTCCAGAGTTTTATCATCACACACCCCTCAAAATCCACTCCAATCCCACTCGTAACATTTATCCAAACCCCACTCTTAACCCCCTTGGCTCTGCGGCTCAATTATTAAGGTAGATTCTACATATCCATTGATCGATCAACCTATCCAACAGTCTATATATCCATTGATCGATCAACCTATCCAACAGTCTACATATCCATTGATCGATCAACCTATCCAACAGTCTATATATCCATTGATCGATCAACCTATCCAACAGTCTATATATCCATTGATCGATCAACCTATCCAACAGTCTATATATCCATTGATCGATCAACCTATCCAACAGTCTATATATCCATTGATCGATCAACCTATCCAACAGTCTATATATCCATTGATCGATCAACCTATCCAACAGTCTATATATCCATTGATCGATCAACCTATCCAACAGTCTATATATCCATTGATCGATCAACCTATCCAACAGTCTATATATCCATTGATCGATCAACCTATCCAACAGTCTATATATCCATTGATCGATCAACCTATCCAACAGATTTGAAAATATTTGTCTTGTAAAATTAGTTTAGTAATTTAAAAATTTGACAACTTACACAATCAGAACACAAGAGAACATAAGAGAACACTGTATCCAAATGATTTCAAGCAACAGATCGATCAATTCGACCTGTCCTTTCTCGCGAGTCGATCAATCGAAGCAGATCGCCGACTTCATAGAGCCGCCTACCTCTATGTGTGGGGCTACCTGTGTGTATGTGTGGGTCTACCTGTGTGTATGTGTGGGTCTACCTGTGTGTATGTGTGGGTCTACCTGTGTGTATGTGTGGGTCTACCTGTGTGTATGTGTGGGTCTACCTGTGTGTATGTGTGGGTCTACCTGTGTGCGCCCATTCCTGGCTGACAGGTTGATAAAATTCTGACACACCACGATCAAATGACACAACACTAAAGGGTGGGGTGGGTGGGGCCGATGAGGGGCGGGGATGATTGGGAAGCGCTTTTATACCATTATTTACTAGCAATTTGGATTTTTAGGCTGGCACTATTAGAAACTGAGAGAAGGGGGGGGGGGGGGGGGGGGGGTAGAGATAGTAAAAAGGAGGGAGGGGAAGGTGGGGGGTACTGTTAAATTGCATTTAGAGACTGAGTCTGTGAGAAACCAATGATGAAAACAGAGACAGGTCAAACCGTTACACGTAGTCAATATTAGTTCATATTTGATAGCTAGATCTTTTTTGCTTGATGTGATAGCTAGATCTTTTTGTTTGAGTTGATAGCTAGATCTTTTTGTTTGATTTGATAGCTAGATCTTTTTGTTTGAGTTGATAGCTAGATCTTTTTGTTTGATTTGATAGCTAGATCTTTTTGTTTGATTTGATAGCTAGATCTTTTTGTTTGATTTGATAGCTAGATCTTTTTGTTTGATTTGATAGCTAGATCTTTTTGCAGACGGCGATTTGAAGCCAGTGAGCCTGCAAACCGACCGTGTCATAGAATTTATTCATGCGTGCTTTACCGGGGAATGTTGAGACGATCTATAATTAGACCAAACAAGAACCGGTTCTGTAGGTCTAAGTCAGTAAAACGTGGGTGTCGGAGGGGGGGGGGTGGTCAAAGGTGTGTTGCACACTTGCATGTGTACTCTTGTGGCTTTATGTAGCATAAAAACTTAGCGGCCAACGTGGGCCACAAAACTGGGCCACAAAACTAGGCCACTGAATAGATGTATCATACTGGCTGATATCTCAGTTGTATCATACTGGGTGATATCTCAGTTGTATCATACTGGCTGATATCTCAGTTGTATCATCCTGGCTGACATCACATTCTATACACCCACGGGCTATATTGGGAGCTGGGTTGTCAGGACTTGTAAAAAACCCAGTTAGTCGGACGAGTATTGCTGAGGCAAATTAAGGGGGGGGGGGGGGGGCTAAGAGGTCCTCAAATTTTCATTTAAAAACCATTGTAAATTTCAGTTTACAACTTATTTATTGGTTTTTAATATAAAAACCAATGTTTTAAAGCATAAATAATTTTCTTCAACATATCAAACACGTGCACACACTTTAGTATAAATATCAGCTGTCATCACCTCTTGCTCAGACATTGTTGACAAAAGGCTGATGCTTCCTAAAATAACATAGTCCGGACTATGTCAAGAAAATGAGTTGATTTAAGAGTTAAAAATATCACAAACAGCAGCAGAATTCAGACCAAAAAGTGTAGGACCTACGATTTGCCCCTTTTTAAAAAAAGGAAGACAGATTGTGTAGTTAGGTAGTAGATTGTGTAGTTAGGTAGTAGATTGTGTAGTTAGGTAGTAGATTGTGTAGTTAGGTAGTAGATTGTGTAGTTAGGTAGTAGATTGTGTAGTTAGGTAGTAGATTGTGTAGTTAGGTAGTAGATTGTGTAGTTAGGTAGTAACCATAACATAAATCACAAAAGTTAGGTAGTAACCATAACATAAATCACAAAAGTTAGGTAGTAACCATAACATAAATCTATAAATAGACTGCCCACAGGTGTCTCGAGGCAGTTCATTGATCAGACGTCGTTGAAGAGACATAAGCCCTGTGTGTTGCCGTTTAGTACTAAGTTGTTTAAGTAGCATATTATTATATTACTTGTGGTTAAGTAATTCTTTATGCTTATAGCAGCGTTGTGTAAACTGTGGTGATTTTTCTGAAGTGTTAAAAGCTGTGATAGTGTATCATATTATTATTTCCCACACATTGTAAGTTGGGTTTTGTTCATTCTGTAAATCTATTTTATTCCTGTATAAATCTAGTGTTCTGCCACGATTTTGTACACTCATTACAAGTTATATGCAGATTAAAGGTATTGTTGGCATCAGTAGTTTCTCTAGTGTTTCCCCTAGACATCCATTACGAGTCCTAGCGAGCTAGTGTGTTAACTTTCTTTTATTTAGGCTTATCGCCATCTGTGTATAATCAGTTAAACGAATCCAGGAGCGTTCGCCATCTATCTGGCTGATAGATTGGTGTCCGTTTCACTCAGGTCTGGTAAACTGCCTTGTTTCAACGAGGGTGCATGGATTTGAGAGAATAAATACCATCACCATCTCTTCTCTCGGTTTCACCCCATACATTTTTGGTGTCAGAAGTGGGATCTCAGATCTCTTTCTCCATGAACCCCTAATACTTATAAAACCAGTGAGTACATTACATTAGACTAGCTCTAGCCTGCATCAAATGTGCATGTGTTAAGTGGACGGATCTAACATAACACATGGTGACATATCTATTGAAATCCTGCCTCTTCCATTGGATTAGACTAGCAGCGATGTAACTCTAAAATGACCGCAAAAGTACTTAGATATGGAGAGAAGTTTTAGAATATTCAACTAAATTTTAAGAAAATAAAGCGGGAGTGATCTCTCCTAAACTTTCCCGAATTATCCTAATATATAAAAGCCAATGTGAGCGCTTATCTCTCTCTGTCTCTCTCTCTCTCTCTCTCTCTCTCTCTCTCTATCTCTATCTCTCTCTGTTGGGAGGCGATGTGATGAGTATGTTCAGAGATATATGGAGATCTTAAAGATACGGACTTTTGTTGAGAACAATCTGGTATTATGGTGGATGTTATAAATGTATAAACTAAAATTTATTTATAGAAGGAAAATAAATATAAAGGCATATATGACTGTAGAAACACATTTCAAACTATGCAGCTGAAAAAAATGTATATTGTCACGACAAGAACGCATTAAACAATGACGTCACGTGCCACATGTTTAACTACGGAAAGAAAACAAAACTAATGGCATCATTTTCAAATTTTTAAAATATAAAAAAAAAATTCATAAAAAAAAATTTAATAACAAGCTTTCATGTAATAATAGAGAGAACTTCTTTCAAAGCCTCTGAGTTTTCAGCTCTCTCCTTTTTCGTGAAAACTAAACAAGAAAGGAGAGATCCCTCCAACTTATCCTCAGAATAAAGTGGGACGACAAAGTCCCGAACAAGGAAATATAAAGACATTGTTTCAGAAGTTCGAATGAGGAAATGGAGATGGATGGGCCATGTCCTACGCATGAGCAAAAGAAGACTCCCCAACATGGCGCTGAAGTGGACTCCGCCTAGAAAGCGAAAGAGAGGAAGACCACTGAGAACATAGAGGAGACGACATTGCCAAAAGATATTAAACGGATCAATGTCAAATAATACTTTCGTTTAGATTACTAGAAAAATTGGATACATTTTAATAGAAGTAGGGTAAAAAAAAACTAATTAATTTAAATGTTTTATAATGTTGCCAGGGGAGGTAATTTAAAAAAATGTTAATGCAAATTCTGCCATCTGATACAAAGGATAACGTGTATAAATATTTTTTGCAAATTCCCATCATTTGACTTTTTTGTCCTATCTTGGATACACACACACACATATATATATATATATATATATATATATATATATATATATATATATATATATATATATATATAAAGCAAAGTGGTCGGGTGCCCGATAGGGCACTTCCCGGCGCCGCAGGCGCGTCAAATTTGGCACGATGGTGCCTTGGGGCGATAGAACACGAGGGCCGGTGACGGTTTGCCGAAAAGTCTAAGGACAGGGGGTCAAAACTGACCTCGACTGACCGGCGCCTTATATGGGCAATATTACGAAAAAAAATTTCAACGCAGACTTTAGGGTACTTAAACTCAGTATATCTGGCTAATTTTTTGCATACTCTTAGGACAATGGCTTGACCTTTAGGGAAAACTGTCGGTTTGACTCAAAGCCCTCGACGAGGGCTAAAAAGTGACCGCGAGTGAAATTCTCTTTATATGAGCTCTATTACGAAAAAAAATTTCCTCCGACGACCCCCCTTGATATTTTGTGAGGTGGTAGGAGAACGCATTGGGGTGTCACAAAAAACTCGCCATGTCCGGGAAAAATCGGGAAATGGGTCAAAACTGACCAGTCGTATTTCCCTATATAATCTTTGTATTTTATGGGGAAAACAGAGGGTCATTTCAAAACAGATTTTAGGGCACTTACCCTCTTCACATCTGGCTAAGTTTTGGCATGCTTATATGTAAATGGCTTGGCCGTAGGGCAGACCTGTCGGTTTTACTCAAAGCCCTTGACGAGGGCATAAAAGTGACCGCGAGTGAAATTCTCTTTATATGAGCTCTATTACGAAAAATAATTTCCTCCGACGACCCCCCTTGATATTTTGTGAGGTGGTAGGAGAACGCCTTGGGGTGTCACAAAAAACTCGGCATATCTGGGAAAACTTCGTAAAGGGGTCAAAACTGACCAGTTGTATTTCCCTATATAATCTTTGTATTTTATGGGAAAAACAGAGTGTCATTTCAACGCAGACTTTAGGGTACTTAAACTCAGTATATCTGGCTAATTTTTTGCGTACTCTTAGGTCAATGGCTTGACCTTTAGGGAAAACTGTCGGTTTGACTCAAAGCCCTCGACGAGGGCTAAAAAGTGACCGCGAGTGAAATTCTCTTTATATGAGCTCTATTACGAAAAAAAATTTCCTCCGACGACCCCCCTTGATATTTTGTGAGGTGGTAGGAGAACGCATTGGAGTGTCACAAAAAACTCGCCATGTCCGGGAAAAATCGGGAAATGGGTCAAAACTGACCAGTCGTATTTCCCTATATAATCTTTGTATTTTATGGGGAAAACAGAGGGTCATTTCAAAACAGATTTTAGGGCACTTACCCTCTTCACATCTGGCTAAGTTTTGGCATGCTTATAGGTAAATGGCTTGGCCGTAGGGCAGACCTGTCGGTTTTACTCAAAGCCCTTGACGAGGGCTAAAAAGTGACCGCGAGTGAAATTCTCTTTATATGAGCTCTATTACGAAAAAAAATTTCCTCCGACGACCCCCCTTGATATTTTGTGAGGTGGTAGGAGAACGCCTTGGGGTGTCACAAAAAACTCGGCATATCTGGGAAAACTTCGTAAAGGGGTCAAAACTGACCAGTTGTATTTCCCTATATAATCTTTGTATTTTATGGGGAAAAGAGGGTAATTTCTACGCAAATTTTAGGGTACTTACTCTTTGTATAACTGGCTAATTTTTTGCATACACCTCTATAGATGAATGGGCCGTATGGAAAACCTGTTGGTCAGCATCAAAGCCCTCGACGAGGGCTAAAAAGTGACCGCGAGTGAAACTCTCATTATACGTGATTTGGTCAATTGGTCTATGAGCAGGGGAGGTAACTTTTTAATGTAATAATTTTTTTTAATATTTTGTATACTCTTTTTAAGAAAAAACAAAAATCATAAAGTATAGCATTGTTTTAAATGGATATTTTGTTATAAATTAAGTTTTGTATTTATTGAAATTGTAAAATTTATTGCAAAAGTAATTTAGTATAATATTTTATTGATAATTTTTATGAAAGCCCTTTCAGTTCTAATAACCTTGCGAGTAATAAGTTTGCGAATATTCCATCAATCTATGTGTACAAAAAAACTACCCCACTGTATAAATTTAGGCCCTAAGCATTTAACATTACAGCCAATCACCTATTAATTAATCATTCAATTTCTCAACTTTTTTGAAAACCTAAGCGAAGGTAGGCAGTATGCCTAGTATATATATATATATATATATATATATATATATATATATATGCATATATATATATATACATATATATATATATGTATATATATATACATAATTATATATATATATACATATATATATATATATATATATATATATATATATATATATATATATATATATATATATATATATATATAAACATATACATATATATATATATACATATATACATATATCCCCCCCGCCCTTGACTACGGGGGGGGGGATAGTGACTTCGGATATAAACATGATGTTTTTTTTTTTAAATTTAATTACTTTTTTAATTTTTAAAAATAAAATAGAATCACGAAGAAAAAAGAATTGCGCGCCAAGTGAACGGCAACCAAAATGTGTATAATAGTGCGGAATATTAGTATTTTATAAAATCATGTGCGTTTTTGGAAATCGGAAATAGCATAATTTACTACTTACGGTAAACGGAAATTACTCCAAATTTGATAGAAAGCAGAAAATTAGATATTTTTACTTATATGTGAAATTTAGTTTATTTTTTCTGAAATAGTACTCAAGTAATAGGCTTTTGTAAAATTAAAAGTAGAAAAGGTTCCACTTCCGGTTATTGGAAAAAGTTTATACGGATCTACAAATGTGATATAATACTTATATATGAAATTTCATCAACCTAGCTGTAACGGTACTCAAGTGATCCTATTCACAGACACACATACACACACGGATAGAATAGCAAAACCCAGTGTTCTTGACTTGATTACGCGTAAAACGCCGAAATTTTGAAAAAGCTGGATTTAGAATTTTAGCCCGATTAGAATAAGTCCCCTATACTCCATATATGATGAAATATTGAGAAGTAAAATGGTTAAACTGTCAAAATTTAATGTAATTTTTGTACACCATTACAATACTTCCTCTATACTCTGTATACAAGAAAGTAATAATAGACTGCATGTTTTCTTAAACAAATCATAGTCGATTAGGTTATTGCATACTATTTGTAGGTTGTGGCGAATGTATTAATGACAGCTTTAAGTTAGTACTTTTTCTTTTGTGACAGTTGGAGCTTGCTTTAAAAAATTTAATTGTAATGGCCTGTCACAAAGTCGTTTTTTTTTGTCTGCTTTAATAGCAAGTGCTATATAGTTCCTTCTTCGTTTTCGAATAGATTTTGACTCTTTTATTTATCAAAAGTTTGTGTAGATTTACAATCTTCAGCTCCAAGATAAATTCTGAGATAGCTGCATGATGCAAAACTAAGTGTATTTTAATTTCTTGCCAAATTACTATCAGTGAACATTTTATTTCCCATCTTAGTATACATGTCAATTTTCACTAGGATTATTTTATTGGTTGTTAAACCATTTTCGTTTTAACATTTGTATCTACTCCTTATCCATTAAAAATGTTTTGTCTCTGTTAATTAAATAAATACTTGCTCTCATTCTTGCTGTCAACACCATAAAAGAGTAGGCCTACTTTTAAAGTCGCACCTCGAAATGTAGAAATTAAACTCGGAAAACCAAGATTTATTATTACAATGCTTAACTAATTGTAATTAAAAGCGCAATTGAAATTATATATATATATATATATATATATATATATATATATATATATATATATATATATATATAATGAACATTCGCATTGACCAGATCCATCTCAACTAGAAGTGTGTAAAGTAGTGCAGCAGATGAAGCAACTGGCAGAAGAAACGGAAGCACCCCCACCCCCCCCCCCTCCTGCAGATCATCACTCAGTCCATTACTACGATTAGTGAAGATGCGAAACTCAAGGTGCCCTCAGTTCTACACATAAGTCATAACATCAGGCGTCAAACGTTGATATATCCCCTGGCTGATTCAATGAGTGTTGCTGATATAATTATTCCTGATCAGTATAAAATGGCACAAGATGGACAACAATTTCTTCTGTTCGATTCTGGTGCGGAGTCAAAGGTAGGATATTTTTGTTTGGAACTGAGGATACCCTGGGGTTATTGGAGGTTAATCAGCACTGGTTTATAGATGGTACATTCAAAACAGCTCATGCGTTGTTTCACAGCCGTACACAGTCCATGCATTGGTCAATGGACGGACTGTTCCATGTGTTTATGCTTTACTTGTGATAAAACATTGTTGAAAGGATATTTTTAGAGTGTGAGGTAAAAGGATGCTTTCTCCATCTTAGCCAAAATATATACAGAAAAATACAGGGCCCTGGTCTTCAACAACGTTCCCAACTTGATAGGGAATTTTCTCTCAAGCTCAGAATGCTACCTGTGTTGGCTTTTGTGGCCATGAACACATTAGTTATGTCTTTAATAAATTATCGGAAATTTTCCCACAAGAAGCAATGCCTATTGCAGACTGTTTCAAGGACTACTATATTGGCAGACCACAACGTCGAGGTCGAAGACAACCTATTTCCATTTGATATGTGGAACATGCTCACACGTGCAGAAGACCATATGCCAAAAACAAACAACTCAGTCGAAGGCTGGCACAGAAGTTTTCAGTCGAATATGCGATGTTGCCACCCAAATATTTGGAAATTCATTGACTTTACTATAAAGAAACAATCGCTCCAAGAGGTTTATTGTACAAAGATTAATTCAGGTCACTGTTTACCAAAACAGAAAACAGCGATCGAATTTCAACTGTTGTTAAAATTTTTAATGAGCCCACCATTATAGAGTATTTGCGAGGCATCGCTCACAATCTCTCTTTATTAAGTTATAATAATACACTGTTTTTTTTCTAACGTTTTTTTTTTATTTATTAATGTTGGTTCTCATCATCTTCGGTTTTTCCTTATATAAACCTCAATTAGGGGGAAGGGGTTGTCCAGGGGGTTTAAATTGCGAGGAATTTTCGTCCAGGTGGTTCATGTCGCGGGGGGTTTATGTCCAGGGGTTCTATGACCGGACATCATTAAAATTTCGATTTAAAAAAATTCTTCTTTTAACCTAAAAATCTGTCAGATAGCCACGTAAGGTTCTGTGATATTTATTTCTCTTTAGTACCATGTTAAGGTTAGCGAAGTCTAGACTTACCGTAAAGTTTGTAACGACCTTTGGCTGAGTTCGAGCAGCTATCCTTTGCAATGTTGCATCATACCCCGGGCCCCCCACCCTGGTGAAGTAGGACAGGTAGGTCAAGGTCGACTTCTCGTCCAAGTCGGGGCTAGCTAAGTCCTCAGCTCGCAATATGACGGGAATATTGAAGTTCTGCTGCGCTAATCTCATGGCAGCACTACAGTTCTCTAACCTGTTCAAGAATGCACAAGTATGACAACACTATACACTTCACACTCAAAAGCAGGCATGATATATGTGCCTGCATACTCTTACACACAAACACACAACACGGACCAAATGGACAGTTGTCACGTCAATAGATCTGACCAAATGGACTGAAGCTATATTTTTCTTTTTCTTTTACTTGACGTATAGAGAATAATAATCTTATAGTTTTTAAACGTATTACGAACATGGACATGATATAAATAGGAAATGGACAGGACATAGACAGGACATGGACAGGACATAGACAGGACATGGACTGGACATGAAATGACCTGAACCTACTTGTTGTTTTGGTCCAGTTCCCTCCACCCTGGTGCCAGACCGGCTTTGCAGAACTCCAACAGCGAGCTGTTAACAATGAGGTCAGTAGAGTGTCAAAATACGAAACATAATTGACCACATTTTGGTCTTCTTAGTTGTGTGTCAAACTGTCAAGAAATAATATGTGAACGTATGAATTTAAAGTGTCCAACTAAAGTGTGAATTTAAAATGTGAAACTCACTGCAGGGCTAAACCAGAGTTCCAGTCTGTGGTCAAATTTTGGACGTCACTTTCGGGTATGACGGCCTTCAACCACTTCAATAGCCAGGTTTTATTTTGTTTGGCCGACAAGCCAATCTGGTATTTCAAGATGAGTTGCCAGATGAGCGCTAGCACAAGTTTTTGGTTTCCCTCTAATACGTCACTGCTGTCTGGCAAACAAACGGAATAAAACAAAAACAAATGCAACTGTTTTTTTTTAATGCACCGAAACGTAAATTGCTAGGATTTTCCGATCATACATCCATCGATGCTGTTGACTGAAGGTGCTTCGACCTTAGATGATTGGCCCTCCCGTTGTTTGATAACAGCGTAGGGTTCCATGACAAATGATCACAGACAAAATATCTCACGGACAAATGATCTCAGGACAAATGATCACAGACAAAATATCTCAGACAAAATATCTCAAGGACAAATGATCTCAGGAAAAATTATCTCAGTGCAAATGATCTCAAGGAAAAATAATCTCACGGACAAATGATCTCAGGACATAATATATCAGGACAAATGATATTATTGCCAAATTATCTCAGACAAAATATCTCAGACATAATACCTCACAGCAAAATAATAATTTTAGTTGATTTGAACTTTTTTTATTGACTGTCAATATGGTTTTGTTTACATTTTCACACATAATAATTGTGAATAAAATGAATTTGTTAAACTTAACAAAGCATCAAAAGATGTATTTAACTTAATCTTTGTAATAGCATTTGATTTGAAACAGTAAAAATTAAAACAAACTTACTCCTTTAACCGGAAAGGTATAATAAATGATAATGCATAAAACAAAACAAAAAAAAAATAACGGTAGATATACAACATTAATGTTTAAAACACGCGAAATATTTTTCAAATACGTGAATGGGTCTCCAAGTTCGTAACGTATAACTATTTTTTTAACGCATCATCAATAAACATAACGTTTACGTTTCTATACCGGCAGGTACTTTGTTATGATCACACCTGCCCAATACTATGTGATCATGTATTGTGTGAACTCTTGCTCGACATGTTCTAAGTTCAACACAAGGTTGTACCTAAATTGACGTAACATGATTCAATTATTGTACCTATATTGACATAAAACGATTCAATGGCGTACCTATATTGACATAAAACGATTCAATGGTGTACCTATATTGACAATCTTGACGCCATCTGTTTTCACTGCCTCCAATGATATGGTGATGTTCTGGAGTTTCTGGAATTCATTGCTTGGCTTGGACACGGTCCCGCTTATCCTTAGAAAAAGTATAAAAACTAGGTCACGTTCAGAGCATGTTTTTCTTCTATATTCGTATTTGCAATTTTCAAGGAGCATTCTCTACACAACAATGAAGTATTACGTGTCAACAAGCAGTGCGCCAAACGGCCTGTTGACTGGCTCTTCAGCTTGGGTTTGCTCTGGATTTGCTTCCATAGCCTTTGTCCATCTAAGAACTCATTGTAAGGCAGAAACTATTTCGTTAGGGATGTTTTTTTTTCCCAAGATGGTACGCTGTCTCAAGCTAATGCACCTCAATGGTCAGGGGGTCCAAACTCAGATAGGAGTTAGCAACTAGGCCACAAAAAAAGCACGACATCTTGGTTATAGTTCTAACGGTATAATTAAACCTTCAACTAAAAATAGCATCAAACACTGACCTGTGTCCAGTCAAAGACTCAATGAGTGCCACAAGCCTGACACCATCAGAGAGGTCAGTCCTTAACTCCTGAACTTCAACACCTGTGTCTCTCAGAGTTTCGTTGACCCAGTTTGTGAATGTGTTCTTCTGGATCTGAAGCCAGTCCCCCATATTCCTAGAGGTCAAGGTCATGTGCCTGGTCAGCATCTCGTTCTCCATGACGTCACTAGTTTATAGGTCACTATAGGTCACTAGTTTATAGGTCACTATAGGTCACTAGTTTATAGGTCACTATAGGTCAATGTAGGTAACTATGGGTCATTATTTTATAGGTCACTGTAGGTCACTATCGGTCACTATAGGTCATTAGCTTATAGGTCACTATAGGTCACTTTAGGTCATTAGTTTATAGGTCACTATGGGTCACAAGTTATCTCTAACCAAGACATTGCTGGAGGCCTCGAAAATATTTCTCTGTTGAGCCACCACAGTGGTGTCTTCAGGTACGAGGTGTCTTTAACTGATGTGTGGGAAAACAAGAGGTGTCTTTAACTGATGTGTGGGAAAACAAGAGGTGTCTTTAGCTGATGTGTGGGAAAACAAAGAGGTGTCTTTAACTGATGTGTGGGAAAACAAGAGGTGTCTTTAACTGATGTGTGGGAAAACAAGAGGTGTCTTTAACTGATGTGTGGGAAAACAAGAGGTGTCTTTAACTGATGTGTGGGAAAATAAGAGGTGTCTTTAGCTGATGTGTGGGAAAACAAAGAGGTGTCTTTAGCTGATGTGTGGGAAAACAAGAGGTGTCTTTAACTGATGTGTGGGAAAACAAGAGGTGTCTTTAGCTGATGTGTGGGAAAACAAAGAGGTGTCTTTAGCTGATGTGTGGGAAAACAAAGATGTGTCTTTAGCTGATGTGTGGGAAAACAAGAGGTGTCTTTAGCTGATGTGTGGGAAAACATTGGTCTTAGATTTCAAATGTATGAGGACATTAATTCAATGAATTTCAATGATGTGATTTAGTGGGTGTGGTAGTGTAGTAGTGGTGTGGTATAGTGGGTGTGTCGTAGTTGTGTGGTATAGTGTGTGTGTGGTAGTTGTGTGGTATAGTGGGTGTGTGGTAGTTGTGTGGTATAGTGGGTGGGTGGTAGTTGTGTGGTATAGTGGGTGTGTCGTAGTTGTGTGGTATAGTGGGTGTGTGGTAGTTGTGTGGTATAGTGGGTGGGTGGTAGTTGTGTGGTATAGTGGGTGTGTCGTAGTTGTGTGGTATAGTGTGTGTGTGGTAGTTGTGTGGTATAGTGGGTGTGTGGTAGTTGTGTGGTATAGTGGGTGGGTGGTAGTTGTGTGGTATAGTGGGTGTGTCGTAGTTGTGTGGTATAGTGGGTGTGTGGTAGTTGTGTGGTATAGTGGGTGGGTGGTAGTTGTGTGGTATAGTGGGTGTGTCGTAGTTGTGTGGTATAGTGGGTGTGGTAGTTGTGTGGTATAGTGGGTGGGTGGTAGTTGTGTGGTATAGCAATAGTGTGGTGGTGAGTGGTATGTTATAGTGGGTGCTTGGTAGTGATGTTGAGGTAATGGGGAGGTGTTCTACGCTGGTGTCTTAACAAACTATTTGACCGTAGAGTTACAATGATGTAGCTGTATAAAAAAAGGGGAACTCACCGACTAAACTGTTGCCATAAATCAGCGCTACGAGCCGCCACCGTAGAAAAAAACGACACACCAGACAAACGACACACCAGACAAACGACTTGAGAAATAAGCCAACGGTCACACACGGCTTCACATACATACCAACACAAGCAAATAGTTTTATCATTGGCCCCCACCCCTCCACTTGAATGGCATGCGCCCCCCCCCCCCCCTCTTCCACATCTTTGTAACACAATGCAACAAGTCAAATATAAGAAAGCTATTCTATCTTTAGAATAGGATCCAGATTCTTCTATCTGGTTTACGAAGATATTCGGTGTATTTGGCGGAGGGGAAGGGGGTGTAAACAGAGGAGAACGTAAACAGGCGGATGGGGGATGTGGGAGGGGTTTGAGGACTAGAGGTGAAGAGTAGAGTAATACAAACGGTGGGGGGGGGGGGATAATAGGTTTATGACAAGGTGATGAGGAGAGGGGCGGGGGATGGTGTGTTGAAGTTTTACTAGTGACCTAAATGGTGATGATGTTTTACTAGTGACCTAAGGTGTGTTGATGTTTTACTAGTGACCTACATAATGTTGATGTTTTACTAGCGACCTACGTAGGCTTCATTTTTAGAAAAAAAAAGTAAATGCTTAATTAAACTGCGTTGTTTCTTCTTCTTCGTTCTTAATTATTAGTGTTGAAGGGGAACGAGATTTATCTGCCAGTGGGTTTGAACTCGAGACTTTGTTCGAATTTATCAACCATGAGCTTTGCCGACTCGACCATGCTTCCATCACAATTAAGCGTTACGTGTCAACTGTTTGTGCGCCATTGAAGCCATTGACTCTGATTTCAGCCTGCTTTTCTTTTTGGATTTACTTCCATAGCCTTTGTCCAACCAAGAACAAGCTACAAGGCAGCAGTTGTTTGCTTTTGGAGTTGGCTGTCCCCAGCTAGCGAGCCTCATCTGCCCGAGGGTTCGAACTCGAGACTTTTCGGTTTAGCAACCATGAGCTTTACCGACTCGACCACACCGACCACCTTCAGTATAATAGTACCAATAATGAAAGCTTCCTGCAATTGACGTGTACAGTGATACCAGTTGGGGTCAGGTGAAAGCTGTCAATGTTGCAGGACTTCTGTCATTGTGGTGCAGGGAAAGATAAACAGATAACCAAGTAGTTGTGTATCATGTAAACCTTAAATATAGAAATAGATAGAAAAAGAACCACTTTTATTCTAATTACATTTTAAATACACACAAATTTACATAATACTCAAACCTGAATTGTTGGGGAAATGTTCTAATCCAAGCAATAATCATGTGAACTAAAAACGTGTTGACAACCAGCAAAAGCAACTGTATTGATCTATCAGAATAATGGATGAACTGCTACAAAACAGCTGAGATATGTTTTAAAATTACAAAATGCAAACTTAATCAATTATATCATGATTATCAGGTTTTCCAATTTTGTTATTTCATTTATTGTTAGGTGCATTACCTGTCTCAATTAAACTCCCAACGCTAGTGTTAACTAAAATAATTTACAATCGATACCCTCATCGAGGCTAGTTATCTTCAGGAAAAAATATTTTACTGTATAGTCGGAAAATAGAAATACCCCAATCGCTTTGCAATTTTGTTCGAGTGTCTGCATGTGTGTGAGTCTGTATGTGTGTGTCTGTGTATGTGTCTGTGTGTCTGTGTGTGTGTGACTGTGAACATGATAACTTGAGTACCGTAGCAGCTATATTGATGAAATTTTATATACAAGTATTATATCAAATGTGTAGTTCTGAATCAACTTTTCAGCGATTTCCGATAACTGTAACTTATTCCACTTTCGGTTTTACCAAACTGTTTCTGACAGATAGATGAAATTTATTATATAAGTAAAAGGTCTAACTATATGTTTCTTGATAAATTTTGAGTAATTTCCGTTGACCGAAAGTAATACTTGACGTTATTTCCGATTCCTCAAGAAAAACGCATATGAATTTATAAAGTATTAATGTTCCGCACTATTATACACATATGGTTTGCTGTTCACTTGGTGCACAATTATTTTTCTACGAGACGAGAAAAATGGCCCGTTGAGGAAGGATACAACGGGCGCTAGGTTGATAGTGCTGTCACTTTTCTCTAAACTAAAACCACCCCCCCCCCCCCCACACACACACACACCACCCCCCACCCCCACCCCAACCCCCAAAAAAATCATGTCTACCGTCCCATTCAACGAAATATAATTATATACTTTTTCCAGTGTCCGCCCCCTCCCCGAAAATTCTACCCCCGCCCCCGAAAATTTCAAGTACCCCCACCCCTCTCCGGGGAGGAAAAAGTCTGAAAGAAACATTGGTGTCGCGCTTAGCCACTACCCGAAGAATTGCATTAAAGAAATTGCAAGAAAACCACTTTTTAGATTAGACACTTCAATTAGGCGGTAATTTTATTATAGAGTATCGATGAAGACATTTCTTTTGAGTTGGGGAGGGGGGGGGGGGCTCAGACGTTCTTACGCGGGGGGTGGTGCTTCGCCCCTACCCGAAGAATTGTATGCAAAAAACTCTTCACGCAAACCATTTAGATCAGACAAAATTGCCTTTTTATTCAATGTTTACTCGAGAATCAATGACGTCATATTACTGTGTGCACTCTCCGTCTTGAGATTATTTTCTACTCTATGCTAAATGTGACGACGTCATACTTCGTTTTTCGAATTACTATGCATGTTTTTTATTTGCTTATGTTTTCTCTAGAGCGTTCTTGTCAGATAGACCGACAGCGAAACTATCTATCTAATACTACTAAAAGTCAAGTTTGTTTACATGTTTGAATATTTATTTTTTTGTTTGGCTGATTGACTATTGCACATGGTTGCACTCATCGTGGAGAGCTGTAAAATAGTATGTGGGTAGAGAAAATTTTTTGTTTTAAGACAGACTTTTAATCACACATTTATTTAAAGACGTTAATTAATTTATTGATTTATTCATAGGCAGAGTAACCATATTTTTTTAAAAAGATTAGAACGACCACTACACTCGGCGGGACCGTGACGTCACAGTTTTTTGTTTACTCTTTAGTACAATAAAATGGCGGCGTCTATCGAAGAAAATTGTGTTCCCATTCAAAAGTTTAACGCGTTCTAAATCTAATTTTCTGTCGGTCATAACTTTAACAATACGTCCGTTTGCTGTATTTATTACGTTCCAACACTTATATCAATTTTAAACTGTCTTTTTCATTTAGTTTTACGATAACTTTCTCTAGATCTACAATCTGTCCAAGAAAGTTATTTATAGATCTAGATCTAGAATCTAGAATCTAGGTCAAATCAAAGATTTTTTAGTTATAAATACAATCCAAAATAAACCGGGAGTGATCTCCCCCAAACTTTCTCGAATATTCTTATATAAAATAACAGGGGATGGAAACTCGGGCTATAGACATGATTTTTAATCCATTTTAAATACTTAAAGTTTTAAAAATAGAATAAAATCTCGTAGACAAATTAATTGCACACCAAGTGAACGCCAAATAAAAAAGCGCATAATAGTGCGCAATATTATTAGTACTTTTAAAATTTACATTAGTTTTTTGAGAAATCGGAAGTAGCGTAAATTACTACTTCCGGTCAATGGAAATTACTCAAAATTTAACAGAAGGTAGAGAATTAGATCTTTTACTTACAAGTGAAATTTCATTTATCTATCTGAAATAGTACTCAAGTTATAGGCTTTTGAAAAATTCAAAGTAGGAAAAGTACCACTTCCGGTTATCGGAAATCGCTCAAAAGTTGATACGGATCTACGATTTTGATAAAATACTTATATATGAAATTTCATCAACCTAGCTGTAACGGTACTCAAGTTATCGTGTTTACACAGACAGACAGACAGACAGACACACAGACATACGGACAAGATTGCAAAATTATGTTTTTCCGTATCAGTGAGGTGTAAAACGTCGAGATTTGTAAAAATCTCGATTTTTTTTTTTGCACGATTACAAGACTTTCTCTTTACTTCGTATATACGAGAAAGTAAAAAAACGAGACTTAAGCAAACCAGTCGTAGATCTAGAATATAGATAATTCTATCTAGATTTAGATAATAATGCGTTTCTATATACTAAAATATTTTAGACCTTTATTATTTTGTATAAATCTTTGTTTCGACTATGCAAATTTTGAAATGCTGGATCCGGGCCTATTTGCGTAGCTTAAGATTCATACGCGGCTTCGATGCCGGTAATTTTGCTAAATTATAAACGTAAATTCTAAATATAGCTCAGTCGTAGATCTAAAATATAGATAATTTTCTATCTAGATTTAGATAATAATGATTTTCTATATACTAAACTATTTTAGACCTTTATTATTTTATATAAATCTTTGTTTGGAATATGGTAATTTTGAAATGCTGGCTCCGGGCCTATTAGCGTAGCTAATGATTAGATCTAGATCTAGATTCTAGATCTAGCAAGATAAACTAAACTTAAGACTTGAGCAAGCGAGTCGTAGAATCTAGATCTAGATAATTCTATCTAGATCTAGATAATTTCAGACCTTCTTTATTTTATATAAATCTTTGTTTGGCTAATTTAAGATAAAATTCAATTTGAAAGTTACTGCTACTAGACTTAGTTCTAGATCTATGCGCGTAAATAAAGTTGCATAAGGAGACTCAAAGTATAGTATAAAAATTCACTTGTGACGTCACGAGTAAATAGCTAAGTTGGTAGAGTAATCGGCTCTCATGCGGGTGGCACAGGTTCTAGACCAATATGTCAATGATATTTTTTTTTTAATTTTTTATTTATTTATATGTGAATGATAAAGTTGCCTATCTGAACTTGGCAGGATACAGGGCAGGTGAAGTAGAGTTTATCTGTTTCTTTGTCCTAAGCATATGAAAAGATAGTGTGGTCAGAGACATGCTCGGCTGGAATCGTTTTTTAAACAATAAAAACATGTTGTCTGAGACTTGGCGGGACACTGGGCAGGTGAAGTAGAGTTGAGTAGATCACCTGTGACGTCAGTATATGAAGGGATAGTCCGAAATCGGTGTTTTTGGTGTTTTTAAAAGATAAAAAACATATTTTTGAATGTGGGGTCTGTTTTTGTGACGATAAGTGGCACTGCAGTAGCGTAGCGAGGAGGGGGGGGGACATATGTCCCCGGGCGCCGACCTTAGGGGGCGCCAAAATGGGTTGGAAAAATAAATTGAAAGGTTGAGGGGGGTGCTAATCGAAAGTTTGAGTGGGGGGAGGGGGGTTCTAATCGAAATCTTGAAGGGGGGGGGGGGTGCACATCAAACGTTTGGGGGGGGGGGGTTGCAAATCAAAATCCTGCGGGAGGGGGGGGGGGTTAAAATTGAAAAGTTTGTCCCCGGGCGCCGTTAAGGAGCGCTATGCCTCTGAGTGACAGACGTGATGTTTTTTGATGGATGACCCCCGAAACCCACAGTTATCCAACGGATGACGGGTAGTCTAGTTAGTATTAATTCTCTTTTATTTTAAAAAGTTTAAGTATTAAGTTTAAGTAAAATTGATTAAAAATCATGTCTAAGCCCCGAGTTGCCATCGCCTGTACTGTTAGATACATTAAAACTACAGGCGATGGGTATAGAGGTATCAAAACGTAATTTACCACAACAGGGGTAGGTGGTTGAGCTTGGGCAAAGTGATAAAAAGAGTAAACTATGACAGACAGCACGTCATTTTAAATGGTGCGGCCCTCCGGTAAAATCCACTACCACAAAGTGGCCCTCCAGCCAAATCAATTGCCCACCCCTGTTATAGAAGAATATTCGAGAAAGTTTAGGAGAGATCACTCCCTCTTTATTATTATTTAAAACATTTATTTTTCAGTACTTTTTAAAACAGAGCTACGTTACTAAAAACAATTGCACACTAAATAAACTCGAAAAATGGCGTATAATAGCGCGATAAATAATACTTTATACTTCAAAATTTCAAAATTTTAATTGATTCTTAAAAATTAATTAAACATCCAATCAAATCAAATTTGATGTCAGAATACGTTCATCTGATCTTGGCCCACATATTAAGTCTCGGAGGAATCGGTTGGTTAGAAGTGGTTGAAATTTGGCTCTCCCGTTTCGCCCTATAAGACAGAGAGGCAGACGAGGAAGCAAGTTTAATATAAACATGTAAAAGGACACAAGAACTACGTGACTACGTCACGTGATAGAGCTAGAATGACAGTACTGGACTAGCTAAGGCAGTAGTTCCCAAACATTTCCGACTGGTGTTCCCCTTTTATAAAAAATAAGTGACCCGTGACCCACATATAATTAAAAAGTCGAAATTAATGAGGAAATTAAAAAGCACTAGGCCTAAAATACAATGTTCTAGTAGACTTTCAATATTAATTATTGTTGATGACTTTTAATTGACGTGTTGACAGACGGCCATAATAGCACGAGGAGTTAACACCCACGTGTGGGACATGGTAGCTGCGTAAACAACATTTACGCCGTCATTATAATGTTCATATTATAGTTCCTAGTTGTGCGACACAAACATTTTCAGATTACCGAAGGGGAGGCAACTGGCGTTTAATTTATTCCTTTTTCAAATCTTCAGTTGTCTTTCGTGACAAAACTAAGTAAAGCAAATGACGTCACAAAGGGAATGGTGATACAGTCGGGAGAACTACTATGCTGTCAGACTACCAATATGCGAGGAGGGGGTTGGGGGTGGGGGCTAAAGACACGAAGTTAAACAGTCGACTAGAGGACGTACAATACCCACTAAAATAACCATAAGGTGGGGGGGGGGGGGTCTGTAACACCTTTAAATAGCCGAATCGATGACGCAAACAGTAATTTGAATATTTGAATAAGGGACCCAAAAAGAAAAGGTGCTTTATAAACTGGAATGTGGGCAGTGGGCATACCCTTGTAAAATAGTCGCATCGAGTAGCACACCTTCAGAAAGTTTAATAGATGTCCCATAAAACCCATTAAGTCAATGAAAGGCAGCTTTTTAAATAGGTTTTGTTTTAGGACTGTTGAGATGCTAGCTTTAAAACTAAACAGCCAACTCAATTTTAGGCCGTTTACAGGGCCCAAAATCCGACCCAAAAAAATGAGCGATCAAGAGGGAAATGATCAGTTTTTTTTGTCTCTCCTGTAATATTGACATTTTATGATAGCGTATTGCTTTCCAGTGTTATTATTAAAAGTTTGAATACATTCCTTTTTATCCAGAACCGGCATTTTAATTGGATTTAAGCTTGATCTACACGTAGTTACTGCACATTGATGCTAAATAAAGTCATATTCATACCCCTAAACCTTGCACTTAGTCTGAATCATGACAAAAGTCTCATTTAGAGTTTCTTTCAGGCGACTCTACTTGTGGGGAGGGATTCCCGCCACCCCACCCCCCACACACACCCTCCAAGGCACTTCTACTGTCCCATTCAACGAAATAGAATTATATACTCATATCAGTGTCCGCCCCCTCTCAGAAACTTTAGTCCATCCCTACCCCCGATAATTTCAAGCACCCCCCCCCCCCCCCCGGGGAGGAAAAAGTCTGAAAGGAACAATTATCGCATTTGTAGATTATACAAACTAAAGGTAGAGCCTACTTCTAGAATTTAGACTCGTTTCCTACTTTTGGCCGATAAACCTCACTCTCTTTCGGACATTTTTCCGGGGTGGGGCACTTGAATTTGTGCAGGGGCGAAAACAATTCTTCGGGGCGGGGGAAGCCGAACTGGTAAAGTATATATTTTCTATATAAATTAAATTTTGTTTTCTTCAGAGGGGGGGGGGGGGGGGGGAGGATTAGTCGTACGACCGCGGGGGGGAGGAGCACAACTTTGCCCCTACCCCAAGAGATAAATGATAGAAACTGTGCACACAAACTACTTTTAACATTAGACACATGAATTAGGCCATAATGTCAGTCGTTTTGTTATAGAGTATCGATGACGTCATTTCTTTTGAGGGGGGGGGCTTAAACGTTCTTGGGGGGTGGGGCTTCGCCCCTACCCAAATAATTGCATGAAAGAAACTCTGCATGCAAATCACTTTTAAGATTAGACAAAATTGACTTTTTACAAGCTTTTATTACACTCACTTCCTCTGTCTGTCGTCAGTCTGTCTGTCCAGATCGAAACGCCGGAGCGAAAATTCGGACACTTCTAACTGACAGATATGGTTCGTAATTGGTATGTGGTTCAAGACTTGAAGACAATGCATTATGACATTAAATTTGACTTAATGGATGCCTAATTAATTTTTTATGAATTAATAAAAATTTGGACCGAATTAGTAAACAGTTCTATCCACACGCGTCATTACGGCCGTGTTGGGCGTGGAGCGAGGGGGCTCTACGTCAAAAGCGCGTCATCACGTTCAATAGACGTGCGATGGTTTTTAGTCGGGTCAGCAGTCTAGTTCTTTATCACTAGACTACGCCATCCCATAATATTTTACTGAAACAAGCTATAAACTTGACAATTGTTTTTAGTCATGTAACTATTATAAATAAAACATGTAAAGTACTGGAAAAAAAATTCATAAAAAAACGTTTTAATAACAAGCTTTTATGTAATAATGCACTAAAAAGTAGAAAATAAATTATACACTACTATTTAAATAACTATTAAGAAAAGCGTGGGTCTCTTTTACATAAAAGCTTGTTATTAAAACGTTTTTTTATGATTTTTTTTTTAATTCAATGTTTACTCGAGAATCAATGACGTCATATTACTGTGTACACTCTCCGGCTTTAGACTATTTTCTACTATACGCTCCATGTGACTTCACGTTTCGTTTTTCGAATTACTATGCATGTTTTTACTTTGCTTATGTTTTCTCTATAGCGTTCTTGTCGGATAGACAGACAGTGAAACTATTATTATAGACTAGACTACCCGTTATCTAGTTAGATAACTGTGGGTTTCACTTATCTGTCACTAAATAACCAGACGCCCACAAGTTCAGATAGGCTACTTTAATATTCACATTTTAAAAAAATAATTGAAATGTTTTATTTAACATTGACATGATGTGTCTAGAACCCGTGCCACCATCACATAAGCCTATTTCACTAATAACTTAGCTATCTAGACTCGTGACGTCATTGACGTTTTTTTTTGTGTGTGCTATATACTAATAATTTGAGTCTCCTTATGAAACTTGATTTACGCGCATGCGCTCTAGATTTAGATCTAGATCTAGTATCTTTCAAATTAAATTTAACTTAAATTAGCCAATTGCGTAGCTAAACAAACAAACATATATATATATATATATATAT
Source organism: Physella acuta (assembly GCF_028476545.2). NCBI lineage: Eukaryota > Metazoa > Mollusca > Gastropoda > Physidae > Physella > Physella acuta. The sequence goes on along the minus strand of NW_026731752.1, from coordinate 325,451 downwards.
ATATATATATATATATATATATATATATATATATATATATATATATATATATATATATATATATATATATGTATATATATGTATATATATGTATATATATGTATATATATGTATATATATGTATGTATATATATATATATATGTATATATATATATATATATATATATATATATATATATATATATATATATATATATATATATATATATATATATATATATATATATATATATATATATATATATAATGAAAGTCTGAAATAGCTTAGTATAGAAACTCATTATTATCTAGATCTAGATAAAATTATCTAGATTCTACGACTGGTTTGATTAAGTCTAGCTTGTGCCGTAACACTTGCTAGATCTAGATCTAGAATCTAGATAGATAAATCACTTGTATTCTTGAATTAGATGATCACTGAAGCTAAAAAGGAAAGATTTATATCAAATATTTAAGGACTAAAATGGTCCCATGCACCCATTCCATACAACTAACTCAGACAATAACATGCACCCATTCCATACAACTTACCCAGACATTAACATGCAACCATTCCATACACCTAACCCAGACATTAACATGCAACCATTCCATACAACTTACCCAGACAATAACATGCAACCATTCCATACACCTAACCCAGACATTAACATGCACCCATTCCATACAACTAACTCAGACAATAACATGCACCCATTCCATACAACTTACCCAGACATTAACATGCAACCATTCCATACAACTTACCCAGACAATAACATGCACCCATTCCATACACCTAACCCAGACATTAACATGCACCCATTCCATACAACTTACCCAGACAATAACATGCACCCATTCCATACACCTAACCCAGACATTAACATGCACCCATTCCATACAACTTACCCAGACAATAACATGCACCCATTCCATACAACTTACCCACCCCATATCAAACGATGATGGAAGACTTGTCTATCTAGCAGCACCGCCCCATGCCCCCCCCCCCCCCTCCCCAAGAGATGCCTGGAAGAAACAATGCTTACATCTCGCCGATTAATTCACAATTATTTAAAATTGTTGTTTTTCAGTTGTTGTATTCGCCAACCACCTTCTTGTCCCATTACAAAACTGTTTCACTTTGTACCACTCTTCGTGTTGCTGAAAGATTTGATGTACTATGTTAACAACTTCCCTTAAGCTAGCACTAGCCAGCACGCAATAAACACATCAACAACACATTAGAACCAACACAGTAAGCTGAGTCCGCTGACGTATTATAAACATCCCCCCACCCCGTCTTCAATTAACATCCCTTTATTATTATTATTATTATTTTAAAAAGCTATATTTAAAATGAGCGCTGATTGTTTAAATACCACAGACCTCTCCTAGTTTAAATTTATTTATGATCAACTAGCACAAGTTCTCATACATCACATCATAAGGATTGGTCTCCATAACAACTTTTTTTGCTCGTATCCAGTGTTTCTTCCTGACTTTTTTCTCCGGGGGGGGGGGCACTTGAAATTTTCGGGGGGCGGTAGACTTTCTTCGGGGGGGGGGGGGGGAGGGGGGACACTGTTAAAAGTATATATTTTCTATGTAAATCATATAAATTTCATTTCGTTCGGAGGGGGGGGGGGCGGCAAAATTTTCTCCGGGGGGGGGGGGGAATCCTGGAAGAAACTCTGCTCGTATCCACGGGTCTTCACTACCGTTAATTTATTTTAATTTAACTCCTTATTACTGTTATAATTGTTACCCATCTGATTTTTCTTACTTATCAATTTTAGCTTCCCCACGTGTTTGTCATCATGTAAATAATTATTACCTTATCACTTGTATGTAAATTTTGTTGCTGTAAAATTCCAGATTGCTTCTACAGACTAAGATATTCAAAAATCTCTCTCAACAACAACAACGCGCCCCCCCTGGATTAACGCGCGGTTGGTAAAAGAGAAACAGAATCCAATTGAGCTTTATTTATCAGATGCATGCTTTTACCAGTGCATTACAGTTAGTGTGCTAGTTACTATAGAACAGTTACTTCTGTACAGGGGCGGAACTACAGTGGGGGGGGGGCACACCTTTTAGGGGCCCACTGCCGATCATAATAAAAAAAAATTCTTGAATTTTTGACTTGATGGTTGTTTTGTAAAAAGATTACCGTAGCTACGGTTGGATTATCTTTATTCTATAGACACCACCCCACGTTCTTGTATATTATTTTTCCCTTTGTTTTTGAACCACTGTGAGAGCCGAGTCCTTTTTCTCCTAAAATCAAACTTATCAAAGGTAAGCAGGGTGCGGCGTGGTCGAGTCGGAAAAGTCTCGAGTTCGAACCCTCGGGCAGATGAAACTCGTTAGGTAGGGACAGCCACTCTTCTAGGAGAGACAACTCCAAAATTAAACAACTGCTGTCTTGTAGTTTGTTCTTGGTTGGACAAAGGCTATGGAAGCAAATCCAAAAAGAAAAGCAGGCTGAAATCGGAGTCAATGGCCTCAATGTCGCATAACCAGTTGACACGTAACGCTTAATTGTGTTGGAGGCGTGGTCGAGTCGGCAAAAAGCTCATGGTTCATTAATTCGAACAATAATTAAGAACGAAGAAGAAGAAAAGAAGAAAGATAAGCAAATTACTTTACCTATTTTAAATAGTCAAATAGTGGTGCTCATAAGCTCCTTTTAACCACTTAATAGATTTGCACTAAACAAATTAAAAAGCAATTACTTCTCTTAGCTATTATTTTTTTATAAAGTATGACATTGTATAAAAAGGAAATCTATTTAAAACTAGGTTCTCTCCCCTTTCACCACTTCTTTTTCTTCTTACGGAAAAAAGCAACAAAAGTATGGAAATAATCAATTGTTTATTATTTATTTTGATTTAATGGCGAGGGTAAAAAACTAAATTTAAACACATTTTTTTAAAAAGTGTCTTAAAGTGATTGTGTTTTTTTTTTTTTTTTGTTTTTTTTTTTAATTTTAAATTAATGCGTCTGTGAATTTAAAATTTTCAAACCCACTACCAAGGCGCAAGTATATTTGTGGTCGTATTTGTGGCCCCTAAATGGCCTGCCCTCTCTCAACCCCCCCTTCCCCGCCCCTCTATGGTAGTTCATGTCTCACTCTCTCGACCAACCGAAAACGTTGTCATCCCAGCTCCACCCCCAGCCCACCAACCCGCCCACCAACCCGCCCACCAACCCGCCAATCCAGCATCCATTTTTCACTTGTGACACTTGTTTATAGAAGTCGAACCCAACAAGGCCGAGCCATTTGCCCTCGCGCACATGAAACAAGAACGATAATCACAGCCATCCTGACAACAATGTGAGCTGTCTCCCCTGACGCGAGGCACACAAGTTCTGTATAGTCAGCCACAGATAGAATTGCAAGTGGTTGTGGCAACTCTATCAGGTCTGACCAGTTACTTCCCCTTTTCTTTTCTTTGCTGGGACGTGATTGATCGGTGGTCCACCAGCTCTGGTCTCGCTGCTAGAAACAACAAGATGGCGGTTTGACAGTTACATAATGCCAATGACGTCACTAAGTCAAGTGTCATCCAGTGTGCTAACTCAGGGGTAGTATATGTATATATATATATATATATATATATATATATATATATATATATATATATATATATATATATATATATATATATATATATATATATATATATATATATATATATATATATATATATATATATATATATATAAATATATAATATATATATATATAGGCACTATATATATATATGGTCATATATATATATATATATATATATATATATATATATATATATATATATATATATATATATATATATATATATATATATATTATATATATATATATATATATATATATATATATATATATATATATATATATATATATATATATATATATATATATATATATATATATATATATATATATATATATATATATAATATATATATATATTTGTGTGTGTGTGTGTTATTTAGTATGTGTGTGGGCCTATTTGCTTTTATGGAGTTTTATTTGCCAGTTGTCAGATGTAAAAAGTATTACATGCATCAGATGTCCGCATAATTCTTTAGTTCTTTAGTTCTTTAGTTCTTTAGTTCTTTAGTTCTTTAGTTCTTTAGTTCTTTAGTTCTTTAGTTCTTTAGTTCTTTAGTTCTTTAGTTCTTTAGTTCTTTAGTTCTTTAGTTCTTTAGTTCTTTAGTTCTTTAGTTCTTTAGTTCTTTAGTTCTTTAGCTCTTTAGCTCTTTAGCTCTTTAGCTCTTTAGCTCTTTAGCTCTTTAGCTCTTTAGCTCTTTAGCTCTTTAGCTCTTTAGCTCTTTAGCTCTTTAGCTCTTTAGCTCTTTAGCTCTTTAGCTCTTTAGCTCTTTAGCTCTTTAGCTCTTTAGCTCTTTAGCTCTTTAGCTCTTTAGCTCTTTAGCTCTTTAGCTCTTTAGCTCTTTAGCTCTTTAGCTCTTTAGCTCTTTAGCTCTTTAGCTCTTTAGCTCTTTAGCTCTTTAGCTCTTTAGCTCTTTAGCTCTTTAGCTCTTTAGCTCTTTAGCTCTTTAGCTCTTTAGCTCTTTAGCTCTTTAGCTCTTTAGCTCTTTAGCTCTTTAGCTCTTTAGCTCTTTAGCTCTTTAGCTCTTTAGCTCTTTAGCTCTTTAGCTCTTTAGCTCTTTAGCTCTTTAGCTCTTTAGCTCTTTTGCTCTTTTGCTCTTTTGCTCTTTTGCTCTTTTGCTCTTTTGCTCTTTTGCTCTTTTGCTCTTTAGCTCTTTAGCTCTTTAGCTCTTTAGCTCTTTAGCTCTTTAGCTCTTTAGCTCTTTAGCTCTTTAGCTCTTTAGCTCTTTAGCTCTTTAGCTCTTTAGCTCTTTAGCTCTTTAGCTCTTTAGCTCTTTAGCTCTTTAGCTCTTTAGCTCTTTAGCTCTTTAGCTCTTTAGCTCTTTAGCTCTTTAGCTCTTTAGCTCTTTAGCTCTTTAGCTCTTTAGTTCTTTAGTTCTTTAGTTCTTTAGTTCTTTAGTTCTTTAGTTCTTTAGTTCTTTAGTTCTTTAGTTCTTTAGTTCTTTAGTTCTTTAGTTCTTTAGTTCTTTAGTTCTTTAGTTCTTTAGTTCTTTAGTTCTTTAGTTCTTTAGTTCTTTAGTTCTTTAGTTCTTTAGTTCTTTAGTTCTTTAGTTCTTTAGTTCTTTAGTTCTTTAGTTCTTTAGTTCTTTAGTTCTTTAGTTCTTTAGTTCTTTAGTTCTTTAGTTCTTTAGTTCTTTAGTTCTTTAGTTCTTTAGTTCTTTAGTTCTTTAGTTCTTTAGTTCTTTAGTTCTTTAGTTCTTTAGTTCTTTAGTTCTTTAGTTCTTTAGTTCTTTAGTTCTTTAGTTCTTTAGTTCTTTAGTTCTTTAGTTCTTTAGTTCTTTAGTTCTTTAGTTCTTTAGTTCTTTAGTTCTTTAGTTCTTTAGTTCTTTAGTTCTTTAGTTCTTTAGTTCTTTAGTTCTTTAGTTCTTTAGTTCTTTAGTTCTTTAGTTCTTTAGTTCTTTAGTTCTTTAGTTCTTTAGTTCTTTAGTTCTTTAGTTCTTTAGTTCTTTAGTTCTTTAGTTCTTTAGTTCTTTAGTTCTTTAGTTCTTTAGTTCTTTAGTTCTTTAGTTCTTTAGTTCTTTAGTTCTTTAGTTCTTTAGTTCTTTAGTTCTTTAGTTCTTTAGTTCTTTAGTTCTTTAGTTCTTTAGTTCTTTAGTTCTTTAGTTCTTTAGTTCTTTAGTTCTTTAGTTCTTTAGTTCTTTAGTTCTTTAGTTCTTTAGTTCTTTAGTTCTTTAGTTCTTTAGTTCTTTAGTTCTTTAGTTCTTTAGTTCTTTAGTTCTTTAGTTCTTTAGTTCTTTAGTTCTTTAGTTCTTTAGTTCTTTAGTTCTTTAGTTCTTTAGTTCTTTAGTTCTTTAGTTCTTTAGTTCTTTAGTTCTTTAGTTCTTTAGTTCTTTAGTTCTTTAGTTCTTTAGTTCTTTAGTTCTTTAGTTCTTTAGTTCTTTAGTTCTTTAGTTCTTTAGTTCTTTAGTTCTTTAGTTCTTTAGTTCTTTAGTTCTTTAGTTCTTTAGTTCTTTAGTTCTTTAGTTCTTTAGTTCTTTAGTTCTTTAGTTCTTTAGTTCTTTAGTTCTTTAGTTCTTTAGTTCTTTAGTTCTTTAGTTCTTTAGTTCTTTAGTTCTTTAGTTCTTTAGTTCTTTAGTTCTTTAGTTCTTTAGTTCTTTAGTTCTTTAGTTCTTTAGTTCTTTAGTTCTTTAGTTCTTTAGTTCTTTAGTTCTTTAGTTCTTTAGTTCTTTAGTTCTTTAGTTCTTTAGTTCTTTAGTTCTTTAGTTCTTTAGTTCTTTAGTTCTTTAGTTCTTTAGTTCTTTAGTTCTTTAGTTCTTTAGTTCTTTAGTTCTTTAGTTCTTTAGTTCTTTAGTTCTTTAGTTCTTTAGTTCTTTAGTTCTTTAGTTCTTTAGTTCTTTAGTTCTTTAGTTCTTTAGTTCTTTAGTTCTTTAGTTCTTTAGTTCTTTAGTTCTTTAGTTCTTTAGTTCTTTAGTTCTTTAGTTCTTTAGTTCTTTAGTTCTTTAGTTCTTTAGTTCTTTAGTTCTTTAGTTCTTTAGTTCTTTAGTTCTTTAGTTCTTTAGTTCTTTAGTTCTTTAGTTCTTTAGTTCTTTAGTTCTTTAGTTCTTTAGTTCTTTAGTTCTTTAGTTCTTTAGTTCTTTAGTTCTTTAGTTCTTTAGTTCTTTAGTTCTTTAGTTCTTTAGTTCTTTAGTTCTTTAGTTCTTTAGTTCTTTAGTTCTTTAGTTCTTTAGTTCTTTAGTTCTTTAGTTCTTTAGTTCTTTAGTTCTTTAGTTCTTTAGTTCTTTAGTTCTTTAGTTCTTTAGTTCTTTAGTTCTTTAGTTCTTTAGTTCTTTAGTTCTTTAGTTCTTTAGTTCTTTAGTTCTTTAGTTCTTTAGTTCTTTAGTTCTTTAGTTCTTTAGTTCTTTAGTTCTTTAGTTCTTTAGTTCTTTAGTTCTTTAGTTCTTTAGTTCTTTAGTTCTTTAGTTCTTTAGTTCTTTAGTTCTTTAGTTCTTTAGTTCTTTAGTTCTTTAGTTCTTTAGTTCTTTAGTTCTTTAGTTCTTTAGTTCTTTAGTTCTTTAGTTCTTTAGTTCTTTAGTTCTTTAGTTCTTTAGTTCTTTAGTTCTTTAGTTCTTTAGTTCTTTAGTTCTTTAGTTCTTTAGTTCTTTAGTTCTTTAGTTCTTTAGTTCTTTAGTTCTTTAGTTCTTTAGTTCTTTAGTTCTTTAGTTCTTTAGTTCTTTAGTTCTTTAGTTCTTTAGTTCTTTAGTTCTTTAGTTCTTTAGTTCTTTAGTTCTTTAGTTCTTTAGTTCTTTAGTTCTTTAGTTCTTTAGTTCTTTAGTTCTTTAGTTCTTTAGTTCTTTAGTTCTTTAGTTCTTTAGTTCTTTAGTTCTTTAGTTCTTTAGTTCTTTAGTTCTTTAGTTCTTTAGTTCTTTAGTTCTTTAGTTCTTTAGTTCTTTAGTTCTTTAGTTCTTTAGTTCTTTAGTTCTTTAGTTCTTTAGTTCTTTAGTTCTTTAGTTCTTTAGTTCTTTAGTTCTTTAGTTCTTTAGTTCTTTAGTTCTTTAGTTCTTTAGTTCTTTAGTTCTTTAGTTCTTTAGTTCTTTAGTTCTTTAGTTCTTTAGTTCTTTAGTTCTTTAGTTCTTTAGTTCTTTAGTTCTTTAGTTCTTTAGTTCTTTAGTTCTTTAGTTCTTTAGTTCTTTAGTTCTTTAGTTCTTTAGTTCTTTAGTTCTTTAGTTCTTTAGTTCTTTAGTTCTTTAGTTCTTTAGTTCTTTAGTTCTTTAGTTCTTTAGTTCTTTAGTTCTTTAGTTCTTTAGTTCTTTAGTTCTTTAGTTCTTTAGTTCTTTAGTTCTTTAGTTCTTTAGTTCTTTAGTTCTTTAGTTCTTTAGTTCTTTAGTTCTTTAGTTCTTTAGTTCTTTAGTTCTTTAGTTCTTTAGTTCTTTAGTTCTTTAGTTCTTTAGTTCTTTAGTTCTTTAGTTCTTTAGTTCTTTAGTTCTTTAGTTCTTTAGTTCTTTAGTTCTTTAGTTCTTTAGTTCTTTAGTTCTTTAGTTCTTTAGTTCTTTAGTTCTTTAGTTCTTTAGTTCTTTAGTTCTTTAGTTCTTTAGTTCTTTAGTTCTTTAGTTCTTTAGTTCTTTAGTTCTTTAGTTCTTTAGTTCTTTAGTTCTTTAGTTCTTTAGTTCTTTAGTTCTTTAGTTCTTTAGTTCTTTAGTTCTTTAGTTCTTTAGTTCTTTAGTTCTTTAGTTCTTTAGTTCTTTAGTTCTTTAGTTCTTTAGTTCTTTAGTTCTTTAGTTCTTTAGTTCTTTAGTTCTTTAGTTCTTTAGTTCTTTAGTTCTTTAGTTCTTTAGTTCTTTAGTTCTTTAGTTCTTTAGTTCTTTAGTTCTTTAGTTCTTTAGTTCTTTAGTTCTTTAGTTCTTTAGTTCTTTAGTTCTTTAGTTCTTTAGTTCTTTAGTTCTTTAGTTCTTTAGTTCTTTAGTTCTTTAGTTCTTTAGTTCTTTAGTTCTTTAGTTCTTTAGTTCTTTAGTTCTTTAGTTCTTTAGTTCTTTAGTTCTTTAGTTCTTTAGTTCTTTAGTTCTTTAGTTCTTTAGTTCTTTAGTTCTTTAGTTCTTTAGTTCTTTAGTTCTTTAGTTCTTTAGTTCTTTAGTTCTTTAGTTCTTTAGTTCTTTAGTTCTTTAGTTCTTTAGTTCTTTAGTTCTTTAGTTCTTTAGTTCTTTAGTTCTTTAGTTCTTTAGTTCTTTAGTTCTTTAGTTCTTTAGTTCTTTAGTTCTTTAGTTCTTTAGTTCTTTAGTTCTTTAGTTCTTTAGTTCTTTAGTTCTTTAGTTCTTTAGTTCTTTAGTTCTTTAGTTCTTTAGTTCTTTAGTTCTTTAGTTCTTTAGTTCTTTAGTTCTTTAGTTCTTTAGTTCTTTAGTTCTTTAGTTCTTTAGTTCTTTAGTTCTTTAGTTCTTTAGTTCTTTAGTTCATACAATTATCTCTCCCTGGCTAACAAGTCAGACAGGCAGAAACTTAAATTTCTTGAGTGGGTAAAACATAGTTTTCCATTTCTGTTCGTATATCTGTGTGTGTGTTTGTGTGTGTTTGTGTATCTGTGTATATCTGTGTGTGAAGTTTCATGCATCTATCTAAAATAGTACTCAAGTTATAGGCTTTTGAAAAATTCAAAGTAAAAAAAGTACCACTTCCGGTTATTGGAAATCGCTCAAAAGTTGATCAGGATCTACATTTTGATAAAATACTTATATATGAAATTTCATCAACCTAGCTGCAACGGTACTCAAGTTATCGTGTTTACACACAGACAGACACACAGACACACAGACATACGGACAGAATTGCAAAGTCCAGTTTTTACGACTCGATAAAGCATAAAACGCCAAAATGTTTATATATTTGTATTTATCATTGTTGCCTGATTAAAATAAGTCCTCTATACTCCGGATGTGATGAAGGACTGAGGAGTAAAACGGTGAAAACTGTCAAAATTTCATGTTATTTTTGGGCACGATTACAATACTTTCTCTATACTTCGTATATACGAGAAAGTAAAAAAAAGGTAAACAAAGAGTACGTAATTTGGTCTATGTACAAGGGAGGTAACTTTTTAAAGCAATACTTTTAAAATTATTTTTATCATATTTTCAACAAAAACACAAAAAATAGAAATTATAGTAATTGTTTAAATACGAATTTCATAATAAATTAAGTTTATGCTAATCATTATAAAAATCATTTTTGTAATTTTCATACTTAAACACACACGTCTGATGTAACACACGGCTGTAACACACGGCTGTAACACACGGCTGTAAGACACGGCTGTAACACACGTCTGCTGTAAGACACGGCTGTAACACACGGCTGTAACACACGGCTGTAACACACGGCTGTAACACACGTCTGCTGTAAGACACGGCTGTAACACACGGCTGTAACACACGGCTGTAACATACGGCTGTAACACACGTCTGTAAGACACGGCTGTAACACACGGCTGTAACACACGGCTGTAAGACACGGCTGTAACACACGGCTGTAACACACGGCTGTAACACACGGCTGTAACACACGGCTGTAACATACGGCTGTAACACACGTCTGTAAGACACGGCTGTAACACACGGCTGTAACACACGGCTGTAAGACACGGCTGTAACACACGGCTGTAACACACGGCTGTAACACACGGCTGTAACACACGGCTGTAACATACGGCTGTAACACACGTCTGTAAGACACGGCTGTAAGACACGTCTGTAACACACGGCTGTAACACACGGCTGTAACACACGGCTGTAACACACGGCTGTAAGACACGGCTGTAACACACGGCTGTAACACACGGCTGTAAGACACGGCTGTAACACACGGCTGTAACACACGGCTGTAACACACGGCTGTAACACACGGCTGTAAGACACGGCTGTAACACACGGCTGTAACACACGGCTGTAAGACACGGCTGTAACACACGGCTGTAACACACGGTGTGATAGTGGAGGTGTTGGATGGGGTAACTATCAAACCGGATTCATTGACTTGTGTATCACGTAATAGTGTTAATGGTCATTGGATAATATCATAATTCCAGTGTTAATCTAGGACCTGTTTACTTTAACACTTGATATCAGTGAAAGATTAGACCAATAGGCAGAAGATGAGATATGGCAGAGGATGAGATAGGAACTTGGTGAGATAAGTTAGGATGATTTAACTTGAAAGATCAATTGAGTCACATGATCAAATCACATGAGCTATTCAAAATTATATTTCTAATTACAGACATCTTTTAAGACAAAGTAATTGCTTTTAACATACTAATACGAATGCTAATGCTAAAATGAACAAAAATCTCGACATCATCTGAAACCCTAACCTTGGACCTTCCAATATAGTTGCAACGCCCCCATATTAGCACCGCCCCTATATTAGCGTCGCCCCTGTATTAGCACAGCCCCTATATTAGCACCGCCCCTGTATTAAAGCCGCCGTCACCTAAGCACCGAACCACATCCCACCCCTACATTAGCGCCGCCCTAATGTTAGCACCGCCCCTACATTAGCGCCGCCCTAATGTTAGCGCCGCCCTAATGTTAGCACCTCCCCTACATTAGCGCCGCCCTAATGTTAGCACCGCCCCAATGTTAGCACCGCCCCTACATTAGCGCCGCCCTTATGTTAGCACCGCCCCTACATTTACGCCGCCCTTATGTTAGCACCGCCCCTACATTAGTGCCGCCCTTATGTTAGCACCGCCCCTACATTAGTGCCGCCCTTATGTTAGCACCGCCCTTATGTTAGCACCGCCCCTACAATAGCGCCGCCCTTATGTTAGCACCGCCCTTATGTTAGTACCGCCCCTACATTAGCGCCGCCCTAATATTAGCACCGCTCCTAAATTAGTGCCGCCCTTATGTTAGCACCGCCCTAATGTTAGCACCGCCCTAATGTTAGCGCCGCCCTTATGTTAGCACCGCCCCTACATTAGCGCCCGTAAAACACGTCACCTCCTGCCTCTATGTTGCCCTATCATGTGCGTATGCGCTGCCCACAACTGTAAACGAAGCAGACGTACAAAAGGTGGCGCTGCGTGTTGCCGCTAGAGATGTATAACCGGAAGTGAGAATGTAACCCAAGCCAGAAAAACGCCCCACTTGATTCTAACCCTAAGGCTTGGACAGAGGTCATCACCTTCAGACCAGTGTATATTTCTTTGTTCCATACAAATAGCACTAAGTGATGTTGGGAGGTCTGATAGTCTAACTAGTCTAGACTGTGTGCTCTGATTAACTAGAGAAGTCTAGATCAGAGGCGTAGCGACCCTTCCCGGCGCCCGGGGACAAACTTTCAATAGATTTCACAACATCAATAGATTTCACAACATCAATAGATCACATAACACCAATAGATCATACAACACCAATAGATCATACAACACCAATAGATCATATAACACCAATAGATCATACAACACCAATAGATCACACAACACCAATAGATCACACAACACCAATAGATCATACAACACCAATAGATCATACAACACCAATAGATCATACAACACCAATAGATCATACAACACCTTGCTCCAGGTGAAGGTCACACAGTTGTAGCCAGGTCAAAGTGCCAACCACGTGATGGACTCCAGAAAGGTGTATATGATCACCGAAGCGTGACGCCGTGTGCCCCAGGCCACGGTGACGTCCCCGCTGTAAAACGTGCGGGACAAAGGTGAACTTGACACCTGCTTACAAAAGAGACACCGCCGCCATGTTGGCTATGCTTGATTACCCCGCTGGCGCGTGTGTCACATTGGTGAGTACATGTAGACCAAAAGTTTCCGCTGGACAAAGAGGTCACCTTAGATTCAAGTTATGTATGGTCACGTGTCCTCCTCTAATGTGCTATTTTTTTTTTAAATCTCCAACTTCCGAGAACACGAGGAACAGTCTTGTCGTTCACCTGGAAATATTCGCGCAAAGTGCGTTGCGCCGGAAGTATGGTTAGCAAACAGGCCAATGGGGAGAGACTGCGCATATTTTTCGAACAAAAGAGAATTGAGAAGGCTAGAGATGGATCAATGGCTTGGTATTTAGAGAAACTGACAAAACATGACCCCAATGCAAGAAAATGGTCATTAAGGTAATGCACATGTTTCCGGAAATTTTACGTCACTACGCATGCGTGACACGCGTTGATTGGGTGCCACGCCCTGCCAGTGGAAGAAAACACGGCAATTACTGGATTATCTTTATCAAATGCTCATTGTCACTCAGTTAAGCCAGCTATCGAGGATATCCTTTCAAGAGTTATCCCGCCTGCTCCACTCATAGCCACGCCGTGTTAGCATTAAAAAATGGCCAAGCGTTCAACTTTCATTGCGCTATTGTGGGCGTTCGCCCATCGGGGTGGCGGACTGCAGCGGAAGCAATCAAACAGCGAACGGGGAGGGGGGCACTTTTCAACACCACCCACTCATCAAACGTTCCAATACCCCGAAGTTCTAAAACCCTGACTTTAAACTACACGCAACTTCTATGACCATAACCTAAACTTAATAGAACGTCTATACTCAAACTACGAAAGCCGGTAAAACCGTAATTTTAAATTAACCAGAATTTATGGTTGAACCTAAATCATTGATTAAACTATTACGTAGCTGTGATGTGGAACGTGTGGCGTTGCAGCTGTGATGTGGCGTGGTAGCTGTGATGTGGCGTGGTAGCTGTGATGTGGAACGTGTGGTGTGGTAGCTGTGATGTGGTGTGGTAGCTGTGATGTGGTGTGGTAGCTGTGATGTGGAACGTGTGGTGTGGTAGCTGTGATGTGGTGTGGTAGCTGTGATGTGGACAGTGTGGCGTGGTAGCTGTGATGTGGACAGTGTGGCGTAGTAGCTGTGATGTGGCGTGGTAGCTGTGATGTGGCGTGGTAGCTGTGATGTGGCGTGGTAGCTGTGATGTGGAACGTGTGGTGTGGTAGCTGTGATGTGGAACGTGTGGCGTAGTAGCTGTGATGTGGCGTGGTAGCTGTGATGTGGACAGTGTGGTGTGGTAGCTGTGATGTGGAACGTGTGGCGTAGTAGCTGTGATGTGGCGTGGTAGCTGTGATGTGGAACGTGTGATGTGGTAGCTGTGATGTGGCGTAGTAGCTGTGATGTGGCGTGGTAGCTGTGATGTGGAACGTGTGGTGTGGTAGCTGTGATGTGGAACGTGTGGCGTAGTAGCTGTGATGTGGTGTGGTAGCTGTGATGTGGACAGTGTGGCGTAGTAGCTGTGATGTGGCGTGGTAGCTGTGATGTGGACAGTGTGGTGTGGTAGCTGTGATGTGGAACGTGTGGCGTAGTAGCTGTGATGTGGCGTAGTAGCTGTGATGTGGTGTGGTAGCTGTGATGTGGAACGTGTGGCGTAGTAGCTGTGATGTGGCGTAGTAGCTGTGATGTGGTGTGGTAGCTGTGATGTGGACAGTGTGGCGTAGTAGCTGTGATGTGGCGTGGTAGCTGTGATGTGGTGTGGTAGCTGTGATGTGGAACGTGTGGCGTAGTAGCTGTGATGTGGCGTAGTAGCTGTGATGTGGTGTGGTAGCTGTGATGTGGACAGTGTGGCGTAGTAGCTGTGATGTGGTGTGGTAGCTGTGATGTGGACAGTGTGGCGTAGTAGCTGTGATGTGGTGTGGTAGCTGTGATGTGGCGTGGTAGCTGTGATGTGGCGTGGTAGCTGTGATGTGGTGTGGTAGATGTGATGTGGTGTGGTAGCTGTGATGTGGACAGTGTGGCGTGGTAGCTGTGATGTGGACAGTGTGGCGTGGTAGCTGTGATGTGGTGTGGTAGCTGTGATGTGGACAGTGTGGCGTGGTAGCTGTGATGTGGACAGTGTGGCGTGGTAGCTGTGATGTGGAACGTGTGGCGTGGTAGCTGTGATGTGGACAATGTGGCGTGGTAGCTGTGATGTGGTGTGGTAGCTGTGATGTGGCGTGGTAGCTGTGATGTGGACAGTGTGGCGTGGTAGCTGTGATGTGGCGTGGTAGCTGTGATGTGGAACGTGTGGTGTGGTAGCTGTGATGTGGACAGTGTGGCGTGGTAGCTGTGATGTGGCGTGGTAGCTGTGATGTGGACAGTGTGGTGTGGTAGCTGTGATGTGGAACGTGTGGTGTGGTAGCTGTGATGTGGACAGTGTGGCGTGGTAGCTGTGATGTGGTGTGGTAGCTGTGATGTGGACAGTGTGGCGTGGTAGCTGTGATGTGGACAATGTGGCGTGGTAGCTGTGATGTGGACAATGTGGCGTGGTAGCTGTGATGTGGCGTGGTAGCTGTGATGTGGCGTGGTAGCTGTGATGTGGACAATGTGGCGTGGTAGCTGTGATGTGGTGTGGTAGCTGTGATGTGGCGTGGTAGCTGTGATGTGGCGTAGTAGCTGTGATGTGGACAGTGTGGCGTGGTAGCTGTGATGTGGACAGTGTGGCGTGGTAGCTGTGATGTGGTGTGGTAGCTGTGATGTGGTGTGGTAGCTGTGATGTGGCGTGGTAGCTGTGATGTGGACAGTGTGGCGTGGTAGCTGTGATGTGGTGTGGTAGCTGTGATGTGGCGTGGTAGCTGTGATGTGGACAGTGTGGCGTGGTAGCTGTGATGTGGAACGTGTGGCGTAGTAGCTGTGATGTGGCGTGGTAGCTGTGATGTGGAACGTGTGGCGTGGTAGCTGTGATGTGGCGTGGTAGCTGTGATGTGGACAGTGTGGCGTGGTAGCTGTGATGTGGTGTGGTAGCTGTGATGTGGCGTGGTAGCTGTGATGTGGACAGTGTGGCGTGGTAGCTGTGATGTGGTGTGGTAGCTGTGATGTGGACAGTGTGGCGTGGTAGCTGTGATGTGGTGTGGTAGCTGTGATGTGGTGTGGTAGCTGTGATGTGGCGTGGTAGCTGTGATGTGGCGTGGTAGCTGTGATGTGGAACGTGTGGTGTGGTAGCTGTGATGTGGCGTGGTAGCTGTGATGTGGACAGTGTGGCGTGGTAGCTGTGATGTGGTGTGGTAGCTGTGATGTGGCGTGGTAGCTGTGATGTGGCGTAGTAGCTGTGATGTGGACAGTGTGGCGTGGTAGCTGTGATGTGGACAGTGTGGCGTGGTAGCTGTGATGTGGTGTGGTAGCTGTGATGTGGTGTGGTAGCTGTGATGTGGCGTGGTAGCTGTGATGTGGACAGTGTGGCGTGGTAGCTGTGATGTGGTGTGGTAGCTGTGATGTGGACAGTGTGGCGTGGTAGCTGTGATGTGGACAGTGTGGCGTGGTAGCTGTGATGTGGTGTGGTAGCTGTGATGTGGCGTGGTAGCTGTGATGTGGTGTGGTAGCTGTGATGTGGCGTGGTAGCTGTGATGTGGACAGTGTGGCGTGGTAGCTGTGATGTGGTGTGGTAGCTGTGATGTGGACAGTGTGGCGTGGTAGCTGTGATGTGGCGTGGTAGCTGTGATGTGGCGTGGTAGCTGTGATGTGGCGTGGTAGCTGTGATGTGGACAGTGTGGCGTGGTAGCTGTGATGTGGTGTGGTAGCTGTGATGTGGCGTGGTAGCTGTGATGTGGTGTGGTAGCTGTGATGTGGCGTGGTAGCTGTGATGTGGACAGTGTGGCGTGGTAGCTGTGATGTGGTGTGGTAGCTGTGATGTGGCGTGGTAGCTGTGATGTGGTGTGGTAGCTGTGATGTGGTGTGGTAGCTGTGATGTGGCGTTGTAGCTGTGATGTGGTGTGGTAGCTGTGATGTGGCGTGGTAGCTGTGATGTGGCGTGGTAGCTGTGATGTGGCGTGGTAGCTGTGATGTGGTGTGGTAGCTGTGATGTGGCGTGGTAGCTGTGATGTGGTGTGGTAGCTGTGATGTGGACAGTGTGGCGTGGTAGCTGTGATGTGGACAGTGTGGTGTGGTAGCTGTGATGTGGAACGTGTGGCGTGGTAGCTGTGATGTGGTGTGGTAGCTGTGATGTGGTGTGGTATCTGTGATGTGGTGTGGTAGCTGTGATGTGGACAGTGTGGCGTGGTAGCTGTGATGTGGCGTGGTAGCTGTGATGTGGTGTGGTAGCTGTGATGTGGACAGTGTGGCGTGGTAGCTGTGATGTGGACAGTGTGGCGTGGTAGCTGTGATGTGAAACGTGTGGTGTGGTAGCTGAGTCTTTATCGGTTCTCTGGCGTTTTACTGAAATTAAATCTGGCAATCGAGACTGACCGAGATCAATCACGGGAAATGATTTACCAGACACGCCCACTTGTGACAAATCACGTTGTTCGCTTTATTTTCTTAGTGTTGCCAATTATTATTGATCCTAGCCACCCCACCCCTCCCCCCTTAATCAAGTATAGAAAATGCTGATCGCTCCGTGCAATTTTCATGAGCCCACTTCCGCCAACATCTACAGCGCTTTTGGGGTCAAATCGCGCTCTCTTCTCTTCTCGCGAGAACTCACATTGGGCCAGGTGATAGCTAATTTCCGGCCGCGCGTCCTCTGCCATGTTGTGACTAAATTAATGTCTGTTATGGTAAGCGGAGGTTGGCCCTGATCAACAAAGATGGTAGAACGTTCAGGTAGTTTCACCCCGGGAATTAGGTGTTCTGGTAATGGCTCAGGGACATTATGCAGCGGCTTCAAGGCCCAACCTGTACGGTAATCAAGTCTGCCACAATCTGCCACAATCTCTCATCTTAGCTGATCAAATCTTATTTCCTTTTTGGATTTATGGGAAGTACAGACTTCATAAAATGAACTGTTCGGGATATGCATATACATATACATACTAGCTGCATACCCGTGCTCCGCCACGGTAAATCTGTTTTAAATGTACCAACTTGGGAACAGAACAAAACAAAGAAAAACACAACAAAACACAACCACAACACAACCACAACACAACCAAAACACAACCAAAACACAACCAAAACACAACCAAAACACAACCACAACACAACCACAACACAACATTAGAATCACCATCGAACAACACGCTTTTCTAGGCGCCAGCGCCCAAATAGAGCTTTCCAGCATAAAAAACAAACAAAAACACAACACAAACACAAACAAAACACAACACAACCATAACCACAACCACAACCACAACCACAACACAGCCACAACACAACCACAACACAACCACAACACAACCAATACACAACCATAACACAACCACAACACAACTACAACACAACCACAACACAACCACAACACAACCACAACACAACCACAGCACAACCACAACACAACCACAACACAACCACAACATAACCACAACATAACCATAACACAACCACAACACAACCACAACACAACCACAACATTAGAATCACCATCGAACAACACGCTTTTCTAGGCGCCAGCGCCCAAATAGAGCTTTCCAGCATAAAAAACAAACAAAAACACAACACAAACACAAACAAAACACAACACAACCATAACCACAACCACAACAACAATACAGCCACAACACAACAAAACACAACCACAACACAACCACAACACAACCACAACACAACCAAAACACAACCACAACACAACCACAACACAGCCACAACACAACGACAACACAACCACAACATTAGAATCACCATCGAGCAACACGCTTTTCTAGGCGCCAGCGCCCAAATAGAACTTTCCAGCATAAAAAACAAACAAAAACACAACACAAACGCACAAAAAAACACAACACAACCACAATCACAACACATCCACAACACAACACAACCACAACACAACCACAACACAACCACAACACAGCCACAACACAGCCACAACAGAGCCATAACACAGCCAAAACACAACTACAACACAACCACAACATTAGAATCACCACCGAACAACACGCTTTCCTAGGCGCCCGCGCCCAAAGAGAGCCTTTCCAGTATAAAAATTCAAGCCACCTAAATAGATCCTACTCCATAACTTACAATAAAACAATGCGATGCAAATAAATGTACGGCAAGTGGTGTTTACTTATATGGTTCTAAGAAAACACATTGGCAATGTAATTAGAATCACCACCGAAAAACAACAAAAAAATGATTTTGAGTGATCAAAGACTAATTAGAAAATAATATAAAAAATCTTAATATTTTTCTATTTTAATTATGAACCTTAACATATAATAATCAATGCGGTATTAATAAAAAAATAACTTCAATTATTGATGAGTTCAATTTATTTTTAAATTACTCCCTTGCAAAAATTACCAAAAAAAAAAAGTTGAATTAGTGTTTTCGACCTACTGTTAAGGAAATGTTTCCACCTTTTCTAGGAATATAGTCGAAAATTATATTTGACATTGATCCTTTTAATATGTTTCAACAATGTGCGTGTATTTAATACTTTCTTTACGTTATGCAAAAGAGTAAAAACAGTGGCAACTATCAAATAACTTTATGTCGTTATATAAACAAACCCTACTCTATCATTTATAATAAGACACATTTCTGGTTCCAAAATCTATAGCGATGACGGAAGGAAGTAAGGACTGACACACTACTTGGCCGCCTATATTATAGATACATACACATACCCTGACCCGGACCTAGACCTAGACATAGATAGCGCTTAGATAGCTTCTCCTCTGAGCGCCAAACCGTGTATTGACAAATGTCGCATCCTCCCGGGCGCCGCCCATAAGTTTTATGACACTCGGATGAATAGTGTCCAACCGAAGTCGACTTTTAAATGTATATACCGTATAAAGTAATGAATCGAATCGCGCTCTACTTGTCCCTTGCGAAACAAACTTTTTTCGAAGAAAACCCTTTATGAGTATTCTCAACAACTTCCTAAAGTTTCACGGTGATTAGATGAAATGTGGAGTAACGCATAAAAGACACACATACACAGGGGCGAAACTATAGTGCCGCCAGACCCCGCATGGGGGGGGGGGGGGGGCACGCCATTTAGGGGACCACAGGCGACCATAATAAAAAAATTATTGTTAATTTATTATTTTTTTTTTTTTCATTTTTGACTGGATGGTTGTTTTGCAAAAAAGCTTACCGTAGCTGCGGTTGGATTATCTTTATTCTTTAGACACCACCCCACGCTCTTGTATATTCTTTTTCCCTTCGTTTTTTAAACCACTGTGAAAGCCGAGTCCTCTTTCTCCAGCAATCAAATTTATCAAAGATAAGCAAACGTTCAAACCACTTCCATGACTTCTCTCCCTTTTTTAAATAGTCATATAGGGGTGCTCATAAGCTCCATTTAATAGATTTGTACTAAACAAATTAAAAAGCAATTACTTTTCTTAATTATTATTTTTTTATAAAGTACTTATTAAATAAACCGGGAGTGATCTCCCCTAAACTTTCTCGAATATTTTTATATAAAATAACAGGGGATGGGAACTCGGGCTATAGACATGATTTTTAATCCATTTTAAATACTTAAAGTTTTAAAAATAGAATAAAATCTCGTAGACAAATTAATTGCACGCCAAGTGAACGCGAAATAAAAAAGCGCATAATAGTGCGCAATATTATTAGTACGTTTAATATTTACATGAGTTTTTTGAGAAATCGGAAGTAGCGTAAATTACTACTTCCAGTCAACGGAAAATACTCAAAATTTAACAGAAGGTAGAGAATTAGATCTTTTACTTACATGTGAAATTTCATTTATCTATCTGAAATAGTACTCAAGTTATAGGCTTTTGAAAAATTCAAAGTAGGAAAAGTACCACTTCCGGTTATCGGAAATCGCTCAAAAGTTGATACGATCTACGATTTTGATATAATACTTATATATGAAATTTCATCAACCTAGCTGTAACGGTACTCAAGTTATCGTGTTTACACACGGACACACACACAGACACACAGACACACACACACACAGACATACGGACAAGATTGCAAAATTATGTTTTTCCGTATCAGTGAGGTGTAAAACGTCGAGATCTGTAAAAATCTCGATTTTTTTTTTTTGCACGATTACAATACTTTCTCTATACTTCGTATATACGAGAAAGTAAAAAAAAACGTAAAAATAAACATAACACGAGACACCATTACTTATACTAAGCTTTCATGGTTTATATTCTTTTGACCACCTTGAGGTTAAGCCAGGGTCTACAACATACGGCTCGCAGCCGCATGCGGCTCTTTTGATGTCAAGATGCGGCTCTCCAGCTCCTTGCACAAATATTAAAAGTTATATTATTTTATTTTTAAAAAACTGATAACAAAATTATACTGTAAAGAAACACAAGTTTAAATAGAAGAAAAAAAGTTATCAGAGAACAGAGAGAATAGGTGAAGTAGAGAGTATACGGACAGCTGACAGCCGCTTGGGCACCAGGCCCAGCCCCACATCCGTGGTATAGCCAGCCCAGTGATACCAATTCCATGCCTACCACTACCCAAGTGACGACTTTTTCGATTATCTTTAATTGGGGAATGTTATTTTACTCAGAATGCATTTCCCTATCTGTCAGTTATCATTAATTTGACATGAGTGATGTAGTTTTTTTAGTTATTAGCTTTCCTCTGTTGAGCCGGGTACTGGACGGTGGGGTACGTGTTTACCCTAAGTTCAGTGGGGTAGAAGATAAGTCTGGTGAGAACCGAAGGACAGAAAGACCGATACACGGTAAATCAAACCAATATTCAAGCGAGTTAGTCGGCGTTTGTCGTGTTGAGGGCTGTCTGGCTGTTGGAAGACACCCCTTGAACCGGCGATGTCCGTAAAAACAGAAAAAAAAGTTACCTGCTTCTAAAGTGGATTGGGATAGTCTTATAGTTTTATTTTTTGATTACTAATTTCATTATTCTGGCGAAACACCTGTGCTCCTTTTTATGTGAACAAATATTATTTCATATTTAAAGCTATTTATTTAAAATAAAAAATCAAATGTATTTACCTAATCCTAATCAAATAATAAGATATTGAAATTTTAAAAAAATGTTAGTGGCTCTTTAAAAACTGGGAAATTTTGAAAATTGTAACTTATGACTCTTCCGTCTCAAAAGGTTGCCGACCCCTGGGTTAAGCGGTCTTTTAGCACAGATAAATAAAACTGATTTTCACAAAACACACTAATGCACTTACACTTACACACATGACATAATGTTGTAATTTCTTGTAATAAAAAAAAAATTCAATTTTTTTGCAAATCTCGACGTTTTACACCTCCATGAGTCAGAAAAACATAGTTTTGCAATCTTGTCCGTATTTCTGTGTGTGTGTATGTGTGGTTGTGTGTGTGTCTGTGAACACGATAACTTTAGTACCATTACAGCTAGGTTGATGAAATTTCATAAATAAGTATTATATCAAATTTGTTGATCCGAATCAACTGTTCAGCTCTTCTTTTTCTTCTTCCTTTTTAATTTTCCCACGTTTTCTTTAACTTGCTTTCTCTGTTTGTCTTTCCAATCAAATCTTGCGATCGAAATTTCTGGCACTTCCCAGTTAGCTAGCGCTCTGAAATTTTCAGGGAAGCTTTCTTTTGGATGACCATAGAATATTCAATTGTTATTATTACTAAATTGATCAATGGAAACATTTTATTGAGCATTTTAGACCGCTATATAATCTATATATATAATTCTCCTCTGCGAGCCATTAGAAAAAAAACGAGCGACGCGTAGCTCGCCTCTCTCTTGCCGCGCGCAGTGAAGCGAACGATCCCACGTCGCGACAGGCTTAGGGGCAGATAATTTAGTTTGAACCGACTTTAAACTTACAGGAGGTAACTATTTCCACTGGTGGCCAGTTTGGGGGAGACGATATGGTCGAGTGGTTGGGCACACGATTGCTATCCCACTCGACACGGGTTCAAATCTATGTGTTCTAGTCAGTAACGTATTCACACAACGTGTTTTTTACGAGTTGTCTTTTTACGAGTTGTCTTTTTACGAGTTGTCTTCGTTTACCCAAAAAAAAGTGAAAAGATAAAATCGATAGCAAGATTTTAATGCAAACAAACAGACAAACACTAAAAAGTAGAAAATAATAATCATTAAAAAAGTTTTAAAAAACCCACGTTTTCTGATTGAACTAAAAAGTAGAAAATAAATGCTATACATCAGAATAATGCAAGCGATCACTCTACTATAAGCGATCAAAAACGTGGGGCGCCGTGATTTTCTTACAGTTTCTAATACTGTTGACTCTCTACAAGCTCCCTAATAAAAGTCAATAGTATTATCTAATTAATAGTAATATAACTTTTACTTCGGCGACCCACGTTTTTGATCGCTTATAGTAGAGTGATCGCTTGCATTATTCTGATGTATAGCATTTATTTTCTACTTTTTAGTTCAATCAGAAAACGTGGTTTTTTTTAAACTTTTTTAATGATTATTATTTAGTGTTTGAAGGGATCGAGCCTTATCTTCCAGAGGGTTTGAACTCGAAACTTTTTTCGAATTTATCAACCATTAGCTTTGCCGACTCGACCATGCTTCTATCACAATTAAGCGTTACGTGTCAACTGGTTATGCGCCATTGAGGCCATTGACTCCGATTTCAGCCTGCTTTTCTTTTTGGATTTGCTTCCATAGCCTTTGTCCAACCAAGAACAAACTACAAGGCAGCAGATGTATGATTTTGGAGTTGTCTCTCCTAGGAGAGTGGCTGTCCCCAGCTAACGAGCCTCATCAGCCCGAGGGTTCGAACTCGAGACTTTTCGGTTTAGCAACCATGAGCTTTACCGACTCGACCACGCCGACCCCCTTTTCAGCGATTTCCGATAAACGGAAGTGGAACTTTTTCTACGTTGAATTTTTCAAAAGCCTATAACTTGAGTACTATTTCAGATAGATATATGAAATTTCACATGTAAGCAGTGTTTCTTCCAGACATTTTTCTCCGGGGGTTCACTTAAAATTTGCGGGGGGGGGGATGGGGGGGGGGGGGCAACAATTTCCGGGGGGGGCGGACAAAGTCAAAAGTATATATTTTCTATATAAATTTCGTTTCGTTCGGGGGAAGGGAAGCGGTAGAGATACCTAATTCTCTGCCTTCTGTCAAATTTTGAGTCATTTCTGTTGACTGGAAGTAGTAATTTACGCTATTTCCGATTTCTCAAAAAAAAACGCATGTATTTATAAAGTACTGCTAATAAAA
Organism: Physella acuta; assembly: GCF_028476545.2. Taxonomy (NCBI): domain Eukaryota; kingdom Metazoa; phylum Mollusca; class Gastropoda; family Physidae; genus Physella; species Physella acuta. The sequence continues at coordinate 301,888 of NW_026731752.1, read as the reverse complement.
TTCCGCACTATTGTGCACATTTTATTTGGCGTTCACTTGGTGTGCAATTCTTTTTTTCTAGGAGATTTTATTCTATTTTAAAAAGTTTAAGTATTTAAAATGGATTTTAAAAAATTCATAAAAAACGTTTTAATAACAAGCTTTTATGTAATGATGCACAAAAAAGTAGAAAATAAATTATACACTACTATTTAAATTACTATAAAGAAAAGCGTGGGTCACTTTAGTACTTTAGTACCTATTGGATACCTTTACTAATGTTAAGGAAGACACCCACGCTTTTCTTTATAGTTATTTATATAGTAGTCTATAATTTATTTTCTACTTTTTAGTGCATTATTACATAAAAAGTTTGTTATTAAAACGTTTTTTATGAATTTTTTTTCCAGTACTTTACATGTTTTATTTACAATAGAGTTACATGACTAAAAACCATTGCGCGCCTACTGAACGTGATGTCGCGCCTACTGAACGTGATGGCGCAGCTATTGAACGTGATGACGCGTGTGGTGTGGTTGGATAGACATGCCTACTAATTCGGTCCAAATTTTAATTAATTCATAAAAAATTATTAGGCATCCAATTAAGTCAAATTTAGTTTTAGATTGCATTGTCTTCATGTCTTGACCTACGTGCCAACTTTGAATCGTATCGGTCAAGTAGAACTGTCCGAATTTTCACTCCTGCGTTTCGATCTAGACTGACGACATGACTATATACCGAGTTGCCATTCCCTGTTGCTTTATATAAGAATATTCGAGAAAGTTTAGGGGAGATCACTCCCGGTTTATTGATGGGGTGGGTGTGGCTCAGTTTTTCGTTTCGGCGGCATTTGTTAAAAAAAATTATTTGTAAAACAAAAGTTTGCACTAATAAAATACCGATAACTGTTTTATTTTACTTTAATACTAAACATAATGGCAAAACTAGAGTAACTTATCTATTTATTAGTATTATTATAATAATTATAACCGAATAATAAAATAATATAAAATAAGCGATTTTTTTTACTATGTATTTTATGAATTGCAAATACTATCACTTTCAACTTTCCCCAAAATCTATTTTTAGAATCATAATCCCGCACTAAAAAAGACATATGCGCCGTTTTATTCAGTACGCCGCTAATTATATTTAATAATACGGTATACCAGCCACTAGGACTATGACGCTAGATCATCGGTCCGGAAAACCGGATTTTCTGACATATATGCCTAATGTTTAAGTCGGTTTACCGGCCTGTCGGGCTCAAAGGGTTAGGGACTATTCTCGGACAAATGACTTTCGGGCATTTGTCGTATTCGAGCATTAGTCGTATTCGGGCATTTGTCGTATTCGGGCAAGTGTCTATTCGGGCAAGTGTCTATTCGGGCGTTGTTGCATTCGGCAAGTGTCTATTCGGGCATTTGTCTTTCGATAAAACGTCGGGCTCCCTAAGCTGTTTAATCTTAAGTTCGTAGCTCTGCTGTGAGCAATGAAATAAAATGCATTAGCACGTAGCGGTTTTTGGGCTAATTAAAATGTATTATGCTTGATATACGACTACATAATGTAAGATTTTTATGAACTTTAACTTCTATACAAAAGCAAAAAAATATTCCGTACATTAACTTTTGTTGATATAGGTCCAACTTTTAAAATAGTTTTATTTTATTCTATGATTTCCAATTTTTACCTAAAATATTCATTAACAGAAGTTATTCTCCGCGTGAGTAGGCTGCAGGGGTGGGGATGGAAGAAAGGTCTAAACATTTTTGTAGATGTTATAGGGGTATGTGTAATCTGGAATGGGCACGAAATCTCTTCCATACAGTACGCATCGGGCACAATAGATTTAGCGATTGCTCTTCCAACACAGAAGCCTTCCATTCATTTTTTTAACAAAATGTATACCTCTAAATCATTTCCCCCTGTTATGCCTGCATTATCTCATTCAAACTAATTTCTCATCAAAATGTAACTCATTTCTCATCCTACCTCAAGAATAATTAGTTCATGAAATAGATCTAATAGTTCACCTGACTCAACTTTAAAATTAGTTCATTGTGATGCGTGCTTTTTAGTCGTCGTCGTCGTGCTGCCGTCATTGACTCAAAACTGACGTCACTACTGATGGAATTAAAGATGACCTTTTGTCATATTTCAAGAATCTAAAATAACTTTGGTGAGATGGTGCCACGTTGTGAAATGGTGTCACTTAGTGGGATGGTGTCATTTACTGGGATAGTGAAATGGTGTTACGTGGCGAGATGGATACTTTTGTTGACGCCAATGTTAACCCGACTGCCAAAGATTGATTTCCACTGGCTATAACTCCTGTGGAAGATTTACATTTTATACTGGCCAGACCCTGTCAGTTAGGGGATTATTTTTCTTCACGTCTCACCCATGGGGACGACAGGGAGCGCCGTTTTTTTCCCATGAGCCAATCTCAACAGGAAACGGAACTACTAGCCACGACACCACGTGACATTGCTTGATAAGGGCACCACCGATTGGAGAAAGGTTGAGCACAAACAGATAGCGGCTAACCCAATTACTAATCCTAACACAATTACTAATCCTAACCCAATTACTTGCTGTTTGTCGTCCGAACCGAGCCAGTGCACCAGGACTGTAAGGGAGTCGGTGAGCTCTGTTTGTCTGTCTGTCTGTCTGTCTGTCTAAGTGTCTGTCTTTATATCTTTGTGTCTGTTTGACTATGTCTCTGTTTATCTGCGTGTCTCTATATAAGTATGTCTTTGTGTCTGTATGTCAATATAAGTATGTCTTTGTGTCTGTATGCCTGTGTGTCTGTGTGTTTTTCTGTCGGTCGGTCGGTCGGTTAGTCCATCGGTCTGTCTGTCGGTCAGTCGATTGGTCGGTCTTCAGATGCCTAATTAATTTAATTGGATGCCTAATTATTTTTTTATAAATTTATTACCTATTTCTGAAATTTGCAGATTATCTTGTACTACTCATTCCGCACTATAATACGCGCATTGTCATGTTCATTTGATGCGCAATAGTTTTTATTCAAGCAATTAAAAAAATTAAAGTACTGAAAAAAATATCAAGTTTGTATGTAATAATGTACTAAAAGGAGAAAATAAATGATTTTCATTAAATTAAGAATAATAGTTTCGCTATGTTGTCTGTCGATCTGTCTGTTGGGGACGTTCTAGAGAAAACAAGGAAAGTAAAACAAATAAACCGGGAGTGATCTCCCCTAAACTTTCTCAAATATTCTAATACAACACTACGTGGGATGGCAACTCGTAATATAGACATGATTTTTGTTTACTTAAACTTTTAAAAATAGAATAGAATCAATATTATTAGTACTTTATAAATTTACAAGCGTTTTTTTGAGAAATCGGAAATAGCGTAAATTACTACTTCCGGTCAATGGAAATTACTCAAAAATCGATAGAAGGTAGAGAATTAGATCTTTTACTTACATGTAAAATTTCATTTATCTATCTGAAATAGTACTCAAGTTATATGCTTTTGAAAAATTCAAAGTAGAAAAAGTTCCACTTCCTGTTATCGGAAATCGCTAAAAAGTTGATATGGTTCTTCGATTTTGATAAAATACTTATGTATGAAATTTCATCAACCTAGCTGAAACGGTACTCAAGTAATCGTGTTTACACTCAGACACGCACACAGACACACATACAGTCACACGCACAGACACACAGACATACAGACAAGATTGCAAAATTATGTTTTTCCGTATCAGTGAGTTGTAAAACGTCGAGATTTGTAAAAATTTCGATTTTTTTCAGGCATCTCTTGGCCGAAGAACGTTTTAACCCCACCCCCCCCCCCCTCCCCCCACACACACACATACACACACACACACTTTCCCTGAACAAAATACAATTTATATTGAAAGTATATACTTGTACTTGTACCCGTGTCAGAACACCCGCCTCTTTAATCAGCCCTCCCTCAAAAAAGTCATTGAGGTTTAGCTGCCTAAAGTAGGAAACGGGAGTAGATTATAGAAGTGGGGACTACATTTGCCAACAATAAAAAATGTAAGTCGTTACATAAATAGACCCTACTCAATTACTTATAATAAGACAGTGCGATGCAATGTAGAAGCACTGCATGGTGCGATGTTTACTTTTATGAATCCAAAAGCTATAGCGATGACTGAAGGAAGGAAGGACTAACACACTACAAGCAGGGTTATATTATAGACTAACCTTTTTTAAATGTATCAACTATGGAACAGAACTAAACTAAACGCAAACACTTATACCCGTGCTTTGCCACGGTGGGTATATGAATATCGGTGGCCGGAAAGAACCGCAACGGAAAAAAGCGCAACGGAAAAAAGCGCAAAACAAAAAGCGCAACGGAAAAAAGCGCACACGGGAAAAAGCGCAAAGAGAAAAAAGCGCACACAGAAAAAAAGCGCAAAAAGAAAAAAGAGCAAACGGAAAAAAGCGCAAAGAGAAAAAAGCGCACACGGAAAAAAGCGCAAAGAGAAAAAAGCGCACACAGAAAAAAGCGCAAAGAGAAAAAAGCGCAAACAGAAAAAAGCGCAAACAGAAAAAAAGCGCACACAGAAAAAAGCGCAAACAGAAAAAAGCGCAAACGGAAAAAAGCACAAAGAGAAAAAAGCGCAAACGGACAAAAGCGCAAACAGAAAAAAGCGCATTAGGAAAAAAGCGCAAACGGAAAAAAGCGCAAACGGAAAAAAAGCGCAAACAGAAAAAAGCGCAAACGGAAAAAAGCGCAAACAGAAAACAGCGCACACAGAAAAAAGCGCAAACAGAAAAAAGCGCAAACGGAAAAAAGCGCAAACGGAAAAAAAGCGCACACAGAAAAAAGCGCAAACGGAAAAAAGCGCAAACAGAAACAGAAAAATGCGCAACCAGAAAAAAACAACGAAAAATGTGCAAAAGAGAAATTTAGCACAAAGACCATATGAACTAGATAACACATTTATACATGACTGTTAGGGCTGCTGTGAGAGTGTCGTGTTTGATCACGTGATCTGCTACCATTTAAAGCGTACCACCACCATCTGCATTCCCATCACCACGATACAGGCGAATATCACTTTACACAATGCCTTTTATTTACTTGGACAATAATTATTCAACTACTATTCTCGTATAAACATAAAACTATTGACATTACACATTACAGAGTTTACTGCGCAGCGCGCGGGTGGGGGTCCCTGAATTTGGGTGAATGCGCACCGCGCTGCGCGCTGATAGTATATACCCGTGCTTCGCTACGGTAATTACCTGCGCGCGGATGAGAGTCCCCGCATTGGGGCGAATATTCCTTAAGCGCACCGCGCTGCGCGCGGGTGTCGGTAGCACCTTGGTGCGAATATAGATATTCACAAAAATTTAATTACGGTAAAAAAGATTTTTAGAGCCAACGCTCTCACGAACGTCCGCCCAGACATCCCTGCTCCCCGAGCCCGCTACGTCATCTAAACCGCCGCCAAACATCACGTTTACCTGGGCATCCACTCACAGTTAGAGACTTCCACATGGCTCCAAAATCTATAGCGATGACGGAATGACTGACACAATTCCGGAAGCATTATATTATAGACTACTTGCATACCCGTTCTCCGCCACGATGAATCTTTTTTAAATGTACCAACATGACAAAAGAACAAAACTAAACCCAAATTCAAACAAAAACAGCGTAAACACAAACACAAAAGAAAACGCAAACAGAAACACAATGCAAACGCAAACAGAAATGCAAATGGAAAAACACAAACGAAAACACAGAAACGCCAGCGCAAAAGCAACACGTTTAACATAAATGCAACTTAAATGCAAACATAAACGCATAGTGCTCACAGTCTATCAAGGCGCACTAAATCGCACCCTGGCGGGACGCCGGCGGAAACGCCTGATTTAACTTAGTAAACGACTTTAACACCTCTGCATATTCATAAATAAAACAAAATGCAGTATTTAAAAGAACAATATTGCGTTTTATCAGTCCATGCTAATTTTATTATTCCAATAACTATGCTCCCTTGGACATCCGCGAAATTTGCATTCACTATTTTTTAGCGCAATTTCCATTCTGGAGAATTGCTTTTATTAACGGGTCATTTCTGGATGTATGAATGTATGAATGTATGAATGTATGAATGGATGGATGGATGGATGGATGTGTGTCCGCAGCTTTAAGTCGTATCTCCTCCTCAACGAAGCAATATCGATGACTAGTTCCAAAAGCAATTATGTTAAGCAAGTTACGAGGGTGAACATAGGCTATAAAAATTCCGGGTTTCTTTCATGGATTTCCCGAAAAAGCCAAAAAAACTCGAAAAAATGCAGTTTTTGGCCCATATCTCGGCAACCAGACTACTTAGCTACTTGAAACATGTACCAATCGATTTCTGCCATAATTTAAAACAATATTGCCGAAGAAAGTTTTCAAAAATATCCTTTCGTTCGGTCACAAAAAATTTTTTGAATTAATTAAAATTTGGACCGAATTAGTAGGCATTTTTCCAACCACGCCACACGCGTCATCACGTTCAATAGCTGCACCATCACGTTCAATGGCTGCGTCATCACGTTCAGTAGCTAGGCGCGCAATGGTTTTTAGTCATGTAACTCTATTGTAAATAAAACATGTAAAATACTGAAATTTTTTTTTAATAAAAAACGTTTTAATAACTAACCAATGGTTTTACTAACCCTGCTCTTGATTTACGCTACGACAGAGCTATTTTTAGATAACATAAGGAAATTGCGCTAAAATTGTCACTAGACTTTTTAATTAACTTGTTTATTATATATATAATTATATATTATATAATTATATACTTTTTCCAGTCCGTCCCCTCACAGAAAATTCCACCCGCCCCCGAAAATTTCAAGCACCCCCAACCCTCTCCGGCGAGGAAAAATTCTGAAAGAAACACTGGTAGGCCTAGCATTTGTTGATCATACAAACTAAAGGTAGAGCCTGGGAGGGGCTTCGCCCCTACCCGAAGAGATGCATGAAAGAAACTGCAAGCAAACCACTTTTTAGATTAGACACATGAATTAGGCTGTAATTTTATTATAGAGTACCGATGACGACATTTCTTTTCAGTTGGGGGGGGGGGGGGGCGGCTTAGACGTTCTTACGCGGGGGATGGGCTTTGCCCCTACCCGAAGAATTGTATGAAAGAAACTCTTCACGCAAACCACTTTTAAGATTAGACAAAATTGGCTTTTTAATTCAATGTTTAATCGAGAATCAATGACGTCATATTATTGTGTGCACTTTCCCGGCTTTGGACTATTTCCCAATATATATATATGTGACGTCATATTTCGTTTTCGTTTTACTATGAAAGTTTTTATTTTGCTTGTGTTTTCTCTAAAGCGTTCTTGACAGATAGATAGATAGATAGATAGATAGATAGGTAGACAGATAGATAGATAGACAGCGAAACTATTATTATAGACGAGAAAAATGGCCCGTTGAGGAAGGATACAACGGGCGCTAGATTGATAGTGCGTCTATTTTCTCTAAACCAAAACCAAAGCCACCACCTTAACCTCAAATTGAATCGGAAACGACAAAATACTTTGAAAACGGATTTTTATCAAGAATCGTCATTTTAATCGGATTTAAGCTTGATCTACACTTAGTTACCGCGCATTGATACTAAATGCAGTCGTAGCCACACCCCTAAGCCATGCACCTAATCTCAATCATGACAAAAGTCGCATTTAGAGTTTCTTTCAGGCGACTCTATTTCAGGATAGGGGGCTCCGCCCCGCCGCCCCCCCCCCCCTTCCACCCCCCCCCCCCCCCACACACACACACATCCCAAAGCACGTCTACCGTCCCATTCAACGAAATATAATTATATACATTTTCCAGTTTCCGCCCACTCCCAGAAAATTCCACCCCTGCCCCCGAAAATTTTCAAGTACCCCCTCCCTCTCCAGGGATGAAAAAGTCTGAAATCAACACTGGTCGCATTTGTAGATCGTACAAACTAACGGTAGAAACTGTGCACGCATAACACTTTTTAGATTAGAAAATTAAAGTTTCCCTCTCCTCGGAGGAGATAGTCCGAAAGAAAAACTGGTGTCTCGCTTAGCCACTACCCGAAAAATTCTATGTAAGAAACTCTAAATGCAAAACACTTTTAAGTTTATACACATTAATTATGCCGTAATGTCAGTCTGTTTTATTATAGAGTGTCGATGACGTCATATCTTTAGAGTTGGGGGGGAGGGGGGAAGGCGGCTTAGATGTTCTACCGAGGGGAGGGCTTCGCCCCTACCCGAAGAATTGTATGAAAGAAACTCTCCACGCAAACCACTCCTAAGATTAGACAACATTGACTTTTTAATTCAATGTTTACTCGAGAATCAATGACGTCATATTAGTGTGTGCACTCTCCACCTTAATACTATTTTCAACTATATTCTCAATGTGACGTCATGTTTCATGTTTTTAATTTGCTTGTTTTCTCTAATGCGTTCTTGTCAGATACATACATACATACATAGATAGACAGACAGCGAAACTATTAGTATTAACGAGAAAAATGGCCCGTTGAGGAAGGATACAACGGCCGCTAGGTTGACAGTGCTGTCTATTTTCTCTAAACTAAAACCAAAAACAAAATCACCAACTTAATTCATTTTAACCGGAAACAAAAAATGACACTGAAAACGGATTTTTATCCAGAATTGGTACTTTAATTTATACAACTATAGTCATAGGCATATCCCTAAACCAAGCACCTAATCTCATTCATAAATTCAAGTACCTCCACCCCTCGCCGGGGAGGAAAAAATCTGAAAGAAACACTGGTCGCATTTGTAGATCATACAAACTAAAGGAAGAACCTGGGCGGGGCTTCGCCCCTACCGGAAGAGATGCATTAAAAAATGTACACGCTAAACACTTTAGATTAGAAAAAGTTCCCCCCTCTAGGGAGGAAAAAGTCTGAAAGAAACACTGGTGTCTCGCTTAGCCACTACCCGAAGAATTGCATGAAAGAAACTGCAAGCAAACCACTTTTTAGATTAGACACATTAATTAGGCGGTAATTTTATTATAGAGTATCGATGAGGAAATTTCTTTTGAGTTGGGAAGGGGGGGGGGGGCTCAGACGTTCTTACTTGGGGGTGGGGCTTCGCCCCTACCTGAAGACTTGTATGAAAGAAACTTCACGCAAACCACTTAGATTAGACAAAAGTGCCTTTTTATTCAATGTTTACTCGAGAATCAACGACGTCATATTACTGTGTGCACTCTCCGGCTTGATTTTATTTTCTACTATATGCTAAATGTGACGTCATTTTTCGTTTTCGTTTAACTATGCATGTATATATATAGAATATTTTGATTGATTAGTTTCTTTGACCCCACTGTTATTAAAATGTATCAAATTTTGCTAGAAATCTAAGCGAAAATATTATTTAATATGTTTTAGCAATGTGTGTGTATTTAATATTTTATGCGAGAGAGTAAAAACTGTGGCAACTGGCAAATAAAATTAAGTCGTTTCATAAACAAACCCAACTCAATACTTTAATAAGACAATGTGAATAAATATAAAAGCACTGATTGGTTCGGTGTTTACTTTTACCATTCCAGAATCTATAGTGATGACCGAAGGAAATATAGGCATATATTATCTAATATATAAAGCTCAATTCTGTATGTAACATGTAATAAGTTTGTTTGTCGTGGACATACTTCGATGGATTTAAGTGTTAGATTATTATCGTACTCATAGTCTAAATTATGAGTTAAAAAATTACTATTGAAAGTGTTGGGAAATAATTTTTATTTTTCAAACTGATAGTAATAATTGTCGGCATGTTCATTAAACACAATTTTTAAAAAATATCATCTTTTACAAAAATTCTAATTATATCTGAAAATTATTTATATTTAGTCCTTTAGTACTTACTTCCCTTTGATAAATTAGGAAAACACAATTACTTCCCTTTATAAAACATTGCATTAGTGGAAAAGAATTTACTTTTTATTACTTTGTTTTGGTGTTGGGAAAAAAATAATTACATAATTAGCGGGGATTGATCGAGTGAAAATGTTGTAGGTATTTTACGGTTAAGCTTTGAGTATTATAATTGTTCATTAAATTGAAACAGTCGCATCCGCCGGCGCCCCAACAAGGTTCAATTTGGCGCTCTGGGCTATCCTGTGAGCGCTATGGTGCATAATTTCGCTTTAAACAGTGCGATAGAGTATGGATAAGAAAGGTTATTATAGTCTTTATGTGAATCGAATCCGGGCGTCCTCTGGCGCCCAGACAGGGTGCTATTTGGGGCCCCGGGCCTCCCGTGTTCGGTTTGGCGCCTACGTTCGTTTAAGTGAGTGCAAAACACTATGAATTAGTTGGGGCACTATAGTCGTTTATTAAGCTGAAACAGGCGATTCCGACCCGGGCTAGGCTGTGAGCACTTTGCTTTTATGTTCGCGTTAGTGTTTTCTTTGTGTTTATGTTGGGTTTGCGTTAGTGATTGCGTTTTGATTTGGTTCGTTTTCGTTCTTTCTTTTTTTCATGTTCGTTTGTGTTTTTTTCTTTGGGTTTGTATTTGTGTTTGTGGTTGGTTTTGCGTTTGGATTTGGGTTTTTTTCGTTTGCTTTTTCATTTGTGTTTTTTTCTTTGGGTTTGTGTTGCTTTTTCGTTTTTTTTTCTTTGTGTTCGTATTTGTGTTTGTGGTTGTGGTTGGGTTTGTTGTTAGGTTTTTGTTTTCGTTTGCTTTTTTGTTTGTTTCTTCTTTGTGTTTGTATTGGTGTTTGTGGTTGTGGTTGGGTTCGACCGCGCGTGTTTAAATCCTCCGCCATAAACTAAATTAAGTACGCAGAAGAAGAAGAGCTACGTATCTGCCCCACCCCCTTCCCGCCTTATCCCCGTTACCACTAATATATATATATATATATATATATATATATATATATATATATTTATTTATTTATTTATTTATTTATTTATTTATTTATTTATTTATTTATTTATTTATTTATTTATTTATATATATATCCTAATATATAATAGCCCATGTACGCACCTCTCTCTCTCTCTCTCTCTCTCTCTCTCTCTCTCTCTCTTCTCTCTCTCTCTCTCTGTCCGCAAAATATTTTCACCGGACATCATATCAGAATCTGCAGCGATATATGAAGAACTTTATACGTACTTTTGTTGAAAATAATATGTTAGATGTTTTAAATGTATAACCAGAATTTTATTTAAAGAAGAAAAATAAAAAAATTAAGGCGTATTCGAATGTAGAAAAACAATTTTAATTATGCAACCGGAAAAATGTTTATACTTGGGACAAGAACGCATTTAACAATGACGTCGCTTATTGTTTAATTAAAAAAAAGAGCACGAAACTGATAACGTCATCTTCCGAATTTAGAATAAAATAAAGAAATGAACTATTTCATTCAAATATGATTTAGAGCTACGTACGCTATAAAATTTATACAATACAATTTTGCTCGGGCTAAACTTTAAAAAAAAATTCTATTTGGATTCTAGATCTAGATATTCTAGATCTAGATATTCTAGATCATCTAGATCTAGAGATTCTAGTTGTAGATCTAGATGATCTACAATCTAGAATCTATTCAAATAATACATTTCTTTACTAAAGTATATCAGGCCTTAATTACTTTATTGAAATCTATGTTTATCTAAGCAATTTGCTAATCTCTATAATATATAAAGCAAAGTTGTCGGGTGCCCGATGTATCATCCTTTACAAAATGATAAGTAATGTCAGAAAAAAAATTGACTGGTTGGTTGTATAGTAAAACAAGTTAGAGGAAACAAATTGGAATCTAACGGACACAACAGCTCGAAGTCTTGGATTTATCAGATGTACTTTGCCTTCTCAGACACAGTCAACAACAAATGCAGAACTAATTGTACTGGTTGAAGAAGTAGTAATAACCGGTTTAATGACAGTGGCACCGCACATGACGTTCTGATTAGAATCAGCAGCGAAAAAAATGCGTAATAACTTCCTACGCTTTAGTACAATGGGTTTATTTTCTAATTGATAACGGTTATCTACTCACTAATTTAGTGTAACTTATTTTTCCGATTTTAGTCTTCTAAAAAGCGCGCACCCCCCCCCCCCCCCCCCCCCCCCAACTTCACTAGGAAAAGTGGGAAAGCGTTTTTTTTTTCCGGTCATTGTTTCTAAAGGGTACATATTTCACGGTCACACAATCAAGGTAGAAAATAGCTAAATCACCATGTAAAGGATTGTAGCCATTACATTTCTTAATTTAGAATGTTAATAATTCAACACTGCAGCTTAAAATAAGCTTTAAATTTTTTTACCCCTTTTGGCGCCCCTCTAGGGTAGGCGCCCGGGGCGGCCGCCCTCCCTGCCCCTTCTCCCTTAACTACGCCTGAGAGTGGTTGAAGTTAGTGTCGTAGCGAACACAATGAATATAATTAACCTTTGTGTTTGTAGTCGAGGCAACTGCCAATCAACGATAGAATTCTTCCCCCAGCAGCAAACTCCGCCCATATTTCTAGACCCTGTCAGCGGAGAGGGCGGCGTCAACCAATTCTAATCGGCCTGAGCCAGCGCTGGGCATTCGGAGCTTCATTGAGCCCTCAACTTGTTGCTTGATTTGCCTCCAGTTAGCTGCAGCTAGTGCCACACTCCAGTTAGCTGCAGCTAGTGCCACACTCCAGTGAATAGAAACAAGATTAGTGCCCAGATGAATCTTTCACGTGAAACCAAACGAATCTAAGCCAGTCTTCAAACGGACTACAACTTCAACTTGACGGTGATGGACGGCAGACGCTACAAGATGTTTAGGCCTCTTACATTTGGGTAAGTAATTAGACAGCAATTACACAGTCTAATGAGCTGACCACAGACCCGAATAACATAATTTAAAATGTTTTCTAAGTTCTTCATACAGAAGGCAACATTACTGAGTTGAACCTGCTTTACTCTTTCTCTAACCCTAGCCCTAAGGTAACCAATCTAACCCTAAGGTAACCAATCTAACCCTAAGGTAACCAATCTAACCCTAAGGTAACCAATCTAACCCTAAGGTAACCAATCTAACCCTAAGGTAACCAATCTAACCCTAAGGTAACCAATCTAACCCTAAGGTAACCAATCTAACCCTAAGGTAACCAATCTAACCCTAAGGTAACCAATCTAACCCTAAGGTAACCAATCTAACAATAACCCTCAGGTAACCAATCTAACCCTAACCCTAAGGTAACTAATCTAACGCTAAGGTAACCAATCTAACCCTAAGGTAACCAATCTAACCCTAAGGTAACCAATCTAACAATAACCCTCAGGTAACCAATCTAACCCTAACCCTAAGGTAACTAATCTAACGCTAAGGTAACCAATCTAACCCTAAGGTAACCAATCTAACCCTATGGTAACCAATCTATCCCTAAGGTAACCAATCTAACCCTAAGGTAACCAATCTAACAATAACCCTCAGGTAACCAATCTAACCCTCAGGTAACCAATCTAACGCTAAGGTAACCAATCTAACCCTAAGGTAACCAATCTAACCCTAAGGTAACCAATCTAACAATAACCCTCAGTTAACCAATCTAACCCTAAGGTAACCAATCTAACCCTAAGGTAACCAATCTAACCCTAACCCTAAGGTAACCAATCTAACCCTAAACCTTCGCAGTCACCCCTTAGTATTGTCTGATAAAGGGACAATCTAACTTGGAGGTGGGGGGGGGGGGGGCATTTTTGTGGGGATCGAAATCCAAACAAAAAGAAAAAAGAAAATTTGTTCAAAAAATATTTTCCTGAAACCTCGATGGTGGTATTGTATTAGTTAGACGAATAGATCTGAGCGCCAATTGCTCTAGCGTCACTAGAGTCACTAGAGTCACTACAGTCACTAGAGTTACTTGAGTCACTAGCGTCACTAGAGTCACTAGCGTCACTAGAGTCACTAGAGTCACTAGAGTCACTAGCATCACTAGAGTCACTAGAGTCACTAGCGTCACTAGAGTCACTAGAGTCACTAGAGTCACTAGCGTCACTAGAGTCACTAGCGTCACTAGCGTCACTAGAGTCACTAGAGTCACTAGAGTCACTAGAGTCACTAGCGTCACTAGCGTCACTAGAGTCACTAGAGTCACTAGAGTCACTAGTCACTAGAGTTACTTGAGTCACTAGAGCCACTAGAGTCACTAGTCACTAGAGTCACTAGAGTCACTAGAGTCACTAGTCACTAGAGTTACTTGAGTCACTAGAGCCACTAGAGTCACTAGTCACTAGAGTCACTAGAGTCACTAGAGTCACTAGAGTCACTAGTCACTAGAGTCACTAGAGTCACTAGAGTCACTAGAGTCACTAGAGTCACTAGAGTCACTAGTCACTAGAGTTACTTGAGTCACTAGAGCCACTAGAGTCACTAGTCACTAGAGTCACTACAGTCACTACAGTCACTACAGTCACTAGAGTCCCACTATGCTAGTGAGTAGAAAAAAACGAACTGCACGGTCATGTTTTAGCACTCTCCTTTTTAATAGTCTAAAATTTAAACAGCCTGCTAGGTTGTGAGCGCTGTGGTTCAATATAACATTGCTGAGCTATACAAATATGCTTTTTATATCATATAGGCCTTTAAAAAATTACATAATTAGCGTGGATTGATCAAGTGAAATGTCGTAGGTATTTTAAATACTGTCTTTTATTTATTTTATACACTGAACGTACTGTTTTCTATTATTATTATTTTTTTATCAAAGACAGGTAAAGTAACAATAGAAATCTTTATTCGGGAACGGGAATTCCCGCAGGTTATTATTTGTCTTTTTTTTGCGCACAAAGGGGAATTCGTTTCTGTCGGTCGCTCCAAACATGCTGAACGTTGCCTTTTTTTACGTCACCGTAGTGCGTACCTTTTTTTTAAGCAGACGTTTTTAACAGTACAATTAGCAGTTTAAAATTTTATTACCGAAGAAACAATTACATAAGATATGGTTATTATAGTCTTTAAATTAATCAAATCCGGGCGTCCTCCGGCGCCCAGACAGAAATCTATTTGGCGCCCCGGGCCTTCCCGTATTCGCTTTGGCACCTACGTTCGTTTAAGTGAGTGCAAAAGACTATGAATAAGTTGGGGTAATATAGCTGTTTACTAAGCTGAAATAGCGGTTCCACCGGCGCCCCAGCATGGTGCAATTTTGCGCCCCGGGGTAGACTGTGAGCACTTTGCGTTTATGTTTGCGTTTGTGTTTTCTTTTTGTATAGTTGGATTTGCGTTTATGATTGGGTTTGCGTTTGGATTTGGTTGGTTTTCGTTTGCTTTAACGTTTGTGGGTTTTATTTTATTTGTGTTTGTGTTTGTATTTTTGTTTGCGTTATGTTTTCGTTTTCGTTTTGTTTTTGGTTTTGGTTGGTTGTGGTTAGGGTGGGAAGTGCCGGGTATATGCTGATCACAGAGACCAGTACATATATATATATATATATATATATATATATATATATATATATATATATATATATATATATATATATATATATATATATATATATATATAAAATACACCTATTAATTCAGTTGGAAAAAGCATTGTATTCATAATAATTTAATAAGTGTAGTGTCAATCCACATTTTTACTTTCTCGTATATACGAAGTATAGAGAAATTATTGTAATCGTGCAAAAAAAATCGAGATATTTACAAATCTCGACGTTTTACACCTCACTGATACGGTAAAACATAATTTTGCAATCTTGTCCGTATGTCTGTCTGTCTGTCTGTGTGTGTGGCTGTGTGTAAACACGATTACTTAAGTATCGTTACAGCTAGGTTGATGAAATCTCATATATAAGTATTGTATCAAAATCGTAGATCCATATCAACTTTTGAGCGATTTCCGATAACCGGAAGTGGTACTTTTTCTACTTTGAATTTTTCAAAAGCCTATAACTTGAGTACTATTTCAGATAGATAAATGAAATTTCACACGTAAGTAAAAGATCTAATTCCCTACCTTCTTTCCAATTTTGAGTAATTTCTGTTGACCGGAAGTACTAATTTACGCTATTTCCGATTTCTCAAAAAACGCACGTAAATTTATAAAGTACTAATAATATTACGCACTATTATGCACATTTTATTAGGCGTTCACTTAGGGTGCAATTCTTTTTTTTTTTAGAGATTCCATTCTATTATAAAAAGTTTAAGTAATTAAAAATGGATTACAAATATTGTCTATGTCCTGAGTTGCCATCCCTCGTAGTTTTATATTAGAATATCCGAGAGAGTTTAGGGGAGATCACTCCCTGTTTTTTTTTTCTTTGTGAACTTTGAAAAGTTTTCAGTTTGTTAGAATTTTTTAAGGTTCGTTCTCTTCAACTACTCACAGCTAAACCGGGTTGACACGTGACCTAATATTTGGTGACACATGGCCTAATATGTGGTGACTCATGACCTAATCTGTGCGGTTAGGCTTGGGTTGTCGAATGTGACGGTGTAACTACAGATTTTGTTCGATCTGTTAAAGCAACTTGGCACATGAGCTGTAGCGTTGTCTTCAGACTTTCAGCTTGTTACAACCAGGCTATGGCTACTGCACTAGCAAATACAATCCAATTTCTTCTTTAAATGCTCACCCTGCCTGTGATTCAGTTCACTAGGATGTCGTTATACCAAATATTTTTTACCTAAATACATTTATTTTCACCTAGATAAATATACTTTACCTAAATACATTTATTTTCACCTAGATAAATATATTTTACCTAAATACATTTAGTTTCACCTAGACAAAAATATTTTACCTAAATACATTTATTTTCACCTAAATAAATATATTTTCACCAACGTAAATATATTTTCACCTAGATAAATATTTTCTTCTAGATATATTTTCACCTAGATAAATATATTTTCACCTAGATAAATATATTTTCACCTATATAAATATATTTTCACCTATATAAATATATTTTCACCTATATAAATATATTTTCACCTATATAAATATATTTTCACCTATATAAATATATTTTCACCTATATAAATATATTTTCACCTAGATAAATATATTTTCACCTATATAAATATATTTTCACCTATATAAATATATTTTCACCTATATAAATATATTTTAACCTATATAAATATATTTTCACCTATATAAATATATTTTCACCTATATAAATATATTTTCACCTATATAAATATATTTTCACCTAGATAAATATATTTTCACCTATATAGATATACTAGCTGCATCCCGTGCTCCGCCACGGTAAATCTTTTTAAATGTACAACTTTGGAACAGAACAAAAACAAAAACACAGCACAAAAACAAACACAACACAACCACAACCACAACACAACCACATCGCAACCACAACACAACCACAACGCAACCACAACACAAACAAAACACAACCACAACACAACCACAACACAACAACAACACAACCACAACACAACCACAACACAACCACAACACAACCACAACACAACCACAACACAACCACAAAACAACCACAACACAACCACATCGCAACCACATCGCAACCACAACACAAACAAAACACAACCACAACACAACCACAACACAACCACAACGCAACCACAACACAAACAAAACACAACCACAACACAACCACAACACAACACAACCACAACACAACCACAACACAACCACAACACAACCACAGCCACAACATTAGAATCACCACCAAACAACACGCTTATTTAGGCGTCCGCGCCCAAAGAGAGCCTTTATTTAGGTCACATAAATAGATTCTACTCCATAACTTACAATAAAACAATGCGATGCAAATAAATGTACGGCAAGTGGTGTTTACTTTTATGGTTCTAAGAAAACACATTGGTAATGTAATTAGAATCACCACCGAAAAACACGCTTTTCACAGGCGTCCGCGCCCAGAGAGAGAGCCTTTTCAGCATTCTCTATACTATAATTCTAAAATTTCACCATCTGTTAACACCGAAAAACAAAAACAAAAAATAGTGATATTGATAAATCATAGACTAATTAGAAAATAATATAAATAATCTTAACATTTTTCTATTTTACTTATGAACCTTAACATATAATAATCAATGTGGAAGTAATAAAAAAAATTAACTTAAATTATTGAGAGTGAGTTGAATATTAAAAAAAAAACATTTTCCCATACGTCCGAGTTCAGAGAGAGCCGTTCCATTCTTCTCAAAAAGTCTAATTTCACCATCTGTTTTCATAACACCGAAAAACAAAAGCAAAAAGATAGTGATTTTTGAGAAATCATAGACTAATTAGAAAATAATAATAAATAATATAAATAATCTTAACATTTTTCTATTTTAATTATGAACCTTAACATATAATAATCAATGCGGTAGTAATAAAAAAAAAATTAACTTAGATATTGATGAGTTAAATATATTTTCAAATTACCTCCCTTGCAAAAAAAAGACCAAAAAAAAGTTGAATTAATTAGTTTTTTCGACCTAATTTCATGATAATATATCCATTTTATTCTGGGAATATTAACGAAAACTATATTTGACATTGATCCTTTTAATATGTTTTAGCAATGTGCGTGTATTTAATATTCTCTTTACGTTATGCAAAATTGTACAAACAGTGGAAATTATAAAATAGCTCTTTGCCGCTATATAAACAAACCCTACTCTAATACATATAATAAGACACTGCGGTGCACTGAAAAGCACAGCGTGGTGCGCAGTTTACTTTTATAGTCCCAAAATCTATAGCGATGACGGACGGAAGGAAGGAAGGAAGGAAGGAATGACAGACACAGCCCGCTTATATTATAGATTTTCACCTAGATAAATATATTTTCACCTATATAAATATATTTTCACCTATATAAATATATTTTCACCTAGATAAATATATGTTCACCTATATAAATATATTTCTCCTATATATATTAATTTGAAACTACTTTGGCCGTGACTAACTTGAGGCGTTAGACGATTCCATATTCTACATGTGTTTATTTATTCCCTCTGGCGAACTGGCTATCCTACCGGATGAACTATATTGACTGATTGTTATCGCGGCAGTTATCTTTTTTACCGTTGACGTTATTTTCCCGAGACCACATGATCTTCCGACTAAAGGCCCACAATTCAGGCAGTTTTTTCAATGATTCTATTACGCTTGATGTTAAAGTATTGTAAATAAAAAATCTGATTGCTTGAGACCTACCCCCATACACCAGTGTTAAGTAGAAGACATCTATAACATACTGAAATATATTTGCCCCACCCCATACACCAGTCTTAAGTGGGATACAATACTATAACATACTAAACTATTTTCCCCCCGCCCCCAAGCTCATAGACCGGGAACTATGACTGCTCAAGTATGACCAAGTTCTTTGAATGAAAAGGGCGAGATCTGTCAGAGATGAGCGCGCACAACCCACTGATGGATGGGTTGGCTATGAGAGAGACCCGTCATTATCTGCCTTATTTTTTCTCTTCTTCCTCTCTCTCTTCGGCGCTACCAAAGGAGCCTTTACATAAACTAGCACATAAAGCACATCACAGCTATTAAGTTACCGCTGTAGATTTCGCACTAACTCATAGCACCTCATTAGTTCAGCGTAAAAAAAAAACTGTCGAAAATACATTATCAATACAGATAGACAGTATGTTTTTTATGACCTATATATATATATATATATATATATATATATATATATATATATATATATATATATATATATATATATATATATATATATATATATATATATATATACACTAGCCGTCCCGGCCAGGCCCTGCTCTGGCTTTTGTGAAAAACCATTCTGTTAAAGACCATTACCTGTGTGTTTATTAATCATCATAAACCCGGCATTGCCCACCCAAATCACAACCAACCAAAACCTAACAACAAAACGCAAACATAACGCTAACACAATTACAAATACAAACGAAAACAAAACCTAACAACAAACCCAACCACAACCACAAACACCAATACAAACACAAAGAAAAAACAAACATAAAAGCAAACGAAAACAAAAACCTAACAACAAACCCAACCACAACCACAAACACCAATACGAACACAAAGAAAAAAAACGAAAAAGCAAAACAAAAACAAACAAAATCCAAACGCAAAACCAACCACAAACACAAACCCAAAGAAAAGACACAAATGAAAAAGCAAACGAAAACAAATCAAATCCAAACGCAAAACCAACCACAAACACAAATAAAAACCCAAAGAAAAAAACACAATCGAAAACGAATAAAGAAAGAACAAAAACGAACCAAATCAAAACGCAACCACTAACGCAAACCCAACCTAAACACAAAGAAAACACTAATGCGAACATAAAAGCAAAGTGCTCACAATCTAGCCCGGGGCGGAATCGCCTGTTTTAGCTTAATAAACGACTATAGTACCCCAACTTATTCATAGTCTTTTGCACTCACTTAAACGAACGTAGGCGCCAAACCGAACACGGGAGGCCCGGGGCCCCAAATAGCACCCTGTCTGGGCACCAGAGGACGCCCGGATTCGATTCACTTAAAGACTATAGTAACCTTTCTTATCCATACTCTATCGCACTGTTTAAAGCGAAATCATGCACCATAGCGCTCACAGGATAGCCCAGAGCGCCAAATTGAACCCTGGTGGGGCGCCGGCGGACGCTCGTGTTTCAATTTAATGAACAATTATAATACTCCAAGCTTAACCGTAAAATACCTACAACATTTGCACTTGATCAATCCCCGCTAATTATGTAATTATTTTTTTCCCAACACCAAAACAAAGTAATAAAAAGTAAATTCTTTTCCACTAATGCAATGTTTTATAAAAGGAAGTAATTGTGTTTTCCTAATTTATCAAAGGGAAGTAAGTACTAAAGGACTAAATATAAATAATTTTCAGATATAATTAGAATTTTTGTAAAAGATGATATTTTTTAAAAATTGTGTTTAATGAACATGCCGACAATTATTACTATCAGTTTGAAAAATGAAAATTATTTCCCAACACTTTCAATAGTAATTTTTTAACTCATAAATTTAGACTATGAGCACAATAATAATCTAACACTTAAATCCATAGAAGTATGTCAACGACAAACTTATTACATGTTACATACAGAATTGAGCTTTATATATTAGACTAGCCGTCCCGGCCATGCCCTGCTCTGGCTTCTGTGAAAAACCTTTCTGTTAAAGACTATCACCTGTGCGTTTAGTAATCATCATAAACCCGGCATTACCCACCCAAACCACAACCAACCAAAACCAAACAACAAAACGCAAACATAACGCTAACACAATTACAAATACAAACGAAAACAAAAACCTAACAACAAACCCAACCACAACCACAAACACCAATACCAACCAATAACAACACCAAAAAAAACGAAAAAGCAAACGAAAACAAACCAAATCCAAACGCAAAACCAACCAAAAACACGGTGGCCGGAAAGAACCGCAACGGAAAAAAGCGCAACGGAAAAAAGCGCAAATCAAAAAGCGCAACGGAAAAAAAGGCACACGGAAAAAAGCGCAAAGAGAAAAAAGCGCAAAGAGAAAAAAGCGCACACAGAAAAAAGCGCAAACGGAAAGAAGCGCAAAGAGAAAAAAGCGCACACAGAAAAAAGCGCAAACAGAAAAAAGCGCAAACGGAAAAAAGCGCAAAGAGAAAAAAGCGCAAACGGAAAAAAACGCAAAGAGAAAAAAGCGCAAACAGAAAAAAGCGCAAAAAGAAAAAAGCGCACACGGAAAAAAGCGCAAACGGAAAAAAGCGCAAACGGAAAAAAGCGCAAACAGAAAAAATCCACACAGAAAAAAGCGCAAACGGCAAAAAGCGCAAACAGAAACAGAAAAATGCACAACCAGAAAAAACACAACGAAAAATGTGCAAAAGAGAAATTTAGCACAAAGACCATATGGACTAGATGACACATTTATACATGACTGTTAGGGCTGCTGTGAGAGTGTCGTGTTTGATCACGTGATCTACTACCATTTAAAGCGTACCACTACCATCTGCATTCCCATCACCACGATACAGGCGATAATCACTTTACACAATGCCTTTTATTTTCTTGGTCAATAATTATTCAACTATTCTCGTATAAACATAAAACTATCGACATAACACGAAGTATCTTTCACATTCTCCCTAGTCCGAACTACCTAGCTTGCATACTATAACAACCCGTTCCTATGGCAAAACTTCACTCTCTTTCATCCGCGTCATCAAATATGCATTCGTCATATCTCTCGTAACAACATTCATTCGCACCAAAATAACAATTTTGTATTTAATATTTTTTCACATCATGACGCACCTACCTACCTACTACCCACCTACCCACCTACCTACCTAACTACCCACCTACCCACTTACCCACCTACCCACCTACCCACCTACCCGCCTACATACTTACCAAACTACCCACCAAAAAAGTATCGGCGAAGTTCGTAAGTTTCGTAAACTGTACTAGACATCTTTTTTTTAATGAAAATTCATTGACATCTTTGACATATGTTACATATATGTTACATTTTGCGACAACCTTAATTAGTGCGTTGGGCTTGTATGAAAACTCACTTTGAACTGTGTGCGCTTTTTTCTCTTTGCGCTTTTTTCCGTTTGCGCTTTTTTCTCTTTGCGCTTTTTTCTGTGTGCGCTTTTTCTCTTTGCGCTTTTTTCTGTGTGCGTTTTTTTCCGTTGCGCTTTTTTATTTGCGCTTTTTTCCGTTGCGCTTTTTTCCGTTGCGGTTCTTTCTGGGAACCCAAAAACACAAATACAAACCCAAAGAAAAAAACACAAACAAAAACGAAAAAAGAAAGAACAAAAACGAACCAAATCAAACCGCAACCACTAACGCAAACCCAACCTAAATACAAAGAAAACACTAACGCGAACTATAAACGCAAAGTGCTCACAGTCTAGCCCGGGGCGGAATCGCCTGTTTTAGCTTAATAAACGACTATAGTACCCCAACTTATTCATAATCTTTTGCACTCACTTAAACGAACGCGCCTGTTTCAATTTAATGAACAATTATAATACTCCAAGCTTATCCGTAAAATACCTACATTTGCACTTGATCAATCCCCGCTAATTATGTAATTATTTTTTTTCCCAACACCAAAACAAAGTAATAAAAAGTAAATTCTTTTCCACTAATGCAATGGTTTTATAAAGGGAAGTAATTGTGTTTTCCTAATTTATTAAAGGGAAGTAAGTGCTATAGGACTAAATAAAGACATAATTAGAATTTTTTTAAGAAGATGATATTTTTTTAAAACTTGTGTTAAATGAACATGCCGAAAATTATTACTTTCAGTTTGATAAATGAAAATTATTTCCCAAAACTTTCAATATTAATTTTTTAACTCATAAATTTAGACCATAAGGACTTTAATTATCTAACACTTAAATCCATCGAAGTATGTCAACGACAAACTTATTACATACAGAATTGAGCTTTATATATTAGATTATTTAACATTTCGACAGCCATATAACATACTGTCTATGTCGTGTGAATGGCGTCTCACACGATCATTCCATCAATAGTTAATAAACACAATCACTAATCACCATCAATAGTCAATAAACACAATCACACATCACCATCAATAGTCAATAAACACAATCACACATCAGCATCAATCTTAATAACTGATTGTAAGCACACCTGCATGTTTCGAGTAGTTGAATGATTAAAGACACATATTTCATAGAATCATATAGACCCAGAACCACTGCACTATGTAGGTTTAAGACCTAGAGTTTTTCTAGGCATCCCATCGGGGAGGTGGAGGGCGTACAACTCCCCCCCCCCCCCCCCACCCCCACCCCGCAACGAAATAGAATTTATATAGGCAAAACTTGAAATGTATTGACTTCTGTAACTCGTTGCTCCCCTTTGATAACCCAACAGGGGACATGTAACACGTTCACACATTAGTATTATAACGGTTTTAGGTCCTCTATTGGGATCGAAAATTGTCGCCAAATGTATTTATATATTTATTAAAAAAAAGTTATTTATAAATGTATTTTTTTTTAAAAATTGCCAAGACAGAGTTATATTTCCCCCTACAATCAAATAAGTCAATTTTTCTATATGTGGTGGGCTTTCAAAATGCACGGTACTTCTTTGTGGCATTGGTTAGGAGCCGAAATTTACTGTACAGATTTTTAAATGTAAAATGTGTGTTTATGATATTGGTAGAACTTTTATCCAGTACTATTCTGTATCCTACATAGAATTAAAAAGAGTTGAGCACTAGTAACTTCGGTTTATATACGCTTACTTGTTTTTGCTTTTACAAGAAAAGTGATGGTAAACTTGTAGCCTTTAAATTATCTCCATTAAGTAAGTTTTATAAAAATCCGAAAATTGGGACGAGGCTAACGTACGCTTTCTGTCCCTTTCTTTCCCTTTCTGTCCCTTTCTGTCCCTTTTTGCCAATTTCTTTCCCTTTCAAGTTTCTTTGCAAGCCGACCACCATGTCACCACTCTTTCTTAATCTCGAAAGTGTCGAATAGAAAAATGTATCGTATATGAACTTCCTTAGCGTACATTCACCACTTCAGCACATTTGTCAGTACTGGTCAGCAGATATTATTTTACTTGCATAGTATTTAATTAATCTAATTCACAAAACAAGGAAGGTTAGATTATTTTTAATATTATACTATCGTGCCCGTCCCCGCGGAGATAGAATAAAATATGACGTAATATTTTAAGAGGGTTTCATCATTGCGTCTTACACATGTGACCTTGTTTTCTAACACTGAGTTATTTAAATGTAAACAAATACCTGCGCTTGGATCATATTTATAGGGGCATGTATTTACCTACACTACCGCATGAAAGCCTTGAGTGCACGTTAATCACTAACCGTAATAGCGAAGTAGAACACACCTAGGTGACCACCCAGGTGTCAGGGACGAATAGGATCGCTCTCGGGAGCCTCAGAATATACTACTGCAGGGGCGCGGCGTATGGCCCCTGGCTCCTTAAAAACTAACGTAGTTGCCATGCTGCTAAAAGAATAACCGAGGGCGCCTAGTAGCACCCTGCCGGGGCGTCGGCGACCGCGCCTGATTCAATTTAGTGAGCGACTATAACGTCCCATCTTATCCATTGTTTATCGCACTGTTTAGAACGAACGTAGGCGCCATTGCGCTCACGGGAAAGCCCAGGGTGCCAAATCAAACCCTGCAGTAGGCGCCATAGTTCTCGTATGGGAGCCCGGGGTGCTTCAGGTCGCGCAATTGACAGGGCGCCGGCGCCAGCGCCTGTTCAGATTTCACCGCTAAATATAGTAGTACCCCTACCTGCTACGCAGAAAGCCACATTAACTGATGCCTAATGCTAACATCGCCGCTCTGGAACTCTGGGCACCAAACGCGTATTCACGAAAATTGCACCCTCCCGGGCGCTGACCATAAGAAATTTTATTTGTTTTTCGTAGAAATCTTCTCAGAAGTATTCTCATCTACTCCCCTAATTTTCATGGTACTCGGATGAACTGTGTTGAACCGCATCCGACTTTTATATTTTTATATACCGTAAATAGAGAAAAATCGCACCCTCCCGGTGTGACGCCCTTGCGAAATTAAAAAGATTTTTTCTCTCTAACCCTTCCATGGAGCATTGTAATCAACTTCCCAAACTTTCGTGGCTATCGGATGAACGATGTCAAACCACAAAGACTTTTATTTTTATATACTGTATATAGAGAAGAATCAAATGGTGCCCTACCGGGGCGCCACTCCTGCTAATTAAAAAAACATTTTGCAGAAACCTCACCAATGGTATTCTACACAACTTCAAAAAGTTTCATGGCGATCGGGTGAAAGTTTTAGCAATGCATAAAGACACACAGACAGACACACACACTCACACATTACTTTATATATATACTAGGCTATCCGTCATCCTTTAGATAACTGTGGGTTTGGGGAGGGGGGTCATCCATAAATAACATCATGTCTGACACGTTTCTTCACACACAAAAATCAGACCCACATTAAAAAAGACGTCACACCTCAAAAGTTTTTGTCTGGATCTGATCACACTAGTCCTTCACAAAAACAGGTCAACTCTACTTTTTTCTGTTTGCGCTTTTTTCTGTTTGCGCTTTTTTCTGTTTGCGCTTTTTTCTGTTTGCGCTTTTTTCTGTTTGCGCTTTTTACCGTTTGCACTTTTTTCTGTTTGCGCTTTTTTCTGTGTGCGCTTTTTTCTGTTTGCGCTTTTTTCTGTTTGCGCTTTTTTCTGTTTGCGCTTTTTTCTGTTTGCGCTTTTTTCTGTTTGCGCTTTTTTCTGTTTGCGCTTTTTTCTGTTTGCGCTTTTTACCGTTTGCGCTTTTTTCTTTTTGCGCTTTTTTCTGTGTGCGCTTTTTTCTGTTTGCGCTTTTTTCCGTTTGCGCTTTTTCCATTTGCGCTTGCTTCTGAGTGCGCTTTTTCTGTTTGCGCTTTTTCCGTTTGCGCTTTTTTCTATTTGCGCTTTTTCCGTTTGCGCTTTTTTCTGTTTGCGCTTTTTGCTGTTTGCGCTTTTTCTGTTTGCGCTTTTTTCTGTGTGCGTTTTTTCTGTTTGCGTTTTTTTTCCGTTTGCGCTTTTTTTCCGTTGCGCTTTTTCTTTTGCGTTTTTTTCCTTTGCGTTTTTTTCCGTTGCGCTTCTTTCTGGTCACCACATTTTTCATATTTAATTAAACTTCTTGAAAACAAAGCACTTGTGTAAAAATACACGATTGGCAACATTTTTATGAAAGCCCCATAAAAATATGCATCAGTTTGGTGTGTTTGACTAGATTTGGAGATTCTGTGTTTCTAACTTGGAAAACTGCTTGAGATGCGTTACCGTTTTAAATAAAGCGGGAGTGATCTCCCCTTAATTTTCTCGAATTAAGGGGAAAATTGCAACTCGGGATCTAGACATGATTTTTAATCAATGTCTAGATACTTAAACTTTAAAAAAAAATAGAATAGAATCTCGTAGAGAAAAGAATTGCGCACCAAGTGAATAGCAAACAAACTGCATAATAGTGAGGAATATTAGTGTAAGCCCTGCTAGGGGGGGGGGATACCTTAAAATCTACCCTTCTAGGCTTATCTAACTACTGTCCGGTCAGTGCAAGTCCGGCTAAACCCAGACTGGTTAATAACCTAACCTTAGTCTAAATAATAAAACTACTAAAAATAAAACAAAAACTTAAACAATATAATAAAATTTATTTAACAAAATAAATATGGAACCAAGCTTATAAACAAACTAGAATTTAGGTAAAACAGAACACTGGAGACATAAAAAACAGAACTAAACGGAACAAAACACCCAATTTCGGACCACCGTCCATACACCACATAAACGTGACACAGAAACTCTTCAACACACAGGCCTCGACATTCCAGCAGAATGTCCCTCCATGTCGACACACTACATTCACGAACCAAGAAACCAATACTACGAACAAAGGAACCAATGCTACGCACAAGAAAATATTCCCTAATACAATAATAAGAAACATTCAGGACATAAAGCAAAGTGGAGCAACAATCCAAAACAAAGTTTGCATAAATAATAACATTAAAATATAAACAAGACACAATAACCAGGCTACAA
Organism: Physella acuta; assembly: GCF_028476545.2. Lineage (NCBI taxonomy): Eukaryota > Metazoa > Mollusca > Gastropoda > Physidae > Physella > Physella acuta. The sequence continues at coordinate 274,265 of NW_026731752.1, read as the reverse complement.
ACCATTGTAAAATCAAAATAATATCAGCGCCATAATAGCGGACTACTTAACTAAAAACCACAACAATCCTCAAAGGAACATAAAAAGCGACATTCGCCTTCTTAGTTACAAATAATTATAATAACAGATAAACACACTCCAGCCGCTCACATAAGTACTTTGTAAATTGATAAGCGGTTTTTTTTTTTTTTTTTTTTTTTTTTTTTTGAGAAGTCGGAATTAGCGTATTGTACTAATTCCGGTCAACAGAAATTGGTAAAAGTTTGACAGAAGACAGAGAATTAGATTTTTAACATTTATATTTTGGAATTTCGTATACCTATAGTCCTATCCATCTTCAACAATACTCAAGTTATAGGCTTTTGTCAAACGAAAAGTAGAATAAGTTACCTGAAATTTCTGAAAAGTTGACACATAACTACACATTTGATATCTATCTTCTATCTTTATACTAAAACTCAAGTTTGTATACATGTTTGAATATATTTTTTTTTTTTGTTTGTCTGATTGAGTAATGGAGAGAATCTGCTCTATGTGTAGGGCTGTAAAATAGTAAGTAGGTAGAGAACAATTTTTGTTTTCAGACAGACTGTTAATCACAAATTTATTTAAAGACATTAATTAATGTATTGATTTATTTATTAGTAGATTAACCACATTAATTTTAAAAGTTTAGAAAAACGACTTTACTTTGAGTGAATAGTGACGTCACATGATTTGTTTACTTTTTAGTACAATAAATGGCGGCTCCAATACAAGATTTCGCATCTTATTCAGATCTTAAACGCGGTTTAAAGCTAATTTTCTGTCGGCTATAACTTTAACAATACGTGCGTTTGCTATTTTTATTACGTTCAAACACTTATATCAATTTTCAACAGTCTTTTTCATTTATTTTTACAATAAATTTCTCTAGCTCTACAATCTGTCCAAGAAAGTTATTTATAGATCAAGATCTAGAATCTAGGTCAAACCAAAGTTTAATTAGTTCAAAATACAATCCTTTTTGAAATCATAATAGATTTTTGAGTTTCTTTATTAAACTACGTTAGTCCTTAAATACTTTATATAAATCTTTGTGATTTATCTATCTAGATCTAGAATAGGTCTAATCTAGATCTAGCAAGAGCTACGCTAATCTAGACTTAAGCAAACCAGTCGTAGAATATAGATAATTTTATATAGATTTAGATAATGACGAGTTTCTACATACTAAACTATTTCAGACCTTTATTGTTTTATATAATCTTTGTTTGTTTAGCTATGGAATTGGCTAATTTAAGATAAAATTTAATTTGAAAGTTACTAGACTTAGATCTAGATCTGGCCTATCAGCGTAAAGCAAGTTGCATAGGGAGACTCAAAGTATTAAACTATACTATAAAAAAATTCAGTGACGTCACGAGTCTAAATAGCTAAGTTGTTAGTGTAATAGGCTTTTATGCGGGTGGCACGGGTTCTAGACACATCACGTCAAAGTTTAAAAAAAAATCATTTTTTTTAGATGTGAATGATAAAGTTGCCTATCTGAACTTGGCGGGATACAGAGCAGGTGAAGTAGAGTTCATCTGTTTCTTTGTACTAAGCATATGAAGGGATATTGTGGTCAGAGACATGTTCGACCGGAATAGTTTTTTAAAATTATAAAAACACGTTGTCTGAGACATAGCGGGACACTGGGCAGGTGAAATTGTGTGGATTAGGTCACCTGTGATGTCAGTGTATGAAAGGATAGTGTGGTCAGACCAATGCTCAGCCGAAATCGGTGTTTTTAAAAGATTTTAAAAAACATTTTTTTTTAATGTGGGGTCTGGTTTTTTTGTGACGATAAGTGACAGAAGTGATGTTTTGTAGATGACCCCCGAAACACACAGTTATCCAATGGATGACCGGGTAGTCTAGTAATACTTAAATATAAAATTTCTTTAACCCAGCTGTAACTTTATTCAAGTTATCATGTTCACAAGCATAAATACACACATACATACATACACACACTCGGACATACTGACAAAATTGCAACACTATGTTTTTCCGACTCATGGAGGTGTAAAACGTCGATTACAATACCTCTTCTATACTCTGTAAACGAGATAGTAAAAATGTAAATGTAGATTGCGAGGAGCCTAATTGTTGGAATACAGAGCCTTTTATTTGATAAAGCCATTTGATAAGGTGTTTGCGTTTGCGTTTGTGGTTGAGTTTCTGTTTGTCTTTGCGTTTGTACTTTCTTTAGTATTTGCATATTCGTTTTTGTTTGTGTTTGTGTGCTACGTTTGTGTTAGTGTTTGTGATCTGTTTGCGTTTTCATTTCTGTTTTTTTATGTGTTTGTATTTGCGTTTTCGCTTTTGTTTGTGCTTTCTTGTGTGTTTGGGTTTGCGTTTGCGTCTACGTTTGTAATAGCGTGTTGCTTTTAAGCTTGAGTTTTAGTTTGAGTTTGTGTTTTTTGTGTTAGTGTTAGTGTTTGTGTTTGAGTTTGTTTTGCATTGTGTTAGTGTTTGTTTTTTCTTTTGTGTTTGTAATGGTGTTTATGTTTGCGTGTTGCGTTCTCGTTTGTAATTGCGTTTGTGTGTGTTTTTGTTTGCGTTGTGTGTTATTGTGTTTGCCTTTGTGTTTTCTTTTGTGTTTTCTTTTGTGTTTTCTTTTGTGTTTTCTTTTGTGTTTTCTTTTGTGTTTTCTTTTGTGTTTTCTTTTGTGTTTGGTTTTGTTCTGTTCACAAGGTGGCACATTTAAAAAAGATTCACCGCGGCGTTGCACAATTTCCTTATTACTAACCCTAACCCTAACCCTAACCCTAACCCTAACCCTAACCCTAACCCTAACCCTAACCCTAACCCAAACATTTAAAAAAGATTCACCGCGGCGTTGCACAATTTCCTTATTACTAACCCTAACCCTAACCCTAACCCTAACCCTAACCCTAACCCTAACCCTAACCCTAACCCTAACCCTAACCCTAACCCCAACCCTTGGTATTACAACTGATATAATCGAATTTTAGAAAAAAGTAATTTCTGCAACCTTTTATTGCAAGCTTTTATTTAACTTGCTTCCATCCTTGCTTAAAACTTGCCTTTTGTCATCAGGGATCAATACTGGCGAGCTAAAGTTCTACCACATTTTCCGTGTTCATTTAGTGCGCAATTATTATTAGTCAGGAAATTCTCTATCATTAAAAAAAAAACTAAAGTATACATTTAATAACATGCTTTTATTTAAATACTAGCCGTTATAGGTTAGGCTTTATCTAAATACGAATGTTCATATATATATATATATATATATATATATATATATATATATATATATATATATATATATATATATATATATATAAATATATAAGATATAAACGATTTTCGTTACATGAATACTAATTTGTACATTTCAGAACTACTCCCCCGACCTCAACGAACTCAGAAAGACCCCATATTCCATCAGGATTTACAGAAAAAACCCATATTCCATCAGGATTTACAGAAAACCCCCATATTCCATCAGGATCAGCACAGACCCTGCCTGTCTTTCCAGTCCACCACACTGGTCTCAGTCTACTCAATGGAGTGGCGCCAACTTTACCAGCAACTTCATGTCCTATGTATCCCTCTCTCTTTTTTCCAGTCTGCGAAGACTTTAAGTTTTTTAATATATCTCAGCTACAGGCAGCCAACCAGGTACACCTACAAGCAGCCAGCCAAACACAATTGGCTAGAGAACTTGCCACGCTAAAGCCGACCTTCTTATCTAGAAATCTGGAGTTGGCCATGCTTGTCTGCTCCACGTTTCGAGGCAAACTGTTTCCGTGCCCCCATTGCCGTTACGTGACGGATCGACGCAACAATCTCAAGCGTCACATTTCCACCATGCATCAGGCGTGTGACAAACAACTCGAATGTTGTGGCGTGACATTCGCTACCAAAGCTTCGCTTCGAGACCATATTGCCATCTTTCATCATAACGGTTACTCTTGCCCTTTCTGTGGCCGACGCTTCTGCCGGAAAGCTTTGTTAAAAAGACATCTCTCTGTTCATAGCGGGCAAAAGGACTATACGTGCCCGAGTTGTGACTATGCCACAAGCCACAAAAGTAATTTGGAACGTCATAAAAGAATACATGCTAGACTTCAAATTATGAGCCCTGGTGGCTCGACAGAAGACTTGGTAGATGAAATGTCGGCTGAAGAGAGGTTAGGAAAGAACTTAGTGTCGCGGGCTGCCACTGCTGCTGACCAAGGCGATGACAAGATGTTCCTGTCGACATGGCATGGGCACTCTTCGCTTAGCCCGACAGATGATCTGGAAGATTATGAGGTTGATATTGATGATAACATTAGCCATGGCGTCGCTGTTGGTAGCGTCAACGACGTGACAAATAACAACATTAACTTAGTCACTGACGAGACTAATGATCCCATTAACTTAGTCACTGAATGTAATGCTAGAGCTACCGGTAAGATGGCGTCTCGCCTGTCACACGGGATCACAGGTCAACCCAAGTCCTTGTTTGACCCACATGACCCATACGATCACCACATAATACCCGCATGACCCATACGATCACCACATAATACCCACATGACCCATACGATCACCACATAATACCCACATGACCCACACAATCACCACATATAACATGTAACACCCACACGATCACCACATATTACATGTACGACCCATACGATCACCACATATTACATGTACGACCCATACGATCACCACATATTACATGTACGACCCATACGATCACCACATATTACATGTACGACCCATACGATCACCACATATTACATGTACGACCCATACGATCACCACATATTACATGTAACACCCACACGATCACCACATATTACATGTACGACCCATACGAACACCACATATTACATGTACGACCCATACGATCACCACATATTACATGTAACACCCACACGATCACCACATATTACATGTACGACCCATACGAACACCACATAATACCCACATGACCCACGCAATCACCACATATTACATATAGGACCCACACGATCAGCATACAATATCTTTGACCCGAATGCGACAAATTCCAAAATACATACCTCGCATACACATAGGGAGACAGACATGACCAGTGACCGCATGCGTGTCATGTATGTTCTAGGAGAAGTCTTATTATCACTCCCAATGACTATTAACTTACTGAGTTCTGTGCTTGTTTGTCTTGCATGTATTTCTTGCTTTCTTCCTCATCCGATACAATTGGTCTGTCTGCCACTACATCATTTGGGTTGTTGGTCATGATTAATGTCTTGTCAGCAATTAATTCCATGCTAATTTTATCAGTACGTATGATTGCCTGCTATGGTATGTCATCAGCTAAGTGTAAGTTGGTAATACGGCTTATGCTGGCTCAGCCGACAAGGTCTTCCAAGATGTCTGTCATAGCCAGTGATCTGTCAGCAAATTTGAAACTGTCAAGTCTCGTACGTGTTAATAGGCAAATCACCCGGAGAATTAGCCTATACATATTTTTTTAAAAGACGTAGCCAGCTACTAATTGTCTGATCCTTGCTTTTGTGACCACCTTCATATTTACTGGAAGATTTGTTTTTTTTAGGAATATTTCGTCGACAGCTGTAGATTTAAATAAGTTACAGTAGTATTATGATAAAAAAATGTTTTACTTGGCGGTCCATGGGGGGGGGAGGGGGGGGGGGGGATTGTTATAATGTCCCCCTAAACGTCCCTGTCTACGCCACTGGTAGGGGCCTATCGGGAGAACTGGGGGGGGGGGATTTGTTTTTACAAATCTAATGGAGCTCAAGCATAAGAGACGAGAAGTTCTATATATGCCGTTCAGTAGGCTGCTTTATTCTTTTTATATGTAATAACTTAAGAGTAAAACCTATACATTACAAAAAATGGTGTGTTCGTATGTCTAAGTTACAGTGACTGTTGGTATGTTCAATCCTAGTTTGGCTGCCATCTGCTAATAAAATTCTTAAAATATTTAGTACATAATATCATGTAAGTCAAGTGCTTTAAGGGATCATCTAGTTATAATACCCTAGGAAGTGGTATTTTAACTCCAAAACTTCCCCATCATTTCTTTAATATAGCTACTTCCACTATTCATATGATTTCAAATTAAAATTTCAAGCTATACATTTCAATGCATTTTTTTCTTCGTCATACATATTTTTCTGTATGCAATAAATAAATTCACAACATTTGCTGCAGTTTTTGTTTCTAACTTTTGAAATGAGTTAGGTGACGAAAGCGTGTAATAGAAATAATCATGAATAGTAAGCGTGTAAGAGAAATAATCATGAATAGTAAGCGTGTCATAGAAATAATCACGAATAGTCAGCGTGCAAAAGAAATAATCACGAATAGTAAGTGTGTCATACAAATAATCACGAATAATAAGCATGTCATGGAAATAATCACGAATAGTAAGCGTGTAAAAGAAATAATCACGAATAAAAAGAGTTTCATAGAAATAATCACTTATAGTAAGCGTGTCATAGAAATAAACAAGAAAAGTAAGCGTGTCATAGAAATAATCATGAATAGTAAGCGTGTCATAGAAATAATCACGAATAGTAAGCGTGTCATAGAAATAATCACGAATAGTAAGCGTGTCATAGAAATAATCACGAATAATAAGCATGTCATGGAAATAATCACGAATAGTAAGCGTGTAAAAGAAATAATCACGAATAAAAAGAGTTTCATAGAAATAATCACGAATAGTAAGCGTGTAATAGAAATAATCACGAATAGTAAGTGTGTCATACAAATAATCACGAATAGTAAGCGTGGCATAGAAATAATCACGAATAGTAAGCGTGTCATAGAAATAATCACGAATAGTAAGCGTGTCATAGAAATAATCATGAATAGTAAGCGTGTCATGGAAATAATCACGAACAGTAAGCGTGTCATAGAAATAATCAAAAATAGTAAGCGTGTAATAGAAATAATCACGAATAGAAGGCGTGTCATAGAAATAATCTTGAATAGTAAGCGTGTCATAGAAATAATCACGAATAGTAAGCGTGTAATAGAAATAATCAAGAATAGTAAGCGTGTCATAGAAATAATCAAGAATAGTAAGTGTTTCATAGAAATAATCACGAATAGTAAGCGTGGCATAGAAATAATCAAGAATAGTATGCGTGTCATAGAAATAATTACGAATAGTAAGCATATCATAGAAATAATCACGAATAGTAAGCGTGTCATAAAAATAATCATGAATAGTAAGCGTGTCATAGAAATAATCACGAATAGTAAGCGTGTCATAGAAATAATCACGAATAGTAAGCGTGTAATAGAAATAATCACTAAGAATAGTAAGCATGTAATAAAAATAATTTTGAATAGTAAGCGTGTCATAGAAATAATCACGAATAGTAAGCGTGTCATAGAAATAATCAAGAATAGTAAGCGTGTCATAGAAATAATCAAGAATAGTAAGCGTGTCATGGAAATAATCACAAATAGAAAGCGTGTAATAGAAATAATCATGAATAGTAAGCGTGTCATAGAAATAATCACGAATAGTAAGCGTGTCATAGAAATAATCACGAATAGTAAGCGTGTAATAGAAATAATCATGAATAGTAAGCGTGTCATAGAAATAATCACGAATAGTAAGCGTGTAATAGAAATAATCACGAATAGTAAGCGTGTAATTGAAGTAATCACGAAGAGTAAGCGAGCTAAATTTTAATTTTTCAATTTGCCATATTGTCACATTTTCGCGTTTACTGTCGACTAAGAAATCAGTTGGCCAAGAAATAAGTCAGCCAAGAAATAAGTTGGCCAACAAATAAGTCGAACAAGAAATAAGTCGGCCAAGAAATAAGTCGGCCAAGAAATATGTCGACCAAGAAATCAGTTGGCCAAGAAATAAGTCGAACAAGAAATAAGTTGGCCAAAAAATAAGTTGACCAAGAAATAAGTTGTTTTGAAACAATTAATTCATGCCTTAAAGCAGGGGTCTCCAAACTTTTCAGTCCGAGGGCCGCATTAACTATCAAATTTCAGTTCGGGGGCCAGTTTCTTCCAGGAATGTCTTTAATTTTTCTGCGTAAAGTTTCTCGGCCATCACCAACAAACGTTTTTTCCGTGGACAAAAAGATCTCCGCGGGCCGGATGAGAGGACATCGCGGGCCGCATCCGGCCCGCGGGCCGTAGTTTGGAGACCCCTGCCTTAAAGCAATGTGGTCCAAAAATAGTTTTTTACAACTCAAAATGGATGAATCTTCAAGAAACTCCAGAAACACAAGTGCCCGAATGCCGTTTGCCCGAAAGGAAAGCTGCCCGAATGCAAAAAAAAAAAAAAAAAAAATGAAGAAAAAAAAGCCTGAATTAACATTTGTTGTTACAGACAATGTTACAGCTACCCTATTTGAAGAAGTTTGTGAAATATTTTTTCGTCGCAAATTACAAATACTTGATAAGCAGTATATTTCCGCTATTTGTAATGTGGCGCCACTATAGTTTCAGTTCCTCAGCACATTTATTGAATTTAATGAATCTGTAATCGACCCCCTTTCCTTACAAATATTTGGACTACTTGTACTTATATTCTATTGGTTTTAAAGAATGTAAAAACAATTTAGAAATTTTGGAGATAATAAATTTTAGACATATTTCAGTGAAGCAACTAAGTCTAAGTGTGAGAAATACGTAAAGGTCTAATATTCAAGCCTAATAAAAAGCCTAATAAAAGGCAGTTTAAAAGTCGAGTTGAAACTTGAATTCCGACTGTATGATTTAGGTTTAGCGGCGAAAAGTAGGAAACGGGACTGTGGTCGCGCATGAGATATCTTATATTTGCATTTTTTAGCGACCAAAGCGTTTGTTAAACAACTGCCTGCAAAACATGTCGCAAGAAAATTTAAAATAATTTTGGTCATATTTTCATTTTTTTTTTTTGCCAGTTACTAGGTTACTATTTGAGGGGAAAAAAATGAAATGATTTTTCGATTTTTAAAATATTTATACAATAATGCAGTTTCTTGAGTACGCCTACTTAAAAATTCATGTTTAATAATGAATTTAGGTTAAATCTGAGAGTGTGTCAGTCCTTCCTTACTTCCTTCCATTCTTTCGCCCTTCCTTCCATCATTCCGTCACCGCTATAGATTCCAGAAATATAAAAAAATAAACACCACATGTCGTGCATGTACCTGCATAGCATTGTCTTATTATAAGTTACAGAGTAGGGTTTATTTATGTAACGACTTAAATTTTTGTATTGTTGGTAGAACTTTTTTCTCTTTTTCATACGTCAACAAAAGAACGTGAAGAAACATATTAAATACACCAATTTTGCTAAAACATATTAAATACACCGCTTTTGCTAAAACATATTAAACTGGTCAATGTCAAATAATATTTTCGCTTAGATACATTTTATTAACAATAGTGTCGAATAAAACTTATTAATTAGAATGTTTAATATTTACTATACTACCTGTTATCTAGTTAGATAATTGTGGGTTTCGGGGGTCATCCATAAATAACATCCCGTCTGTCAGCACTTATCATCCCAAAATAACCAGACCTCACATTCAAAAAGACGTTTTTTATATTTTAAAAACTCAACTAAACTCTACTTCACCTGCCCAGTGTCCCGCCAAGTCTCAGACATGTTTGTATTTTTTTAAAAACGATTCCGGCCGAGCATGGCTCTGACCACACTATCCCTTCATATGTTGAGAACATAGAAATAGGTGAACTCTACTTCACCTGCCCTGTGCCCCGCGAGATCCTGATAGTCAACTTTATCATTTACATCTAGGCCTTAAGAAACAATAATTGAAAACATTATTGTAAAAAGAAGATAAATCTTTTTTTTACTATTAGTAAAGTCATTGTTCTAAACTTTTATAATTAATGTGTTTAATCTACCAATGAATATATCAATAAATTAATTAACGGCTTTAAATTAGTTTGTAATTAACAGTGTGTTTCAGAAAGAATGTTCTCCACCCAAAATCCTATTTTACAGCTCTACACATAATGCAGATTCTCCCCAAAAACAAATCAGACAAACAAACAAAAAAAATGAGTTATCAAACATGTAAACTTGAGTTTTACTAGCATATTAGACTACCCGTCATCCCTTGGATAACTGTGGGTTTCGGCGGTCATCCATAAAAACATCACGTCTGTCACTTATCGTCACAAAAAAACCAGACCCCACATTCAAAAAGATGTTTTTTATCTTTTAAAAACACCGATTTCGGATTATCCCTTCATATACTGACGTCACAGGTGACCTACTCAACTCTACTTCACCTGCCCAGTGTCCCGCCAAGTTGCAGACAACATGTTTTACCGTTTAAAAAAACAATTTCCGGCCGAGCATGTATCTGACAACACTATCCCTTCATATGCTTGGGGCAAGGAAACAGATGAACTCTACTTCGCCTGCCCTGTATCTCGCCAAGTTCAGATAGGCAACTTTATCATTCACATCTAAAAAAAAAAATTTAAAATGTTAAAAAAAAAATTAACATTGACGTGATGTGTCTAGAACCCGTTCCTCCCGCATGAAAGCCTATTACACTAACACATTAGCTATTTAACTCGTGACGTCACTGATGTTTTTTAAAATTATAGTTCAATACTTTGAGTCTCCTTATGCAACATGATTTTCGCGCATTGATCTAGATCTAAGTCTAGTAGTAGTAACTTTCAAATTAAATTTTATCTTAAATTAGCCAATTACATAGCTAAACAAAGATTTATATAAAATAATAAAGGTCTGAAATTATCTAGATCTAGATAGAATTATCAAGATCTAGATTCTACGACTCGTTTGCTTAAGTCTTAAGTCTAGTTTTTGCGTAACTCTTGCTAGATCTAGAATCTAGATCTAATCATGAGACCTATTCTAGCTAGATAGATCTAGATCTAGATAGATAAATCACAAAGATTTATATCAAGTATTTAAGGACTAAAAAATGTATTATGATTATAAAATGGATTGCATTTTTATCTAATTAATCTTTGGTATGTATCTAATTAATCTTTGGTTTGACCTGGATTCTAGATCTAGATCTATAAATAACTTGCTTGGCCACCTGATATTTTTAGATCTATAAATAACTTTCTTGGACAGATTGTAGAGCTAGAGAAGTTTATTGTAAAAATAAATTAAAAAGACAGTTGAAAATTTCTATAAGTGTTTGAACGTAATAAAAACCTCAAACGGACGTATTGTTAAAGTTATGGCCGACAGAAAATTAGCTTTAGAACGCGTTAAACTTTTGAATGGCCCACAAAGTCTATGATGGAAGCCGCCATCTTATTGTACTAAAAAGTAAACAAAACTTGTGACGTCACTATTCAGTCGAGTTAAGCCATTGCCCTAAAACTTTAAAATTAATGTGGTTAATCTACCTATGAATAAATCAATAAATTAATTAACGCCTTTAAATAAATTTGTGATTAACAGTCTGTCTGAAAACAAAAATTGTTCTCTACCCACATACTATTTTACAGTTCTGCATATAGCGTAGATCCATTTACAATAGTCAATCAGACAAACAAAAAAAATCAAATAAATATTCAAACATGTAAACAAACTTGAGTTTTAGTAGTATATAGATATAGATAGTTGCCAGAGGAGGAAATTCAAAAAGATATTCAACTCACACTAGATATTTCTATTTAAGTAAAAAAAATGTATTTCTACCACAGTGATTATTATATTTAAGGCTCGTACTTATAGTAGATTAATGTTAAGACTATTTATGTTATTTCCTGATTAGTCGGCACAGAGTTATATAGTTTTTTTTTTATTTCTATGATCTCTTAAAATAACTAGTATTTGTTTTGTTTTTTCGATGTCATTTAAACGGAGAATGTGAGAATGTGGGAAAATGTTTGATAAAGCCATTTGATAAAAAGTTTGCTTTTGTGTTCTCGTTAGTGTATCGTTTGTTTTTCTTATGTGTTTGCATTTGTGTTTGCGTTGGTTTTCCGTACATGAGAGTATCTACACTATGTGTAGAACTGTAAAATACGTATTGTTGTAGTGAATAATGTTCTTTTTTTTACCAAACTGTTATACAAAAATATATTTAAAGACGTCAATTAATGTATTGACATATTCATTGTTAGAAACAACAGTTTAATTATAAAAGCTCAGAACAATTCATTTACTTATATAACAATAAGAATGGCGGCTTCCATGGAAGACCAATGTGCCCATTCAAAAGTTTAACGCATTATAAAACAAAATTTTCTGTCGGCTATAGCTTTAACGAATAAAAATCTTTGCTTTTTAGCCTCACAGATCGTCTAATTCGAGAATACAAGGAATTTATTTATAGCTAAACTAGACTTAAGTCAGAAGTAGATTCTCTATCTCTATTCAGATTCTAGATCTAAAATCTAGGCCAATAAAAGTAAATGACGGGAGTCTATATGTCAGGAGCCAAAATGACGGGAGCCTATTTGTCAGGAGCCTTATTGACTAGAGCCTTTTTGTCGGGAGTCTATATAACGGGAGCCTATTTGTCGGGAGCCTATATGACGGGGTCCATATGTCGCTGGCCCTTTTGACGGGGTCATTTTGACGGGGCCTATTTGTCGGGGCCGATTTGTCGGGGTCGTTTTGACGGGGCCGTTTTGTCATTGGCCGTTTTGACGCCGCACGAAGTTAAAGATCTAATTCTCTGCCTTCTGTCAAATATTGATAGTACTTTACGCTATTTCCGATTTCGCAAAATAAAAAACAAACACAAAAAAACGCATATCTAATATATAAAGCTCAGTTCTGTATGTAATGCATTTGTATGTCGTTGGAATTGTACGAATTTAAAAGTTAGAAAATTATCGTGCGCATTTGTCTAAATTTATGAGCTAAAAAATTACTATTGAAAGTGTTGGGAAATAATTTTCATTTTTCAAATTATAGTAATAATTGTCGGCATGTTCATTAAACACAAGTTTTAAAAAAAATATCATCTTTTACAAAAATTCTAATTATGTCTTTATTTAGTCCTATAGCACTTACTTCCCTTTGATAAATTAGGAAAAACACAATTACTTCCCTTTATAAAACCATTGCATTCCGTGAAAATAATTTACTTTTTAATTACTTTGTTTTGGTGTTGGGAAAAAAATAATTACATAATTAGCGGGGATTGATCAAGTGCAAATGTTGTAGGTATTTTACGGATAAGCTTGGAGTATTAAAATTGTTTATTAAATTGAAACAGGCGCGTTCGTTTAAGTGAGTGCAAAAGACTGTGAATAAGTTGGGGTACTATAGTCGTTCATTAAGCTAAAACAGATGATTCCGCCCCGGGCGTTTATGTTCGCGTTAGTGTTTTCTTTGTGTTTAGGTGGGTTTGCGTTAGTGGTTGCGTTTTAATTTGGTTCGTTTTTGTTCTTTCTTTTTTCGTTTTTGTTTGTGTTTTTTTTTGTTTGGGTTTGTATTTGTGTTTTTGGTTGGTTTTGCGTTTGGATTTGGTTTGTTTTCGTTTGCTTTTTTCGTTGATTTTTTTTTTGTTGGTATTGGTGTTTGTGGTTGGGTTTGTTGTTAGGTTTTTGTTTTCGTTTGCTTTTTTGTTTGTTTTTTCTTTGTGTTTGTATTGGTGTTTGTGGGTGTGGTTGTGTTTGTTGTTAAGTTTTTGTTTTCGTTTGTATTTGTAATTGCGTTAGCGTTATGTTTGCGTTTTGTTGTTTTGGTTTTGGTTGGTTGTGGTTTGGGTGGGCAATGCCGGGTTTATGATGATTACTAAACACACAGGTAATGGTCTTTAACAGAAAGGTTTTTCACAGAAGCCAGAGCAGGGCCTGGCCGGGACGGCTAGTCTAATATATAAAGTTCAATTCTGTATGTGGCAGGCGGACAAACCCGTGATTACAAAGAAATAGAGTAAAAAATAGAATTCATCGACATAGTGTGATATATCTAAATTAATTATATTAAAAAAATAATATTGAAGGTTTTATAAAATAAATTTCATTTCCCAAACTAATAATGTTAATTGACGGCATGTGCATTAAACAAAATTAAAGAAAACGTATCACTCTTCACAAAAATTCTAAATGTGTCTGAAAATTATTTACTTTTTGACCTTTAGCACTCTTTACGTCCCTTGATAAATTAGGAAAACACAATTACTGCTTTTTCTAAAAAAAAAAAAAAAAAACATTACTTGGGGAAGGGGGCAGGGTTTACTTTTTATTACAAGCTTTTATTTAACTTGCTTTCTCTGTCTGTCTGTCTGTCTGTCTAGATCGAAACGGCCGAGCGAAAATTCTGACACTTCTAACTGACAGATACAATTCGTAATTAGTACTTGGTTCAAGACATGAAGACAATGCATTATGACATTAAATTTGACTTAATTGGATGCCTAATTAATTTTTTTATGAATTAATTAAAATTTGGACCGAATTAGTAGGCAGTTCTATCCACACGCGTCATTACGGCCGTGTTGGGCGTGGAGCGAGGGGGGGGGGGGGGGGCTCTACGTCAAAAGCGCGTCATTACGTTCAATCGGCGCGCGGTGGTTTTTAGTCGGGTCAGCAGTCTAGTTCTTTACCACTAGACTACGCCATCCCATAATATTTTACTGAAACTTTAGCTATAAACTTGACAATGGTTTTTAATCATGTAACTATTGTAAATAAAACATGTAAAGTACGGGAAAAAAATTCATAAAAAAAAAAATTCATAAAAAACGTTTTAATAACAAGCTTTTATGTAATGATGCACTAAAAAGTAGAAAATAAATTAGGCCTATAGACTACTATTTAAATAACTATAAAGAAAAGCGTGGGTCACTTTAGTATCTATTGGATACCTTTACTAATGTTAAGGAAGACACCCACGCTTTTCTTTATAGTTATTTAAATAGTAGTCTATAATTTATTTTCTACTTTTTAGTGCATCATTACATAAAAGCTTGTTATTAAAACGTTTTTTATGAATTTTTTTTTCAGTACTTTACATGTTTTATTTACAATAGAGTTACATGACTAAAAACCATTGCGCGCCAACTGAACATCACGTTCAGTAGGCGCGCAATGGTTTTTGAACGCAGCCATTACGTGATGGCGCAGCTATTGAAGGTGATGACGCGTGTGGTGTGGTTGGCTAGACATGCCTACTAATTCGGTCCAAATTTTAATTAATTCATAAAAAATCAATTAGGCATCCAATTAAGTCAAATTTAGTTTCAGATTGCATTGTCTACATGTCTTGACCCACGTGCCAAATGTGAATCGTATCGGTCAAGTAGAAGTTTCCGAATTTTCACTCCTGCGTTTCCATCTAGACTGACGACAGAGGAAGTGAGTTAAATAAAAGCTTGTAAAAAAACGTTTTAATAATAAGCTTTTATGCAATAATGCACTAAAAAGTAGAAAATAAATTATACACTACTATTTAAATAACTATAAAGAAAAGCTTGGGTCTCTTCCTAAATATTAGACACTACTATTTAAATTACTATAAAGAAAAGCGTGATGTAATAGATGCTAATTGCATCATTCGCAAAGTGACTAAACTCTACAGTAGGCTCCTCATATTCAAACAGTTATTTTTTCATCTTTCGCCAGGTGACGAAACTGTACAGAAGCATTTCCTCGAGTTACAAAGTTATTTTTAGAAGCCTGTTGTAGTTTTACCGCTGAATATAGTAGTACCCCTTACTCGCTATGCAGAACGCTCGATTAACGGATGCCAAGTGCCAACATAGTCGCTCTAAAACTCTGGGCGCCAAACCGTGTATTGAGGAAAGTTGTACCCTATATGGCGCCGCCCGTAAGAATCTTTAGTTTTCTTTTTCGAAGAAATATTCTCGGGAGTATTTTCATCTACTCCCTAAAGTTTCATGGCACTCGGATGAACCGCATTCGAGTTTTTTCCCACTTTTTCTTTAACTTGCTTTCGTCTTTGTTTTTCCAATCAAATCTTGCGATCGAAATTTCTGGCACTTTCCAGTTAGCTAGCGCGCTGAAATTTTCAGGGAAGCTTTGTTTTGGATGACAATAGAATATTCAATTGTTATTATTACTAAATTGATCCATGGAAACATTTTAATGAGCATTTTAGAGAGCTATATAATTGTAGTAAAAACGTGGGGAAAAAGGGACATAACCCAGTAACTGTAATTTGATGAAAACAAGGTTCGGTACTCTCCCTCTTTGCTTACTGAGTAGTGTTCACGCGGTGTTTGTGTACAAACGACCGTAACAACTGGTGGCCAGTATGGGGGAGACGATATGGTCGAGTGGTTGGGCACGCGATTGCTATCTCACTCGAAACGGGTTCAAATCTATGTGTTCTAGTCAGTAACGTATTCACACAACGTGTTTTTTACGAGTTGTCTTTTTACGAGTTGTCTTCGTTTACCCAAAAAAAAGTGAAAAGATAAAATCGATAGCAAGATTTTAATGCAAACAAACAGGCAAAGACTAAAAAGTAGAAAATAATAATCATTAAAAAAGTTTTAAAAAACCCACGTTTTCTGATTGAACTAAAAAGTAGAAAATAAATGCTATACATCACAATAATGCAAGCGATCACTCTACTATAAGCGATCAAAAACGTGGGGCGCCGTGATTTTCTTACAGTTTCTAATACTGTTGACTCTCTACAAGCTCCCTAATAAAAGTCAATAGTATTATCTAATCAATAGTAATATAACTTTTACTTCGGCGCCCCACGTTTTTCATCGCTTATAGTAGAGTGATCGCTTGCATTATTGTGATGTATAGCATTTATTTTCTACTTTTTAGTTCAATCAGAAAACGTGGGTTTTTTTAAACTTTTTTAATGATTATTATTTTTATATACCGTGTATAGAGAAAAAAAAATTGCTCCCCCCTAGTCGGGGGGGGGGGCGCCGCCCTTGTAATATTAAATAATATTTTTTTGCACACCCTACCATTGAGTGATCTAATCATCTCCCCAAAGTTTCATGGTACACGGATGAACGGTGTGAAACCGAAATTTTATAAACCGTATATAGAGAAAAATCGCAGCCGCCCGTGGCGCCGCCCTTGCGAAATTAAAAAAGGATTTTTTTACAGAACCCTTTCCTGAATTGTTCTAATAAACTCCCCCAAAGTTTCATGGCTATCGGGTAACAGTGTCACACCAAAATTGACTTATTTTTATAAACCGTATATAGAGAAAAATCGCACCCTCCTGTGGCGCCGCCCTTGCGAAATTAAAAATGATTTTTTTACAGAACCCTTCCCTAGAGTTTTATAATGAACGTCCCAAAGTTTCATGCCTATCGGATAAAGGGTGTCACTGCAATTCTTTTTTATTATTTTTATATACCGTAAAAAGAGAAAAATCGGACCCTCCCGTGGCGCCGCCCTTGCGAAATTAAAAATTATTTTTTTACAGAACCTTTCCCTAGAGTGGTATAATGAACTCCCCAAAGTCTTGTGGCTATCGGATGAACGATGCCAAACCAAAATCGACTTTTAATTTTATATACCGTATATAGAGAAAAACAAATCGCGCCCTGCCGGGGCGCCACCCCTGCGAATTTGAATTTTTATTTCGCAGAAACCTCCCCAGGAATATTCTCAACAACTTCCCAAAGTTTCACGGCGATCTGATAAGAGGTGTGGTAATGCATATAAGACACACAGACAGACACACACACAGACACACACACATACATTGCTTTATATATATATATATATACTAGCGTACCCGTCCCCCGCGCGTTGCCGCGGGGATAGAAGAAAGTATGACGAAATGTATTAGAAAGATTTCACCAACGCGTTACCAATCATATGTTCTTAGACGCGTGACCGTCTTTTCTAAAAGTGAGTTATTTAAATGTAAACAAAGCCTGCGCTTAATTCATAAATATTGGGACACAGGTTTACCTACACTATCGCATGTAAACATTGAGTGTACATTAATCACTCACCGAAATAATATGTTAGAACACACTTCGGTGACCGCCCATGTGTCAGAGACGTACAGGGGCGTTCTCAGCCCCCCCGATTACACTACCGCATAGGCGCGGCGTACGACCCCTGGCTCCTTAAAAGTAATAGGCGCCATCGTGCCAAATAGTATCCTATTAATAATGATGCAGATTTCATCATTCGCTAAAGTGCCACAAATGAACAGGCTTTTTTTCTTTAACACGTAAAAAAGTATTTGACATGTTTTAAACATCAGTGTGACTGATGCAATATGCCATCGTGCCAAATAGTATCCTATTAATAATGATGCAGATTTCATCATTCGCTAAAGTGCCACAAATGAACAGGCTTTTTTTCTTTAACACGTAAAAAAGTATTTGACATGTTTTAAACATCAGTGTGACTGATGCAATATGCTAGCGTTACTAATGGTCTATTATTAGATGCTCAATCTCAATTTCTGACTGGATTGTCTAATAGTAGATGCTTATTGCATCATTCGCAAAGTGACGAAACTCTACAGTAGGCTCCTCATATTCAAAAAGTTATTTTTTCATCTTTCGCCAGGTGACGAAACTGTACAGAAGCATTTCCTCGAGTTACAAAGTTATTTTTAGAAGACTGTTGTAGTTTTACCGCTGAGTATAGCAGTACCCCTTACTCGCTATGCAGGGCGCTCGATTAACGGGTGCCAAGTGCCAACATAGTCGCTCTAAAACTCTGGGCGCCAAACCGTGTATTGACGAAAGTTTTACCCTATATGGCGCCGCCCATAAGAAACTTTAGTTTTCTTTTTCGTAGAAATATTCTCGGGAGTATTCTCATCTACTTCCTAAAGTTTCATGGCACTCGGATGAACCGCATCCGAGTTTTATTTTTTATATACCGTGTATAGAGAAAAAAAAATCGCTCCCCCCCCCTTGCGATATTAAACAATATTTTTTTGCAGAACCCTACCATTGAGTGATCTAATCATCTCCCCAAAGTTTCATGGTACACGGATGAACGATGTGAAACCGAAATAGACTTTTATTTTTATAAACCGTATATAGAGAAAAATTGCAGCCTCCCGTGGCGCCGCCCTTGCGAAATTAAAAAAGGATTTTTTTTACAGAACCCTTTCCTGAATTGTTCTAATCAACTCCCCCAAAGTCTCATGGCTTTCGGATAACGGTGTCACACCAAAATCGACTATTTTTAAAATATACCGTATATAGAGAAAAATCGCACCCTCCCGTGGCGCCGCCCTTGCGAAATTAAAAATGATTTTTTACAGAACCCTTCCCTAGAGTTTTATGATGAACTCCCCAAAGTCTCATGCCTATCGGATGAACGGTGTCACTGCAATTCACTTTTATTATTTTATATACCGTATATAGAGACAAATCTGACCCTCCCGTGGCGCCGCCTTTGCGAAATTAAACATTATTTTTTTACAGAACCCTTCCCTAGAGTGGTATAATGAACTCCCCAAAGTCTCATGGCTATCGGATGAACGATGCCAAACCAAAATCGACTTTTATTTTTATAGACGGTATATCGAGAAAAACAAATCGCGCCCTGCCGGGGCGCCACCCCTGCGAATGTGAAATTTTTTTTCGCAGAAACCTCCCCAGGAATATTCTCAACAACTTCCCAAAGTTTCACGGCGATGTGATGAGAGGTGTAGTAATGCATAAAGGACACACACACAGACACACATACATTGCTTTTTACAAGCTTTTATTTAACTCACTTCCTCTGTCGACAGTCTGTCGACAGTCTGTCGTCAGTCTAGACGGAAACGCAGGAGTGAAAATTCGGACAGTTCTACTTGACCGATACGATTCACAGTTGGCACGTGGGTCAAGACATGAAGACAATGCAATCTGAATCTAAATTTGACTTAATTGGATGCCTAATTAATTTTTTATGAATCAATTAAAATTTGGACCGAATTAGTAGGCATGTCTTTCCAACCACACCACACGCGTCATCACGTTCAATAGCTGCGCCATCACCTTCAGTAGGCGCTCCATCACGTTCAATAGACGCGCAATGGTTTTTAGTCATGTAACACTATTGTAAATAAAACATGTAAAGTACTGAAATTTTTTTTCATAAAAAACGTTTTAATAACAAGCTTTTATGTAATGATGCACTAAAAAGTAGAAAATAAATTATACACTACTATTTAAATTACTATAAAGAAAAGCGTGGGTCTCTTCTCAAATATTAGTAAAGGTATCCAATAGGTACTAAAGTACTAAAGTGACCCACGCTTTTCTTTATAGTAATTTAAATAGTAGTGTATAATTTATTTTCTACTTTTTAGTGCATCATTACATAAAAGCTTGTTATTAAAACGTTTTTTATGAAATTTTTTTACAAGCTTTTATTTAACTCACTTCCTCTGTCTGTCGTCAGTCGTCAGTCTAGATAGAAACGCAGGAGTGAAAATTCGGACAGTTCTACTTGACCGATACGATTCACATTTGGCACGTGGGTCAAGACATGAAGACAATGCAATCTGAAATTAAATTTGACTTAAATGGATGCCTAATTAATTTCTTATGAATTAATTAAAATTTGGACCGAATCAATAGGCATGTCTATCCAACCACACCACACGCTTCATCACGTTCAATAGCTGCGCCATCACCTTCAGTAGGCGCGCCATCACGTTCAGTAGGCGCGCAATGGTTTTTAGTCATGTAACTCTATTGTAAATAAAACATGTAAAGTACTGAAAAATTTTTTCATAAAAAACGTTTTAATAACAAGCTTTTATGTAATAATGCACTAAAAAGTAGAAAATAAATTATAGACTACTATTTAAATAACTATAAAGAAAAGCGTGGGTCACTTTAGTATCTATTGGATACCTTTACTAATGTTAAGGAAGATACCCACGCTTTTCTTTATAGTTATTTAAATAGAAGTCTATAATTTTTTTTCTACTTTTTAGTGCATTATTACATAAAAGCTTGTTATTAAAACTTTTTTTATGAATTTATATATATACTAGCCGTCCCGGCCAGGCCCTGCTCTGGCTTCTGTGAAAAAACCTTTCTGTTAAAGACCATTACCTGTGTGTTTAGTAATCATCATAAACCCGGCATTGCCCACCCAAACCACAACCAACCAAAACAACAAAACGCAAACATAACGCTAACACAATTACAAATACAAACGAAAACAAAAACCTAACAACAAACCCAACCACAACCACAAACACAAATACAAACATAAAGAAAAAACAAAAAAAAAGCAAACGAAACCAAAAACCTAACAACAAACCCAACCACAAACACCAATACCAACAAAAAAAAACAACGAAAAAGCAAACGAAAACAAACCAAATCCAAACGCAAAACCAACCAAAAACACAAATACAAACCCAAACAAAAAAACACAAACAAAAACGAAAAAAGAAAGAACAAAAATCGAACCAAATCAAAACGCAACCACTAACGCAAACCCACCTAAACACAAAGAAAACACTAACGCGAACATAAACGCCCGGGGCGGAATCACCTGTTTTAGCTTAATGAACGACTATAGTACCCCAACTTATTCATAGTCTTTTGCACTCACTTAAACGAACGCGCCTGTTTCAATTTAATGAACAATTTTAATACTCCAAGCGTATCCGTAAAATACCTACAACATTTGCGCTTGATCAATCCCTGCTAATTATGTAATTATTTTTTTCCCAACACCAAAACAAAGTAATAAAAAGTAAATTATTTTCCACTAATGCAATGGTTTTATAAAGGGAAGTAATTGTATTTTCCTAATTTATCAAAGGGAAGTAAGTGCTATAGGACTAAATAAAGACATAATTAGAATTTTTGTAAAAGATATTTTTTTAAAACTTGTGTTTAATGAACATGCCGACAATTATTACTATAATTTGAAAAATGAAAATTATTTCCCAAAACTTTCAATAGTAATTTTTTAACTCATAATTTTAGACAAATGCGCACGATAATTGTCTAACACTTAAATCCATCCAAGACCAACGACAAACATATGCTTTACATACAGAACTGAGCTTTATATATTAGATATATATATATATATATATATATATATATATATATATATATATATATATATATATATATCAGGGGCGGATTAAGCTTCAGCGGGGCCCCTGGCTGAAACTTTTCCCGGGGCCCCCTTAACTCTCTCTCTCTCTCTCTCTCTCTCTCTCTCTCTCTCTCTCTCTCTCTCTATATATATATATATATATATATATATATATATATATATATATATATATATATATATATATATATATATATATATATATATATAAATATATATATATATATATATATATATATATATATATATATACATCATCACATGTAGTTTATATAATGACATATCACAAACAGAGGCCTTCCCAGAAATAAAGGTCGAATGGAGTAAACAAAAGGTTAACAGAAGCCATTGCATAGACAAAAAAAATGTAACATTTAATGTAATGTTAAAATACATTGAGATATAAGAGCATTTAAAGTAACCATTATTTATTTATTAATAAAATATAATATTTTATGAATGGTGGAAAACCTATGAGGAGGTTAATTTTTCAAGATGGCCGCCCTTATCATAGTTACCAATATTTTTCCACCATTGTTTAGTGGAAATGCATATGCGCATGTATCTTAATAAAGCTGTAAAGAAATAATTGTTTTCTAACGAGTATTAAAAAAGTTTTTTTTTTACCGGAGCCTCCACCCTTAAACATTTTTTACGTATCAAGACGAAAAAATTGACTATGGCTAAATTCCAAGGAATTCACAACTCAAATGTTTTAATGGGTGAAACTTCGGGGCGGGGAGAAGGTTGGGGGACATGTCGGGTGTGTGTGAGGGGGGGGGGGTAGATGCCATGCCCTGCAATCGAGTCTCATCCGGTTTTGTATTACCGTGCGGGACAGCGGTAACGCCTTTATTTATAGGCTTCTTCTCTCTTGACCTGTTTGGCAATTCCCATAGTGCAATTAATACGGGTGAGAATGTGCATTGAACTAAAGATGTTTCGCATTTTTTTTTTATCTCTAAGCCACTCGGTCAAAAGGTCAATACTTAAAAAAAACACTTCTACATCGGTCCGTGTCTAACCATCCACTTCGCTATGTCAGACCCTTCCTACAACTGGGGCGTTTTTACAAGCTTTTATTTAACTCACTTCCTCGTCAGTCTGTCGTCAGTCTGTCGTCAGTCTGTCTAGACGGAAACGCAGGAGTGAAAATTCGGACAGTTCTACTTGACCGACACGATTCACAGTTGGCACGTGGGTCAAGACATGAAGACAATGCAATCTGAAACTAAATTTGACTTAATTGGATGCCTAATTGATTTTTTATGAATTAATTAAAATTTGGACCGAATTAGTAGGCATGTCTAGCCAACCACACCACACGCGTCATCAATAGCTGCGCCATCACGACCACGTAATGGCTGCGTTCAAAAACCATTGCGCGCCTACTGAACGTGATATTCAGTAGGCGCGCAATGGTTTTTAGTCATGTAACTCTATTGTAGATAAAACATGTAAAGTACTGAAAAAAAAATTCATAAAAAACGTTTTAATAACAAGCTTTTATGTAATGATGCACTAAAAAGTAGAAAATAAATTATAGACTACTATTTAAATAACTATAAAGAAAAGCGTGGGTGTCTTCCTTAACATTAGTAAAGGTATCCAATAGATACTAAAGTGACCCACGCTTTTCTTTATAGTTATTTAAATAGTAGTCTATAATTTATTTTCTACTTTTTAGTGCATCATTACATAAAAGCTTGTTATTAAAACGTTTTTTATGAATTTTTTTTCCCCAAATTTAACACCCATGTAACACATATTCTCGAAACAAATCGTCTACCGTCAACTTTACACGTCTTTATTAGTCTCTACCAGTCTAGTTTTATTTTTATAAATCTACGCTATGACAATACGCAAACAACCCCTCATACAAATACCCCCACCCTCCCTCAGCCTCGACACTACGTGTTTTTAAATGGTTTTCAAAAGATTTTCTATCGGTAACGATGTCAAGTAGAGGGACTGCTGGTTAAATAAGGCAAAATTAAACATTAAAGATCAGAGAGTATCCGATGGATCTCGCTTGTCTCGGCACATTCCCTGATAAAGCTATTATTAAGTGATGCTTGTTAATACTTGGTGAAATTTTAACTCATACTTCTGACATTAAAAAAATAATTTAACTAAGCTATTAAAAAAATCAATGATAAAGTAATATTTGCTATAGTTGAGAAATCGAAATTTGGGGGCCCCTAAAATTCGGGGGCCCCTGGCTGCAGCCTTTTCAGCACCCCCCTTAATCCGCCACTGATATATATATATATATATATATATATATATATATATATATATATATATATATATATATCTAGATCTATATATATATTGTGCCTTGAAGAAATGCTGCTTAGATCTAATCTAACGGCTGTGCCTCTACTGAATTTAATCTGACGACTAAATCTAGATCTAGATTCTAGGTATAAGAATCTATAAGCCTATTAGATCTAAGTATTAAAGATGATTTTGACTGCGGTCTTAGGAAAAAATGTTAAATAAACCTGTGTTTATGTAATAAATGACTGAATTCAATTGAATTAGGGGGCTATAATACGGAGACATCGAAGTATAATGTTAAGCTCCAGTTTAATTTCAGTTTACATTTTAACCGAAGACTCAGAATCTATTTATCTTAAAAAAAAAAAAATGGAATGGTCTGCACAACTTTTAATATAACGATGACGTCAGGGAACTTATGGCCAAGGGCGAATTTCACCCAATTTTACTGGAGTACTTCCGAAAAATAATTCTCATCTTAGTTCTATTTTCGTAAAACTTTTATGATATTATTCCATGTCAATGAAAAGGCAATTGTTGTAAAAGGTTAATGATTGTTTGATTGTATTCAAAATCTAAAGAAGAAAGGGGATAACATTAATTGTAACTAGAATGTATTAACGCGCATCCTGATCCGGTCCATTAGAACTACTTAATCTATCTTTTCACCAAATACATAGATTGGAGAACATGTCATATAACTCTACTGAACAAGATCGGTAAGATTAAACTAAAAAAGCTTGACTATAAAATAGTAAATTGTTTAAAAAATAACACAGACGTATTTTTGTTTCATGTATGCTTTGTAACCATGTTCTCCTCATTTGAAATCTTACTTCTCCCTTCCCGGCTGCCAAAATACTCATGTCATGTCTGCCTTGTTCAAGATTGCCTTAGTTATGGTTTCATGGCGGAATTAAGACAACACGTGTTTCAGATCCAGATCTAGTCTAGTTATTCCTAGATATCTAGATTCGTATTTTTAGATTTGATTCTATATCTAGACATCAATTTCTAGATCTAGTAGATATAGAGATCTAGATTTAGAATAATCTTGATTTTCTAGAGTCTAGAGTGAAGTTCCACAGCCGATCACACATAGTCCGAACTCCCGACTTTCATCGGGTGCTAGTCTAGATTCTATTTTGTAACCGTTTCTCACAGAAACATACCCAAAGTACTAGTCTTTATTATTCCTCTGCCATTCTACTATAAAAAGATGTATAAATCATTTTATATTTCCTAAGCAGACGCATAGAATTTGAGATATTCATGTTTTAGTGAAGTGCTACTTTTTTTATTTTTTTCGAAATGACTACTCGGAAGATTTTTCTCCCCGTCTCCACTTAGACTAGTCTGCAAAAGATAGCTCTGCGCATGCGCAGTGACCTAGGGATAGGATTAGGGTTGGTGTTAGCCGTGAGGGTTCTGCAGTTGTAAAGACACGCAAGTGCAGTACCATCGATAACATCGCTGCGATGGCAAGTCGTAGTTTCTCTCCATTGTGCATGCATATCTTTTTCCGGCTAGCATCGGCCTATTTTTTTTTCCTGCAGCCACTTGAACCGGCTGGCGTGACGATCGTAATTTATACGTTTTAATCCAATTTTAATTACTAAAATAAATATTTTACGCTTTTAAACGTGTTGATTGTATTATTAATTTAAAGATTACAAAACACGTTCATTAAATTTATTAACGACACATTAGGCCTAAAGGTTGACCCAGTGATGACTCAAGGAACGCTACTATAATAATTATAAAGGACGTAACGATCACTAACAAGACATAACGTAACATTTGCTTAGATATGCTTGGAGGTAGGGTCCCAAACTAGATTTAGAAGTAGATGACCGAAATAATTTAGAACAGTAAAAAATTCGAAATTATATAGATTCTAGACTTAGCTTGAAATATAGAGCATCTAGGCTAGTCTAGTCTAGCTCAAGTCGTTGGTTACGCAGCGAGGTGAAACCACCTTAATCGTTACCCAAGCTGCGGCCACCACTATTCACCTCTCAGTTTGCTTTGTTAGCTTTATCTTTCGTATGTACAGTGTCCCGCACATATTGTAGAAGCTATTAATAGTTAACCTAGTTATAAATAGCTTTGATTGGTTGGTTTTATTCGTCTCATCTGGGACCTAGTGTTTTCATAGGGGGAACTAGAATCGCCTACGACGTCATACCTCATAACTTAAAATTTTTAACTCTTCCAGAAGGTAAAAAACAAAAGAATTTGACCTGGATATGTTTAGAAATGGACATGTGTATAGCAGATATCGGTAGTTTCGTAAAAGAATTCAAACAAATATTATACAAAACGATAAACAGGTGATGGCTGCACCAGTGTTTTAACTGCGCGTGGAACTTCACTCTATTAGGCCTAGACTTTCTCATTAAATTTTTAATTAAAATTTTCTGTCACTTACCATTTAAATTCTAGATCTACTATCATTACAAACCATTTCACTTACAATTTGAGACCAATTCAATGGTTTAGACAAATAGTAGCTTCCTTGAATGGGTATAGTGTAAACATGGTAAGGGGTGGAAGCAGGCGTTGTAACTGAAATAGCAATATAAACATAAAGTGATATTTCAACGCCAAGGGTAGACAAAGGTACAGAATATAGTCCAAGTAAAGACAGAACAGACAGACCCGACGGGTTCCGAACCTACCATTCCACACGGCACCGAATCGCCTCGCCTTCCATGCCTCAAGTCAGACGTGTAACCGATTCTACCAATCAGGTTTAGTTCCCTGAGTGGCAGAGAAAACAAACAAAAACAAAATGACCTTATTACTGCTTAAAATGCGAAACTCTTTTTTACCATAAAAAAAGGTCAAACAGCTACGGTGAAACGTTGGTTTCTTTTCTCTATTCTTAGCATGATGTCATGGCAATTGCGACAACATTGGCTATTTTACTTACCTAAAATACCAAAACATCTTGTTCATAATAAAACTTTTAAGCTATGCAAACTATGCATTGTTGATTAAGGATATATCAGACATAGGCCTAGGCCCTATTTATTATAAATTCTATGTAGCCTACAATTTAAGACCTTAGGCCCTACATGATTATTGAACAAAATAGGTACCCGTAATGTTGATAATATCCAAAACTAAAAATAAATCTGACAGAAACCTAGATCTAGTCCTTGTAACTGTAAAGCCAGTACATAGTAGATTTTCTTACTTATTCTAAAATTTACCCAATTTTAAATTTAAACTTGACCACTGAATGATAGACATCCATATTTAATCCATTAGCAATATAAACATAAAGTGATATTTCAACGCCAAGGGTAGACAAAGGTACAGAATATAGTCCAAGTAAAGACAGAACAGACAGACCCGACGGGTTCCGAACCTACCATTCCACACGGCACCGAATCGCCTCGCCTTCCATGCCTCAAGTCAGACGTGTAACCGATTCTACCAATCAGCTCTACAAAAATAGAGCTTTCTTGGCAGACCACTATCATAGCATGTGACACGGAAGACGCGGGCTGGCGTGACCTCTGAACCCTAAAGGGTCTGACCGCTAGCCTCATAAACACAACGACTATTATTCGACCAGACAAGCGACACAAGTATAGGGACGACGATACAGACAAATAGTAGCTTCCTTGAATGGGTATAGTGTAAACATGGTAAGGGGTGGAAGCAGGCGTAACTGAAATAGCAATATAACCCTAGCAATACTAGTACATACTAGTCCGGGTTGTTGTTTTCGTGCCATCTCACGGCTAATGCACTAACAAAAATGGCGTCCAGTTTTGCTTTCACTGCTTGGCAGAGGAATAAAACTTATGAATACAAATCCATCGTCAATTATAGAAATCGGAACTATTTCTATTTCATTTTAAGTCTGTTATTTAGGCCTGCCTAAGAATTGTCAGATGTACGTTTGGCCGAATTTCTTAGGCAGCGCCTAAGTGAAAGTAGTTCTATGTATTCTTGTCTTTCAAATTAATAATATCGCTTCCATAATAAACTCTAAAGCATTAATTTTACACACATTTGGCCTACAATTAGCTGGTAATAATTTAGGGCGTTTTTGAGATGTGTTGGTGAAAATGATCAATAATGCCATTTTATTATAATTTTTTTTGGTGAAAATGAGGCGCGGAAAAAAGTGCAGCGCAAGAATACAATCATTTGGCTAGATTTATGACTGTTTTTTATGTCATTTTTGTACCAAATGGCGGCTTATACTAAGTTATACCAAAAGCTATAAACACTACTTCCTTTTCTGATGTCGTGACTTTGTTTTCAATGGGTAAATAAATAGTATCTATACATGTAATTCTCTTCTTGGAGACCCTAGAAAACTCCAAGCTGTAAACGCGCCTAGCAGTCCACTCTTCCTCTCTAGGTATATCGCTACCACCCCCATCCACACATTGTCTGGTGAGCTGTGGTTCACGTTAAATGTTTACAATTGTAGAGACGGGTTTAGTGGCGGCTATTAGGGGCAGATAATTTAGTTTGAAACTATTTTAAACTTAGGGGAGGTAACTAAGAGGAGGGTAGGGGGAAAGGAGGATTTTAGTGTTTTAAAGCAAATATTGTCAGTGGCAGCATTGGTACTGTCGAATTCACAAATTATGAATTACTGAAAAGTAGAAAAAATAACTATGGTAATATAGGTATAACTTAACAATCTAAATTTTCTGCCCTCTGCTTTCCATTTAATTTTGGAACATTGGTGGAATAACACATCCTACACTACTTGTAATTAGCCACTGATTTTAATAAGTTTGTGTGAACTCACCAAGACCCCGCACACTTGTTGGAAACTACTTTGGGGAACATGCTAAGTAAAGTCTCCATCTCCATCCAGTGTTGTTTGGGGAGGGGTGTATCATGCCAGTGATTTTCAAGTGCAGAAAAGTTTCTCAGCTTTTGGTCATAATGTTTAATATTGGGTAAAAGCATATAAAACATATTACACATTTAAGTACACCATTCAGTATACAAAAAGCTAATTTACTGCCTGTTCATTGTGAGCCTCAAGACAATGCTGAACACTAAAATGTTTTTTGTCAGCCCTATTCTAAATTTTAAGAATTTGTTTTCATTAAGTTTTTTGTTTACTATTCCAGAGACAGGTCTCAAACCAAGGGACCCGCTGAAGAGTACATCCCTGAGGCTGATGGTGTCATCGAGGTATATGGTTCATTTATGTATTCTTATATATGCAATTTCTTATATATTTTCTATTCACGTTTTTGATCTTTTATTAACTACTCTTGCTAATTGATAGAGCAACTACGATGCAGTCGTGGATGCTTTTGATGACATGAACCTCAGGGAAGATTTGCTCAGGGGTATTTATGCATACGGATTTGAAAAGCCTTCTGCTATCCAACAGAGAGCTATTTTGCCATGCATTGGAGGTATATTTTTCTTTTCATTTTTAGTCTTTTGTCTTCAAATACCAATCTATACTATAATCGCATGCGTTAAAAAAATAAAATAAAAAGCAATCTACACAAAACTGATACAAATTTATTATGCTAAGGGTTAAATAGCTTAGTAATTTACTAATAGATATAAAAAATAGCACTAACCCCAGAAAACAAAACACTACTTTATTTGTACAAAAGAATTATGTAAAATTTGAGAATTTTATTTTTTTCACTTTCCAGATTTGCAAAATTTAAGTTTTAAAATTTCTGGGTTTGCAGTTTTAATTTAAAAAAAATAAAGACTGTTTTAAACTTGAGGATTGTTTTAATACGCCTACACACTAATGGCCCTTACAGCCTTTCGCGCATGTGTAGATGGTAATTTTTACACCGCTACTTTTGTTTTATTAGACGACTGAAAAACTTAAGTCTTGATAGAAAATTAGATTGGTACTAAATTTTTAAGTTCTGATGCAGTCGTCTTTATCCAATAGACAGTAATATTTAGTTGGAAACCATCTTGCAAGACTGAATGTGTCTTTAACCATTACTAGCCTTTTTCTACCTGTCATCACTCGAACATATCGGTTATTGCGACCTCTACTTTTTTACATAGCCTAGAAACCTTACCGTGACCAAAGTATAGACATGTGATAGATCTGAAAAAATTTCTTAGATTATACTAGTATCACGTGTGAAGCAGTTTTTTTTTCCCTTTATTATTAAGATCTCACTCTTATTGTAAGCTAGGATAATTGTTGGCCTCTACCTATTAACTTTGGAATTAACAAATTGCGTTTGTGAAGAAAGTTGAAATTTGCAAATGCTGACGTCTGGGGCTAGACTAACCTGCCTCTCCATGTAACTAGGTCACTGATATCTTAACTTGTGTGAACTCACCTTGACCACAAGTGCATAGATGGTACTGTTTGGCTGGGGGGGGGGGGGTGATAAAAATAGTTGGTACTGTTTGGCTGGGGGGGGGGTGATTACAAGTTTCGTTACAGTTCATGCTATGGCGATATAGTTCATGCTATGAGTATTAGACAGGCTTGCTGATGTCTTAAATAGTTTGACCTCACAGGTGACCCCTCCACCGTGTCTTGTTGGGGGGGGGGGGTGATACCAATAATTAAATTTTTTCTTTTTAAGTAGCATATTGTCTCCAAAACACTTTTTACTAGATCTAAGACCTGGTAAGTAAGTCTAGGCTACTCGATTATAGCAGGCCTTAAGTAAAACTCTTTATTATGCTTTCTAAGTAATTAACTCTCACCATTATGCCTAATTTATATGACTAAATAGTAATTATTTAATTGAAGACAATGCAATTAGATCATGAACAAGTTGAGTGTTGGAAACAATGGTTTACTCATGTTAGTCAATTATTTTAATAATATAAAGCTTGGGGGAAGCGGGGTAGATAACCTTGGAAAAGTCATTTTCTGTCAGCGTGGCTAGAGAGAATTTAATTTAAACATTATCTCAAACGAGCCGGCCCGCGGCATAACATACGCCGCTATTTAGTTGTTTCTAATTTTCAATAATTCATAATTTGTGAATTCGACAGTACCAACGCTGACATTGAAAATATTTCTTTAAAACACTATAAGTAGCTCGTTAAGGACCATAACCCCCCTCCCCCCCCCCCCCCCCTACGTTTAAAATCGTTGGCTCTGCTTGTAAACATTTAGAGTGAACACAGCTCACTAAAACCATGTAGGGGTGGGGAGGTAGGGAGAGCGTTTGCAGCTTGTTTTCTAACGGCTCGAAGAGGAGAATTATATATATAGATGCCTTAGATAAAAAATGTCATTATTTTGTACTTATAATGAGGGTACATATGTTGCATCATTCTATACATTAGTCACAAACACATGTATAAAGTCTGGAATTTTTCAACAAAAGTCTGGAAAGGTTTAGAATTTCATTTTCAAAATGTTATATGAACCCTGAGACCACCTTTTATAGTTCAAGGCCTGCTAAACAAATTTGTAGACAAGGTATTGTGGTTTAGGTACACTGGGGAGGGGCTGTAGAATAGCACAGTTGGGGTAGAGATGGGTCTAAACATATTTTAAACACATTTTATTATATACACAAAACTTTAAATATTAATTTTGGATTAAATATTGTTACAGGGATTGCCACTAAAGGACTATGTATAACATAATTTCGTAAACATAATGTGAGCCAATCGTCTAAAAAGAGGCCATGTAAAATGTCTATTTTAAAATTCCGAGCGACTTAAGGGTTTGTAAAATTTGGGGATTGGTTTTCAGGATTCACTTTAAAAAATTGGAGGCACTCCTGGATGAGGCTTGCGCTACTATGTGTAAATATACTATACTATACATAGTAGGGTGACAGCTGGGTGCTTAGGCCTGTAAAGGGGTTGAGTGTCATGGTTAATCAAATAGACAAGAATGTTTGTTGCATAATACGCTACACACCATTTAATAATGTTTGTAGCCGATTTTGGTAATTAATGTGATAACAGTTATGTGTAAACTTGCATCCAATTACACAGACATGATATTTCGGAATTTTTTTTTTTTTTTTCAAATATTTGGTCTGGGATTTTAGGCTATTTTTCAGTTACATATTTTCAGCAAAATATTTCCAAAATATTTCACGAGTCCTCATTCTTTTACACTAATCTCTTTATAACATCATGGATTTTTATGCAGATGAATTATTAATCATTATTAAAATGGTTATAAAATTCTTTCAGGTCGAGATGTTATTGCACAAGCACAGTCTGGTACTGGTAAAACTGCTACTTTTTCCATTGCCATCTTGGAAAAGTTGGATTTATCCAATAGCAACACACAGGCTCTTGTGCTGGCACCAACAAGAGAGTTAGCCCAACAGGTTACTAATGTTAAAAATTATAGTCAGCAAGAGGTTTTATTTTTGCATTGGGCAATAACCCTATTAGAATTTTGATATTTGTTCGTTGCTATACATCCCCTCGCAATAAAGAAATACTAAAGTAGTCTTTTTAGCAGAGCTAATGTTAAATATGAAAATATGGCAATGGTTGTGAATGGGTCTAATGAAGCTAACTCCCCAAACCCCAATTTTCATTAGTTAAAATTCTTGCTTATGTTTTTTCTCAGATTCAGAAAGTAGTTTTGGCTCTGGGTGACTACCTTGGTGCTCAGTGTCATGCCTGTATTGGTGGTACCCTGGTACGTGAGGACATGCGCAAGCTAGAAAGTGGTGCTCATGTAGTTGTTGGTACACCTGGTCGCGTTTATGACATGATCAATCGTAGGGCACTTAACACTAAAGACATCAAGATGTTTGTGCTCGATGAGGCTGATGAGATGTTGTCCAGAGGCTTTAAAGATCAAATTTATGATGTTTTTAGATTCATGCCTACTGAGATCCAGGTAAGTTGACATTTTTTGGTTTGATCGATTACCTGGTAATTTGGTTTTCCTTTTGTGTATAAATTTCGTCTTATAATATGTAGTGATCCTGTTGTAATTTTGATAAATCACTTCATCAAAAATAGTTAGTTAATTTGATTGGCTTTTTGTTTTGACACATTAGTGAAGATGTACCAATATAAAACTAAATTTCGTGAATTGGGGTGCCAATGTTCTGGGATGTTTCACATTTCAGGATTATTGAATTGACTGATTCCGGGTTTGCATTGTATGTCATTTTTATCAAGACTCCCACTTGTAGCCTTTCTAATTGCACATGCACAGTATTGACTACTGTGCAAAACTAGAATTAATCAACATTGATGTGACATTTATTGCGTTTCTGCTTTTTACTTAACTGACCTTAAAACTTGTTATATATTATTTTAAGTTTGAATGCACTAGTTTTTATCCAAGTCCTTTTTTACAACTACCATTTATTGGAATTAAGGATAGGCACCACGGATAGATTTTTTAAAAAAAATGTTGACACATTTCTGGGTGTTTAATAAGTTCATATGTTTACAGTTGTTAAATTTATAGCAGTCAATAGCAGTACTGGTTGCCATGGACACAGCTAAAAGGTGTGAAAACTAACACCTTTTCAAAGTGCTATTACTTTGTTCCCATAAGAGATTTTAAAAGCGGATGAAAGATTTAAGATTTCTCAAACCAAACTATACATTTGTTCATTGCGATAGCTTGTACTCAATTTTTAATACAAATTTTTACGTAAATTTATGAGCAAAATTTAGGGGGTGGCGCCACATAAATATCAATATTTTCTAAAGTATAGTAGTAAACTCAAGGTACAAACGTAGTTTTGTAGATGGCATAATGCTGAATGCTTGTGGAATGTTTCAGTCTTGTATGACAAAGGGTTCCAAAGCTGTAGCTATTTGAATGTTGAATTTTTAGTAAAAATGCAAAGTTGAGAAAAAGTGAAGAGAAAGGTGGAAAAATGGACTGTGCGTTTTCTCTTATAGAAAACAGAAAAGGACTTCTTTTTATGTGTGGAAGAATTATTTGGCTAATAAAATACCCGTTGATTTATGTTGTAAGTTTTAGATAGATTTTTCTGTGTGAGCAGAAAATATGTATACAACAGGTAATGAATTAATGACTATTATATCTTACACATCCTATCATTCAATTGTTATTCACAGAACAACTATCATCAAACTAGATTAAATTTGGTTTGTTAGCCGGTCTTCTCACTTCAATACAAAGTCTATCCCTACTTAAATTGTAGCTTACACAAGTTTATTGCCGTATGATAATAGCCTACTACACAACACTGGGTACAATGCTTGAGGCTAGTCACGCCCCTCCACCCACCCCACCGCTGGATAGTGCATGAAGAACCGATGAGCCATAGATTACCAATGTTCATTCAACCGTGAATAACACATCTGTGTAGATAGGGTCAAGTACAGGGCCTAAGTGAATGCTTATCAGCTGTCCCATCTAGTATTTACATTCGTTGCTGGCAAACTCTATGTGGAGAGATGGGCATACACATTAACACATGTCGTATACAGTCAAGCCTATCACAGCATGCCGCAATAAGATTATAAACAGGTCGTTGGTTGAATGGCGAGAAGGGGATGGACAGTACATTCTTCAAACTGACAGACATGTCCATGACGCATTGTTTCAACTTAGTATAAAGCGTACGAAACAGTGTTTAATAGTGTCATTCATTATTTTTACGCACATGCCCTTATATGGAGTTTGACATAAAATTTTACTTGGTAGAAAACGTTTATCCCACTTATTTGTAGAACAAAATAAAGGTCGCTACACCAGCGTGTACACGAGTGCTTGGTTGCCGTATACTTTACGTTGCCACGTGGGCAGCAGAACTCCTATCACACGCTCGAAGATAGCCGCTGTCCGCGTAGTAGTGTGAAAATTTAATGGGGGGTACCATGTTTCACATCGCAATAAATGGATTACCGTAGGTTAGATACCTAAATGGGGTTACTATCAGAATTAATGTTAAACCCATACTAGTAGAAAAAATTTTAAACTGTCGTAACATGTGTGGTGTCTGGCTTAAACTAACAGTTAAAAATGTCTCTGGCCATTACTAGTCTTTGTCTATCCCACAACAGGGGATTTATGCCGTCACACCCTCTTGACTAGCTGGCTTTGTAGATTTCTTAAGTTCTTGAATTCAGCCTACTTACATTGATTATTATTACTAAATAGGTGGTACACTTTTACGACTAAAAATACTGATAGCTTTATTATTCACTCTTTTATGTATATTTACAGTATAAATCACATATGAGAATAATTTAGGAAGCTACTTTCATTATGCTTTGTCGGGTTTTTTTTTTTTTTTTTCAACATCCAGCAAGCGGGTATAGCTGAATGGGATGCCTTGCTAAGCTGTCATTTCTTCAAGTATAATTTTAAATTAGTGAAGGGTTTACAATATAGTACACCTTTGAACTTTACGGTCCATTATACATGATTAAAGGATGTACGATACAGTACACTTTTGAACTTCACTGTCCCTTATACATGATTGAAGGATGTACAATACAGTACACTTTTGAACTTCAAGGTCCATGCAGCAGGTGGAATTTGCCTATGCATATGGAGAAAGAGCATGCTGGAATAATTGATCATGCTGCTGGGTACAATATATCAAACTTAGCTTTCAAATGACATTGGAAAATTATTATGAAAAGTTATAAACTAAATAAGACTACATAAAGTGATGTGGTGGACCAGTATCCTGGATACCACCAAAGAAAGGTCTTCACGGTCACTATGAAAATAATACTGAGCATAGACCTTCGCCCCATGATAAATACAGTAGGGTTGAATACTGAAAAAATAACCCTTGCAGTGCTATTGAGTACCCACATCAGTGGCATTATACTGGCATTCAGTGCTGTCAGCCGTGTGATTGAGTTCCCACATATCACTGAGTACCCAAAGATTCAGCACTTAAGTACCCACTGCATTGGCTTATTCATAAGAGTTATACAGTGAGCAGGTGCATTAGTAATGTAACTATGCCTGAACAAATAAATCTAATTAATACTAGCATGTCTTTTACATTGCTGATTGAACCTTAAGTACTTACTTTTTGTAGATTTTTCCTTGAATTTTGGCAGAACCATATTTACTTTCAAAATATTAACATACAAAAATCATTTTACAGGTGATATTATTGTCGGCTACTATGCCAGGTGATGTCCTGGAAGTAACTCAGCGTTTTATGAGAGATCCAGTTAGGATCCTTGTGAAAAAGGAAGAGCTTACTCTTGAGGGTATTCGTCAGTTTTATGTGCAAGTTGAGAGAGAGGTAAATTTCTATAATTAGAAATATTTGTCTAAGCCATTTTGCTTTTCCTAAATTTTGGTTTCGTCCTGCCAGAAAATAATTTTCCACCTACAGACTTCTTTTTTTTTTACGCCCAATCTGAATCCCTTCACTCAGTTACTGTATTATTCAGGGAAGGAGGATTGTCTACATTGTCTAAACTTTCTTTGACAGAGTGAATGTGTTATTTTCTGAGAGTGTTGCTCAAATAGAAAATCCCTATTTTTTTACCCACTATCTTAAGTGATAAAAATCTAGTCTTGTTCATTTCTAAAACTTTTTTTATTTTGCTTTACAACTTATTTCAGGAGTGGAAATTAGATACTCTTTGTGATCTGTATGAGACATTGACCATTACCCAGGCTGTTATTTTCTGTAACACACGCAGGAAGGTGGATTGGCTTACTGAAAAAATGAGTTCCAGAGATTTCACTGTCTCTGCTATGGTATGTTATCCGAAATATTCTTTTTGACATTTTTTGTGTATGCAAAATCCTTTAAAAATTAATTTTTATTTGAAGCTTGTTACAAAGAAAATAAATCCATTATAAAGGAATGTATATTGAACATGATATGAATCAAATGTCTCAAAAAAATAGTGATATAATAGCCCATTTTATTTTGAAATTCCCTATGAAATTTCACGGTTTTAAAAAATTTCAAATTTTAGTTTCAGTATTGGTACAATTTTGGAATTGATTTTCAGGATTCACATAAAAAATGAGTGGCACCCCTGGATATGTTCCTTCTATGACCTATCAAGGCTATAGGCCTACTGATATAAAAACTATTGTGAACTCTCCATGACCGCTGGCTTAGATAACTATGCAGCTTGACTATAATTGATAAATGGTTACTTTAATAATTTGAGTACAAATTATTTTAAGAGCATTAATTCCAAAACTCTTTTTTTTTTACTTTCTCGTATATACGAAGTATAGAGAAAGTCTTGTAATCGTGCAAAAAAAATCTGTTTTACACATCCCTGAGTTGAAAAAAGTTTTGCAATCATGTCCTTATGTATGTGTGTGTGTGTCTCTGTGAAAATGATAACTTTAGTACCGTTACAGCTAGTTTGGTGAAATTTCATATATAAGTATTATATCAAAATGGTAGATCTGTCAACTTTTGAGCAATTTCCATTAACCGGAAGTGGAATTTTTTCTACTTTCATTTTTTCAAAAGCATATAACTTGAGTACTGTTTCATCTAGATAATGAAATTTCACATGTAAGTAAAAGATCTAATTCTCTGCCTTCTATAAAATTTTGAGTAATTTCTTTTGCCGGAAATAGTAATTTTTGCTATTTCCGATTTCTCAAAAAATGCATGTGAATTTATAAAGTACTAGTACTATTCTGCACTATTATACAAATTTTGTTTCGCAGTCCCTTGGTGTGCAATTCTTATTTCTAGATTTTATTCTATTTAAAAAAGTTTAAGTAATTAAAAATGGATTAAAAATCATGTCTATATATGGAGTTGCCATCCCCTGTTTTATTTAAGAATATTCTAGACAGTTTAGGGGAGATCACTCCCAGTTTATTAAATATACATTAGACCCTTTCTAATATCTGCTAAACTGGTCAGTTTTATTTTCCATCTAATAAACTAAAACTTCAAAATTCCAATTAGTCTAGATTTAGGCTGTTCAAAACATACATTTTTATCATGCACATCTTTAAGAATATAAGACCTAAATTGAAAATGAGTACAACTAGATCATAATTATAGTTTAAATTAGCTTAATGTTAAAATTTCAATTTGACTGGACTTTCATTGTTTTTTTTTTTAGAGTTACATAAACTTTTATTTTAAAATATTAGTTATATTAAACTATCAGTACAATAACAAAGTAAGACTGCTTTATATCTGATCAAGCATGGAGTTCTCTGAAAATAAATTTTTATTTGTCAGTCCATTATAAACCTTTTATTTTAGCATGGAGACATGAACCAAAATGAAAGAGACCTGATTATGAGAGAGTTTCGATCTGGATCTAGCAGAGTCCTCATCACTACTGATTTGCTGGCTCGAGGAATTGATGTTCAGCAAGTGTCCCTAGTCATCAATTACGATCTACCAGCAAATAGAGAAAACTACATTCACAGGTCAGTTATCAACTTGGTTTAGTTGTCATGGGTCGAGTTCTGTCTCCAACAGGATGACAATGCTGGCACAGCAGGGTTATAAATGATTACAATACATCCTTTATATTCTGTATAGGATACGCGGGGGGGGGGGGGGGTATAATTTTTCTAGACAATTACAATACTTTCTTTAAACAACATTCAACAAAGAAGGAAAAAAAGTTAGGATAAATGGTTACTGCCCTTTGGCATTAGTTTTCGATAGTTTTAATTTTTTCATTATAAGATGGCTAATCAAAGAAAAATAGTTTGATCAATTGGTATCAACTCAAACTAATAGGGTTTGCTGAAGTTATGGTTTTATTGGTGGTTTTTTAAAATTCGATATTAGGTTAATTATACATTATATTATATTAAATATTATATTAAAACCATACATAATATTCATATCTAGTACTGCTGTTAGGCTTTTTTTTTTTTTCTTATTTTAATTATTCATTTTTGGTTTAACAAAATAGCATCATTGCACTTGTTTGTACTATTCCTACTTTTTATTGCCCGGGTAGTCATGTCTGCATCATTTTTAAAGGGCTAATAGTATTTTTTTTTCAAGATAAAAATTGTAGATCATTCCATTTTCTCCTTCCCCCCCCCCCCCCCCTTAAATATTAAATAATTCCTAAACTTTTTTCTGCGCTTCACCACTTTTAGTGTTTAATATAAGTTGTATTCTCTAATAGTGAAATGACTGACATTTTTCCCCACCAGAATTGGACGTGGTGGCCGTTTTGGACGCAAGGGAGTTGCTATTAACTTTGTTACATCAGATGATATTCGTACATTGCGAGACATTGAGCAGTTTTACAATACTACCATTGAGGAAATGCCTATGGATGTTGCTGATCTACTTTAAACCTCACATAGCCATCAAGATTTGAACTGTCCTAACAAGCCCTTTGCCGAAAAATCAAATTCTTCAAAAGCTCACTTGGGCTGTAATTGTTTTCAGTTAGTTTAAAAGAGCCTTGTGGGGTGTGTTTGTAATTTTAAAAATATATTCTTTTCCTACTTTAAAATAGCCACTTTAAAGTTCATTATCATAGTTATGTATCATTTTTGAAATGTCAGTAATGCATCAAATGAAAGTATTTTGCCTTAAGTTTGGAGAATGAGATTTAAGTTGTACATTAAATATTCTCATCTTGTTCTTACTGTCAGTTATTGTCATATTTTTTTTTGGTGTTGTGCTGATACAAAAAATTCAACTTTGTAACGTTGTTGTGCTGAAAATAAAAATACTGCTATAGAGCATTTATAAAATGCACCTTGATTTAGCTCAGGCATTTCAGGCCTGGACACATTTCTTAAATGATGTAATTTTCAAGTTGTATGAATGGTTTTTTTTTTTTAATATAAGGTTTGTTAGGGTATCAACTAAAATTAGTTTTAGTTAACTTGGTATGGTTGTTAAAAATGTGTGCATGTTACATAGTAACTTTCTTGGCTCGGCATGGGGGCAATGTTATGGATCAGTTTTTGTCTACATCAAAGGGTTATATGAAATGTTCAAGTATCATAAAACTTAAAAAATGGATGTAATAAAAATTGAAAAAAAAAAGTTGTATATTTGTCCTAAACATTTTATGCAAGAAAAACACAAATACACATTGAGAATTTTATTTTATATAAATCTGTGCATTAATTATAAAAATTTAGGGTAAAAATATTGTAAAAATAAATGGGTGTGGCAGATAATTTTTGATCATTCACACACACCATCTTCAATTGTCTGAAGCCCTGAGTTTGCAGCTCTTCATAAAGCAAATATTCACATAATCATGCAAAAGATTAGTTGCTTAGATTTGTCATGGCTTTGCTAAAGTTGTGCTGGTTTTAAAACTTATTATGCACACATTCAAATCACATCCAATAATGGAATGTACAGAAGAATTTAGAAACAATATAAAAGCTCGGCAGTTTTGAAGTAAATAATTGCATCTAGTATGGAATATGAATTCATATGGGTAGACCTATCAATACTATCATATAACTCATAGCCGTCCTGCAGCCTGCTAAAAAACAAAAAAACAGCCTAATGCAAAAACAACCTTTAAAATAAAATATTTAAAGAAAAATCGATAACAGTTGCATAGGCTTAATTCGTACATGCATCTACATATTCTCAGATAGAGGACAAAATCTGGTAACAACAAAAGCTAGGATAAAATAACCCAAATGGAAGCCCTGTTTATACCTACACTAAGAAGTACAATTGAAAATAATATAACTAACTGCCTTTCAAATATTTCCATACTTAATAAATACAAGCTCTTTAAATTATTTTTTGAACACATTCAAACAAGACATCACAATAAATATTATAGCATACAATTAAACATGCAAAATTGCAAAAAGAATTTTAAAGCCATGAAATTTACATACATAGTTGTTTCGTTGATTACATCACAGAGGACAAATTGGAAAGAGCTTGGCTACTTGTTCTTAAAAAAGTAAAAATTTTCATAGCTGATGAAAATTAGGGACTTTTTTTTTGCTGACATCATTCTTTAGTTGTAAATGAGAAATATGTCATGAACTGGGTCTGTCATAAGCTGCTTCTCTGTGATGAAGCTCTTTGATACCTTGTTGGATGCGCTTTAGGTGACCCACTTTTGTTACTCCAAGATCCTGATTAAAAAAGAAACCCTTTTTATCTGGTATGCTACTTATTTAAAAATAAAATAAATCATTCAAGTTCACCAGTTATGGGGCGTCCATACAAATTGCTGTAACTGTAACCAAATTAGAGTAGGGTATTAATTTTTTTTTATCCTTACATTACATTCATTTCTATAAATAATGCTCTTTTACCTTCATAAATTCCTCCAAACATTGCAAACATTAAACCCACATTAAAATATGATATTTACACAGTAACACAACAATGACTCAGAAGGCTTGAACACAATTGTGCCAGCAAGGATATAAGCTACGCATCATGGCCATGGTCTGTAAGCCCAAGAAGCCAGGGATGTTGTAAGCCTATAGCAAAAGTGTGAGCTGACTAAAATCAAATGAAAATGGACAAATATCCTTTATTATTGTTGACAGATAGCAATCATGTTTTTTTCTTCAATTTTGCCATCAATAAATCAGAAATATTTTTAGAATCAATCAATCATTTTTTCAGTTTAAGGCTACATTTTTATTTATTTTAAACAAGCCTAAGTTATAAACCGTAATATTTCACTTTTGTAAGACAAACATTGATTGGCTCCATGAGTAATATTCTGAAAACTTCATAGAAAAAAAGAAAAAAAAAAAGAAAAAAAAACACATAACCAAATTCTTGTTTTCATTTTCAATAATAAAATGTTAACACAAATTGTTTTGGGCTTTTAAGAAATTTTGCTTTAGTTACCAAAAATGCTAAAAACATCAAATACATCTTCAGTAAGTCCAACAATAATCAAATAGATTTTTATAACAATATTTATTTTAACATTTTACATGATTATTTAAATATGTAATGGACCTGTAGAATAATTGACTTTTCTCAGTTATGCTTATTGCAAATCTTGAGTTAGGGAAAAATTAAATATACAGAAAAATATCTGCAGATAATTTTCATCAAATAACATTCCATTAAAAAAAACCCTGTTCAACACCTAACTACTTCATATGACAAAAAAGCAAAGGAAATACCTTTAAGTCTCTTCTTTCCAAGTTTAAAAGTTCAGCACCAGTTATTTCATGAGAAAAGAAACTTTCTTTATATTCTCCTAGGGCTAAACTCTCTAGCCACTGACCAACCTCCTCTAGGGTCCAGCTCCTGATTTCAAATGCTGGAAAATAGATTATACACCTTATGTTCCAGTCATTGATTTCACTCAATTTCTTTTTAAAACAAATAACTTGTAGGTCAAAAAGATGATTTTGTGGGTTAGATCTATACTATAATATACGAGCTGACCAACATATGCCGCTATTTAGTTGTTTTATTTTCTACTTTTCAGTACTTCATAGTAGCAGCTTGCGTTTACATGGTGGTGTCTCACATGGTCTCGTATGAAGAGAATTTTATATATATATATATATATATATATATATATATATATATATATATATATATATATATATATATATATATATATATATAGTAATTGTCTATAATATAGTAATGTTGGTCAGGTAGAATGTGGGTCAGGTAGAATGTGGGTCAGGTAGGATGTGGGTCAGGTAGAATGTGGGTCAGGTAGAATGTGGGTCAGGTAGAATGTGGGTCAGGTAGTATGTGGGTCAGGTAGAATGTGGGTCAGGTAGTATGTGGGTCAGGTAGAATGTGGGTCAGGTAGAATGTGGGTCAGGTAGAATGTGGGTCAGGTAGAATGTGGGTCAGGTAGAATGTGGGTCAGGTAGAGTGTGGGTCAGGTAGAATGTGGGTCAGGTAGAATGTGGGTCAGGTAGAATGTGGGTCAGGTAGAATGTGGGTCAGGTAGAATGTGGGTCAGGTAGAATGTGGGTCAGGTAGTATGTGGGTCAGGTAGAATGTGGGTCAGGTAGAATGTGGGTCAGGTGTGGGTGGATGAAAGATTTTGTTCCACTCACCTGGTGGCAATCGCTGTTTATCCTTAATGCCCCTCCCTTTCAACTTGCTGTAAACTTGCTTGAACCTCCCCTGTT
Source organism: Physella acuta (assembly GCF_028476545.2). Lineage (NCBI taxonomy): Eukaryota > Metazoa > Mollusca > Gastropoda > Physidae > Physella > Physella acuta. The sequence continues at coordinate 231,001 of NW_026731752.1, read as the reverse complement.
TACGCTTGTGTTGATCTAACAAAGTCATCTCATCCACGACCTCTAGCTTCATCAACCCAATCATCTCAATCATCCTTTTCATTTCTTCTTCTAAGCTTATCAACGAAGTGGTTAATCGTTCCTCTAGGCTTGGAGACAGCTATACATATTTAATGATAAATTTAACACAATTTTACAGAGACATAAAAATACATAACCATATACTATTACTAGTTACTGGTACCTCAAACTGAGCTAAAAATAGTTTGTAGAGGCCGTGGATGATAGCCTCCTCCATGATGGCGAGGTGAGACAATTATCAAAGAACAAAATCAAAGACAGAGAAGGTGATGTTATGATGGCGAGGTGAGACAATTATCAAAGAACAAAATCAAAGACAGAGAAGGTGATGTTATGATGGCGAGGTGAGACAATTATCAAAGAACAAAATCAAAGACAGAGAAGGTGATGTTATGATGGCGAGGTGAGACAATTATCAAAGAACAAAATCAAAGACAGAGAAGGTGATGTTATGATGGCGAGGTGAGACAATTATCAAAGAACAAAATCAAAGACAGAGAAGGTGATGTTATGATGGCGAGGTGAGACAATTATCAAAGAACAAAATCAAAGACAGAGAAGGTGATGTTATGATGGCGAGGTGAGACAATTATCAAAGAACAAAATCAAAGACAGAGAAGGTGATGTTATGATGGCGAGGTGAGACAATTATCAAAGAACAAAATCAAAGACAGAGAAGGTGATGTTATGATGGCGAGGTGAGACAATTATCAAAGAACAAAATCAAAGACAGAGAAGGTGATGTTATGATGGCGAGGTGAGACAATTATCAAAGAACAAAATCAAAGACAGAGAAGGTGATGTTATGATGGCGAGGTGAGACAATTATCAAAGAACAAAATCAAAGACAGAGAAGGTGATGTTATGATGGCGAGGTGAGACAATTATCAAAGAACAAAATCAAAGACAGAGAAGGTGATGTTATGATGGCGAGGTGAGACAATTATCAAAGAACAAAATCAAAGACAGAGAAGGTGATGTTATGATGGCGAGGTGAGACAATTATCAAAGAACAAAATCAAAGACAGAGAAGGTGATGTTATGATGGCGAGGTGAGACAATTATCAAAGAACAAAATCAAAGACAGAGAAGGTGATGTTATGATGGCGAGGTGAGACAATTATCAAAGAACAAAATCAAAGACAGAGAAGGTGATGTTATGATGGCGAGGTGAGACAATTATCAAAGAACAAAATCAAAGACAGAGAAGGTGATGTTATGATGGCGAGGTGAGACAATTATCAAAGAACAAAATCAAAGACAGAGAAGGTGATGTTATGATGGCGAGGTGAGACAATTATCAAAGAACAAAATCAAAGACAGAGAAGGTGATGTTATGATGGCGAGGTGAGACAATTATCAAAGAACAAAATCAAAGACAGAGAAGGTGATGTTATGATGGCGAGGTGAGACAATTATCAAAGAACAAAATCAAAGACAGAGAAGGTGATGTTATGATGGCGAGGTGAGACAATTATCAAAGAACAAAATCAAAGACAGAGAAGGTGATGTTATGATGGCGAGGTGAGACAATTATCAAAGAACAAAATCAAAGACAGAGAAGGTGATGTTATGATGGCGAGGTGAGACAATTATCAAAGAACAAAATCAAAGACAGAGAAGGTGATGTTATGATGGCGAGGTGAGACAATTATCAAAGAACAAAATCAAAGACAGAGAAGGTGATGTTATGATGGCGAGGTGAGACAATTATCAAAGAACAAAATCAAAGACAGAGAAGGTGATGTTATGATGGCGAGGTGAGACAATTATCAAAGAACAAAATCAAAGACAGAGAAGGTGATGTTATGATGGCGAGGTGAGACAATTATCAAAGAACAAAATCAAAGACAGAGAAGGTGATGTTATGATGGCGAGGTGAGACAATTATCAAAGAACAAAATCAAAGACAGAGAAGGTGATGTTATGATGGCGAGGTGAGACAATTATCAAAGAACAAAATCAAAGACAGAGAAGGTGATGTTATGATGGCGAGGTGAGACAATTATCAAAGAACAAAATCAAAGACAGAGAAGGTGATGTTATGATGGCGAGGTGAGACAATTATCAAAGAACAAAATCAAAGACAGAGAAGGTGATGTTATGATGGCGAGGTGAGACAATTATCAAAGAACAAAATCAAAGACAGAGAAGGTGATGTTATGATGGCGAGGTGAGACAATTATCAAAGAACAAAATCAAAGACAGAGAAGGTGATGTTATGATGGCGAGGTGAGACAATTATCAAAGAACAAAATCAAAGACAGAGAAGGTGATGTTATGATGGCGAGGTGAGACAATTATCAAAGAACAAAATCAAAGACAGAGAAGGTGATGTTATGATGGCGAGGTGAGACAATTATCAAAGAACAAAATCAAAGACAGAGAAGGTGATGTTATGATGGCGAGGTGAGACAATTATCAAAGAACAAAATCAAAGACAGAGAAGGTGATGTTATGATGGCGAGGTGAGACAATTATCAAAGAACAAAATCAAAGACAGAGAAGGTGATGTTATGATGGCGAGGTGAGACAATTATCAAAGAACAAAATCAAAGACAGAGAAGGTGATGTTATGATGGCGAGGTGAGACAATTATCAAAGAACAAAATCAAAGACAGAGAAGGTGATGTTATGATGGCGAGGTGAGACAATTATCAAAGAACAAAATCAAAGACAGAGAAGGTGATGTTATGATGGCGAGGTGAGACAATTATCAAAGAACAAAATCAAAGACAGAGAAGGTGATGTTATGATGGCGAGGTGAGACAATTATCAAAGAACAAAATCAAAGACAGAGAAGGTGATGTTATGATGGCGAGGTGAGACAATTATCAAAGAACAAAATCAAAGACAGAGAAGGTGATGTTATGATGGCGAGGTGAGACAATTATCAAAGAACAAAATCAAAGACAGAGAAGGTGATGTTATGATGGCGAGGTGAGACAATTATCAAAGAACAAAATCAAAGACAGAGAAGGTGATGTTATGATGGCGAGGTGAGACAATTATCAAAGAACAAAATCAAAGACAGAGAAGGTGATGTTATGATGGCGAGGTGAGACAATTATCAAAGAACAAAATCAAAGACAGAGAAGGTGATGTTATGATGGCGAGGTGAGACAATTATCAAAGAACAAAATCAAAGACAGAGAAGGTGATGTTATGATGGCGAGGTGAGACAATTATCAAAGAACAAAATCAAAGACAGAGAAGGTGATGTTATGATGGCGAGGTGAGACAATTATCAAAGAACAAAATCAAAGACAGAGAAGGTGATGTTATGATGGCGAGGTGAGACAATTATCAAAGAACAAAATCAAAGACAGAGAAGGTGATGTTATGATGGCGAGGTGAGACAATTATCAAAGAACAAAATCAAAGACAGAGAAGGTGATGTTATGATGGCGAGGTGAGACAATTATCAAAGAACAAAATCAAAGACAGAGAAGGTGATGTTATGATGGCGAGGTGAGACAATTATCAAAGAACAAAATCAAAGACAGAGAAGGTGATGTTATGATGGCGAGGTGAGACAATTATCAAAGAACAAAATCAAAGACAGAGAAGGTGATGTTATGATGGCGAGGTGAGACAATTATCAAAGAACAAAATCAAAGACAGAGAAGGTGATGTTATGATGGCGAGGTGAGACAATTATCAAAGAACAAAATCAAAGACAGAGAAGGTGATGTTATGATGGCGAGGTGAGACAATTATCAAAGAACAAAATCAAAGACAGAGAAGGTGATGTTATGATGGCGAGGTGAGACAATTATCAAAGAACAAAATCAAAGACAGAGAAGGTGATGTTATGATGGCGAGGTGAGACAATTATCAAAGAACAAAATCAAAGACAGAGAAGGTGATGTTATGATGGCGAGGTGAGACAATTATCAAAGAACAAAATCAAAGACAGAGAAGGTGATGTTATGATGGCGAGGTGAGACAATTATCAAAGAACAAAATCAAAGACAGAGAAGGTGATGTTATGATGGCGAGGTGAGACAATTATCAAAGAACAAAATCAAAGACAGAGAAGGTGATGTTATGATGGCGAGGTGAGACAATTATCAAAGAACAAAATCAAAGACAGAGAAGGTGATGTTATGATGGCGAGGTGAGACAATTATCAAAGAACAAAATCAAAGACAGAGAAGGTGATGTTATGATGGCGAGGTGAGACAATTATCAAAGAACAAAATCAAAGACAGAGAAGGTGATGTTATGATGGCGAGGTGAGACAATTATCAAAGAACAAAATCAAAGACAGAGAAGGTGATGTTATGATGGCGAGGTGAGACAATTATCAAAGAACAAAATCAAAGACAGAGAAGGTGATGTTATGATGGCGAGGTGAGACAATTATCAAAGAACAAAATCAAAGACAGAGAAGGTGATGTTATGATGGCGAGGTGAGACAATTATCAAAGAACAAAATCAAAGACAGAGAAGGTGATGTTATGATGGCGAGGTGAGACAATTATCAAAGAACAAAATCAAAGACAGAGAAGGTGATGTTATGATGGCGAGGTGAGACAATTATCAAAGAACAAAATCAAAGACAGAGAAGGTGATGTTATGATGGCGAGGTGAGACAATTATCAAAGAACAAAATCAAAGACAGAGAAGGTGATGTTATGATGGCGAGGTGAGACAATTATCAAAGAACAAAATCAAAGACAGAGAAGGTGATGTTATGATGGCGAGGTGAGACAATTATCAAAGAACAAAATCAAAGACAGAGAAGGTGATGTTATGATGGCGAGGTGAGACAATTATCAAAGAACAAAATCAAAGACAGAGAAGGTGATGTTATGATGGCGAGGTGAGACAATTATCAAAGAACAAAATCAAAGACAGAGAAGGTGATGTTATGATGGCGAGGTGAGACAATTATCAAAGAACAAAATCAAAGACAGAGAAGGTGATGTTATGATGGCGAGGTGAGACAATTATCAAAGAACAAAATCAAAGACAGAGAAGGTGATGTTATGATGGCGAGGTGAGACAATTATCAAAGAACAAAATCAAAGACAGAGAAGGTGATGTTATGATGGCGAGGTGAGACAATTATCAAAGAACAAAATCAAAGACAGAGAAGGTGATGTTATGATGGCGAGGTGAGACAATTATCAAAGAACAAAATCAAAGACAGAGAAGGTGATGTTATGATGGCGAGGTGAGACAATTATCAAAGAACAAAATCAAAGACAGAGAAGGTGATGTTATGATGGCGAGGTGAGACAATTATCAAAGAACAAAATCAAAGACAGAGAAGGTGATGTTATGATGGCGAGGTGAGACAATTATCAAAGAACAAAATCAAAGACAGAGAAGGTGATGTTATGATGGCGAGGTGAGACAATTATCAAAGAACAAAATCAAAGACAGAGAAGGTGATGTTATGATGGCGAGGTGAGACAATTATCAAAGAACAAAATCAAAGACAGAGAAGGTGATGTTATGATGGCGAGGTGAGACAATTATCAAAGAACAAAATCAAAGACAGAGAAGGTGATGTTATGATGGCGAGGTGAGACAATTATCAAAGAACAAAATCAAAGACAGAGAAGGTGATGTTATGATGGCGAGGTGAGACAATTATCAAAGAACAAAATCAAAGACAGAGAAGGTGATGTTATGATGGCGAGGTGAGACAATTATCAAAGAACAAAATCAAAGACAGAGAAGGTGATGTTATGATGGCGAGGTGAGACAATTATCAAAGAACAAAATCAAAGACAGAGAAGGTGATGTTATGATGGCGAGGTGAGACAATTATCAAAGAACAAAATCAAAGACAGAGAAGGTGATGTTATGATGGCGAGGTGAGACAATTATCAAAGAACAAAATCAAAGACAGAGAAGGTGATGTTATGATGGCGAGGTGAGACAATTATCAAAGAACAAAATCAAAGACAGAGAAGGTGATGTTATGATGGCGAGGTGAGACAATTATCAAAGAACAAAATCAAAGACAGAGAAGGTGATGTTATGATGGCGAGGTGAGACAATTATCAAAGAACAAAATCAAAGACAGAGAAGGTGATGTTATGATGGCGAGGTGAGACAATTATCAAAGAACAAAATCAAAGACAGAGAAGGTGATGTTATGATGGCGAGGTGAGACAATTATCAAAGAACAAAATCAAAGACAGAGAAGGTGATGTTATGATGGCGAGGTGAGACAATTATCAAAGAACAAAATCAAAGACAGAGAAGGTGATGTTATGATGGCGAGGTGAGACAATTATCAAAGAACAAAATCAAAGACAGAGAAGGTGATGTTATGATGGCGAGGTGAGACAATTATCAAAGAACAAAATCAAAGACAGAGAAGGTGATGTTATGATGGCGAGGTGAGACAATTATCAAAGAACAAAATCAAAGACAGAGAAGGTGATGTTATGATGGCGAGGTGAGACAATTATCAAAGAACAAAATCAAAGACAGAGAAGGTGATGTTATGATGGCGAGGTGAGACAATTATCAAAGAACAAAATCAAAGACAGAGAAGGTGATGTTATGATGGCGAGGTGAGACAATTATCAAAGAACAAAATCAAAGACAGAGAAGGTGATGTTATGATGGCGAGGTGAGACAATTATCAAAGAACAAAATCAAAGACAGAGAAGGTGATGTTATGATGGCGAGGTGAGACAATTATCAAAGAACAAAATCAAAGACAGAGAAGGTGATGTTATGATGGCGAGGTGAGACAATTATCAAAGAACAAAATCAAAGACAGAGAAGGTGATGTTATGATGGCGAGGTGAGACAATTATCAAAGAACAAAATCAAAGACAGAGAAGGTGATGTTATGATGGCGAGGTGAGACAATTATCAAAGAACAAAATCAAAGACAGAGAAGGTGATGTTATGATGGCGAGGTGAGACAATTATCAAAGAACAAAATCAAAGACAGAGAAGGTGATGTTATGATGGCGAGGTGAGACAATTATCAAAGAACAAAATCAAAGACAGAGAAGGTGATGTTATGATGGCGAGGTGAGACAATTATCAAAGAACAAAATCAAAGACAGAGAAGGTGATGTTATGATGGCGAGGTGAGACAATTATCAAAGAACAAAATCAAAGACAGAGAAGGTGATGTTATGATGGCGAGGTGAGACAATTATCAAAGAACAAAATCAAAGACAGAGAAGGTGATGTTATGATGGCGAGGTGAGACAATTATCAAAGAACAAAATCAAAGACAGAGAAGGTGATGTTATGATGGCGAGGTGAGACAATTATCAAAGAACAAAATCAAAGACAGAGAAGGTGATGTTATGATGGCGAGGTGAGACAATTATCAAAGAACAAAATCAAAGACAGAGAAGGTGATGTTATGATGGCGAGGTGAGACAATTATCAAAGAACAAAATCAAAGACAGAGAAGGTGATGTTATGATGGCGAGGTGAGACAATTATCAAAGAACAAAATCAAAGACAGAGAAGGTGATGTTATGATGGCGAGGTGAGACAATTATCAAAGAACAAAATCAAAGACAGAGAAGGTGATGTTATGATGGCGAGGTGAGACAATTATCAAAGAACAAAATCAAAGACAGAGAAGGTGATGTTATGATGGCGAGGTGAGACAATTATCAAAGAACAAAATCAAAGACAGAGAAGGTGATGTTATGATGGCGAGGTGAGACAATTATCAAAGAACAAAATCAAAGACAGAGAAGGTGATGTTATGATGGCGAGGTGAGACAATTATCAAAGAACAAAATCAAAGACAGAGAAGGTGATGTTATGATGGCGAGGTGAGACAATTATCAAAGAACAAAATCAAAGACAGAGAAGGTGATGTTATGATGGCGAGGTGAGACAATTATCAAAGAACAAAATCAAAGACAGAGAAGGTGATGTTATGATGGCGAGGTGAGACAATTATCAAAGAACAAAATCAAAGACAGAGAAGGTGATGTTATGATGGCGAGGTGAGACAATTATCAAAGAACAAAATCAAAGACAGAGAAGGTGATGTTATGATGGCGAGGTGAGACAATTATCAAAGAACAAAATCAAAGACAGAGAAGGTGATGTTATGATGGCGAGGTGAGACAATTATCAAAGAACAAAATCAAAGACAGAGAAGGTGATGTTATGATGGCGAGGTGAGACAATTATCAAAGAACAAAATCAAAGACAGAGAAGGTGATGTTATGATGGCGAGGTGAGACAATTATCAAAGAACAAAATCAAAGACAGAGAAGGTGATGTTATGATGGCGAGGTGAGACAATTATCAAAGAACAAAATCAAAGACAGAGAAGGTGATGTTATGATGGCGAGGTGAGACAATTATCAAAGAACAAAATCAAAGACAGAGAAGGTGATGTTATGATGGCGAGGTGAGACAATTATCAAAGAACAAAATCAAAGACAGAGAAGGTGATGTTATGATGGCGAGGTGAGACAATTATCAAAGAACAAAATCAAAGACAGAGAAGGTGATGTTATGATGGCGAGGTGAGACAATTATCAAAGAACAAAATCAAAGACAGAGAAGGTGATGTTATGATGGCGAGGTGAGACAATTATCAAAGAACAAAATCAAAGACAGAGAAGGTGATGTTATGATGGCGAGGTGAGACAATTATCAAAGAACAAAATCAAAGACAGAGAAGGTGATGTTATGATGGCGAGGTGAGACAATTATCAAAGAACAAAATCAAAGACAGAGAAGGTGATGTTATGATGGCGAGGTGAGACAATTATCAAAGAACAAAATCAAAGACAGAGAAGGTGATGTTATGATGGCGAGGTGAGACAATTATCAAAGAACAAAATCAAAGACAGAGAAGGTGATGTTATGATGGCGAGGTGAGACAATTATCAAAGAACAAAATCAAAGACAGAGAAGGTGATGTTATGATGGCGAGGTGAGACAATTATCAAAGAACAAAATCAAAGACAGAGAAGGTGATGTTATGATGGCGAGGTGAGACAATTATCAAAGAACAAAATCAAAGACAGAGAAGGTGATGTTATGATGGCGAGGTGAGACAATTATCAAAGAACAAAATCAAAGACAGAGAAGGTGATGTTATGATGGCGAGGTGAGACAATTATCAAAGAACAAAATCAAAGACAGAGAAGGTGATGTTATGATGGCGAGGTGAGACAATTATCAAAGAACAAAATCAAAGACAGAGAAGGTGATGTTATGATGGCGAGGTGAGACAATTATCAAAGAACAAAATCAAAGACAGAGAAGGTGATGTTATGATGGCGAGGTGAGACAATTATCAAAGAACAAAATCAAAGACAGAGAAGGTGATGTTATGATGGCGAGGTGAGACAATTATCAAAGAACAAAATCAAAGACAGAGAAGGTGATGTTATGATGGCGAGGTGAGACAATTATCAAAGAACAAAATCAAAGACAGAGAAGGTGATGTTATGATGGCGAGGTGAGACAATTATCAAAGAACAAAATCAAAGACAGAGAAGGTGATGTTATGATGGCGAGGTGAGACAATTATCAAAGAACAAAATCAAAGACAGAGAAGGTGATGTTATGATGGCGAGGTGAGACAATTATCAAAGAACAAAATCAAAGACAGAGAAGGTGATGTTATGATGGCGAGGTGAGACAATTATCAAAGAACAAAATCAAAGACAGAGAAGGTGATGTTATGATGGCGAGGTGAGACAATTATCAAAGAACAAAATCAAAGACAGAGAAGGTGATGTTATGATGGCGAGGTGAGACAATTATCAAAGAACAAAATCAAAGACAGAGAAGGTGATGTTATGATGGCGAGGTGAGACAATTATCAAAGAACAAAATCAAAGACAGAGAAGGTGATGTTATGATGGCGAGGTGAGACAATTATCAAAGAACAAAATCAAAGACAGAGAAGGTGATGTTATGATGGCGAGGTGAGACAATTATCAAAGAACAAAATCAAAGACAGAGAAGGTGATGTTATGATGGCGAGGTGAGACAATTATCAAAGAACAAAATCAAAGACAGAGAAGGTGATGTTATGATGGCGAGGTGAGACAATTATCAAAGAACAAAATCAAAGACAGAGAAGGTGATGTTATGATGGCGAGGTGAGACAATTATCAAAGAACAAAATCAAAGACAGAGAAGGTGATGTTATGATGGCGAGGTGAGACAATTATCAAAGAACAAAATCAAAGACAGAGAAGGTGATGTTATGATGGCGAGGTGAGACAATTATCAAAGAACAAAATCAAAGACAGAGAAGGTGATGTTATGATGGCGAGGTGAGACAATTATCAAAGAACAAAATCAAAGACAGAGAAGGTGATGTTATGATGGCGAGGTGAGACAATTATCAAAGAACAAAATCAAAGACAGAGAAGGTGATGTTATGATGGCGAGGTGAGACAATTATCAAAGAACAAAATCAAAGACAGAGAAGGTGATGTTATGATGGCGAGGTGAGACAATTATCAAAGAACAAAATCAAAGACAGAGAAGGTGATGTTATGATGGCGAGGTGAGACAATTATCAAAGAACAAAATCAAAGACAGAGAAGGTGATGTTATGATGGCGAGGTGAGACAATTATCAAAGAACAAAATCAAAGACAGAGAAGGTGATGTTATGATGGCGAGGTGAGACAATTATCAAAGAACAAAATCAAAGACAGAGAAGGTGATGTTATGATGGCGAGGTGAGACAATTATCAAAGAACAAAATCAAAGACAGAGAAGGTGATGTTATGATGGCGAGGTGAGACAATTATCAAAGAACAAAATCAAAGACAGAGAAGGTGATGTTATGATGGCGAGGTGAGACAATTATCAAAGAACAAAATCAAAGACAGTTGGTGTCACCGACCAAGTGCAACATGATGGCGAAGTGAGACAATTATCAAAGAACAAAATCAAAGACAGAGAAGGTGATGTTATGATGGCGAGGTGAGACAATTATCAAAGAACAAAATCAAAGACAGTTGGTGTCACCGACCACGTGCAACAAGATGGCGAGGTGAGACAATTATCAAAGAACAAAATCAAAGACAGAGAAGGTGATGTTATGATGGCGAGGTGAGACAATTATCAAAGAACAAAATCAAAGACAGAGAAGGTGATGTTATGATGGCGAGGTGAGACAATTATCAAAGAACAAAATCAAAGACAGAGAAGGTGATGTTATGATGGCGAGGTGAGACAATTATCAAAGAACAAAATCAAAGACAGTTGGTGTCACCGACCACGTGCAACATGATGGCGAGGTGAGACAATTATCAAAGAACAAAATCAAAGACAGAGAAGGTGATGTTATGATGGCGAGGTGAGACAATTATCAAAGAACAAAATCAAAGACAGAGAAGGTGATGTTATGATGGCGAGGTGAGACAATTATCAAAGAACAAAATCAAAGACAGTTGGTGTCACCGACCACGTGCAACATGATGGCGAGGTGAGACAATTATCAAAGAACAAAATCAAAGACAGTTGGTGTCACCGACCACGTGCAACAAGATGGGAACGTTTAAAAGACTTTGCCGCGTTCGATGCTACCCTTGTAAGTTTAGAATTACTAGGTATCTTCGGTTGTGCAAGCCTTGTCAGACAAAATTGTCTAATCCCAAGAAAGGTCTTGTTTCCAAACCAATGATATTTAAAGAATTCAAATCAAGATGCCAAGTTGATCTTATTGATATGCAAAGTAACCCAGAAGGCAAATACAAAAAACCCAAAATCTACTCATGATCTTCTAATTAGGACTTTGGCTAGTCCACCATGGCAAGTCCGTGCATTGGCCGTTCAATGTGTGCTTTTGCCAATTTCGGGCTTTAACCTAAACATATATATAAACATTTCAAGGAGGTTTTTAAATATTAGTTAAAAACAATTAGATCTGGACCCTGATGGATCTTGTAACCATATCATTGCAGGCCTACATCATTTTGTTTAATTACCCAAAATGATGCAGATTTGTTGTTTTTTTTAAATGTAGAAACTGAAAATAATCCTGTAAATTGTAAAAATAACATATTTAAATAACATTTTTTCTGCCTAGTCCCTAATGTGCTTTTAACCATTATTTTTTTGTGTTACCCTCCAGGGTCGGTCTATGACTTCACAAAATATTATATATGGAATTTCAATTGCAGTCATTTTTTAGCTCTCATCTAGGACCAACACTTTTCCCATACGGCCTAGTCATCTACAGAGGTACATGCAAGAAATTATAGCCAGATGTACAGAAGGTAAGTGCCCTAAAATCTTTGTTGAAGTTTTACACATAAATTACAAAGATTATATAGGGAAAAACAACCACTTTACGAAGTTTTCCCAGATGTGGCAAGTTTTTTTTTTACACCCCTAGGCGTTCTTCTACACCTCACAAAATATCAAGGTGGGTCGTTCAGCAAATGTTTTTTCAATATATAGCTCTAATAAGGATAATTTCACTCGTGTTCATGGCCTATCTATATAGTCTAGCCAGAAACACTCACTTGTTTGCCCTAATCACTCAAATGCTGCACTAATCACTCACACGCTGCCTTAATTACAAACGCTGCCTTAATCATGAATGCTGCCATAATCACACACACTGCCTTAATCACACACACGCTGCCTTAATCACACACAAGCTGCCTTAATCACTCATGCTGCCTTAAGGGGATATGCGCGGAAAAAAATCACAATATTTCTTGTTTTTCGTCATGATGGGTTTCTTGCACTTTTGGATACTTTGTCCATTTTTGTATAAAGAAAATAATAAGTTTAAAGAGAAAAAAATATTTTATGTGTTTGAATTACGATTTTTATGACCCTATTAATTAAAAAATAATTATTTTTTCCCAATCTTACAAGCTATCTATGAAAAGTTTTATATCCGTCATTGTATTGTATTTGAGATCATTGGAAAGCTGGATTTCTCACGTATTTAATAAACTTAATTTCCTACAACGCGGAAACACCCAAAGCTTACAATTGGCTTTGCAGTTTACACAGATACGGTACTTTCCTGACCTAGTTTTCGTTACTTTTGGCTGTTTTTCTCAGTTCGCATGTTTTTAACACTAAAAAGCCTACTACTTTTTTATTTATTAAACAATGCCAACCATATTTTCAGTAACTGTTCTTTATGCAAAAATACAACTTTTGTCACGAGGGAATTGTGATTCCTTTCATAGAAAAAAAGTATTTGATAATTAATATGCACATTTTGAAACTTTTGAATACTAAAAAGGGTACGATCGTTTAGACCTTGTAAAATTCTTACTAGTAATTATTTCAAAAAGTTGTCGTGACAAAAGTTTTAATATATACTGAAATATAAGCAGTTTAAATTTGATTGCTATAGGTGCATAAATAAAAAAGCCTTAGTATTTTTAAAAGTACCGAAAAATTCAAAATGGCGGAGGTTTTTTGGGTTTCCATGACAACCAAAATTGTTTTCGACCCTCTTTTTTGCTGTTTAATACTTACTTTTATATGCCAAATATGATAAAAGTATTCAAAAGGCATTAGATCTTAAACTGTAAAAAATAGAAAAAAACATAGCATATCCCCTTAATCACTCACGCTGCTTAAATCACTCAAATTACAAACGCTGCCTTAATCACGAATGCTGCCATAATCACACACACTACCTTAATCACACACAAGCTGCCTTAATCACTCATGCTGCCTTAATCACTCACGCTGCTTTAATCACTCAAGCTGTCTTAATAATTTGCACACTGCCTTAATCACTCACAGTCTGCCATTAAAACAAAATGCTCTGTGTTTCTACTCCTTCTATTCTCCACACTCTTACATTACACTACAACTCTTACGTTACACTACAACTCTTACGTTACACTACAACTCTTACGTTACACTACTACTCTTACGTTACACTACAACTCTTACGTTACACTACTACTCTTACGTTACACTACTACTCTTACGTTACACTACAACTCTAACGTTACACTACAACTCTAACGTTACACTACAACTCTTACGTTACACTACTACTCTTACGTTACACTACAACTCTTACGTTACACTACAACTCTTACGTTACACTACTACCCTTACGTTACACTACAACTCTTACGTTACACTAAAACTCTTAAGGTACACTACTACTCTTACATTACACTACTACTCTTACATTACACTACAACTCTTAAGGTACACTACTACTCTTACGTTACACTACAACTCTTACGTTACACTAAAACTCTTACGTTACACTACAACTCTTACGTTACACTACAACTCTTACGTTACACTACAACTCTTACGTTACACTACAACTCTTACGTTACACTACAACTCTTACGTTACACTACAACTCTTACGTTACACTACAACTCTTACGTTACACTACAACTCTTACGTTACACTACTACTCTTACGTTACACTACAACTCTTACGTTACACTACAACTCTTACGTTACACTACAACTCTTACGTTACACTACAACTCTTACGTTACACTACAACTCTTACGTTACACTACAACTCTTACGTTACACTACTACTCTTACGTTACACTACTACTCTTACGTTACACTACTACTCTTACGTTACACTACTACTCTTACGTTACACTACAACTCTTACGTTACACTACAACTCTTACGTTACACTACAACTCTTACAGTACACTACAACTCTTACGTTACACTACAACTCTTACGTTACACTACAACTCTTACAGTACACTACAACTCTTACGTTACACTACAACTCTTACGTTACACTACAACTCTTACGTTACACTACTACTCTTACGTTACACTACAACTCTTACGTTACACTACAACTCTTACGTTACACTACAACTCTTACGTTACACTACAACTCTTACATTACACTACTACTCTTACATTACACTACTTCTCTTACATTACACTACTCCATCAATTAGCTTTCCTCAGGCCTATCTGGCCCTGAATACTTGAAGGGTTAGCACCACCCCTTAGATAGCAGCAGTTAAACTATTTATAACTATCCCATACTTACATATATATATATATATATATATATATATATATATATATATATATATATATATATATATATATATATATATATATATATATATATATTTAAATATATATATAAATATATAATATCTAGATACAAAAGTTAAACATGCTGTCACTGGTTTTATCTGTATGGATGTGAGTCTGGAAGCCCCAATGCAGACCAGACTAAAAGAATCAAGGCCTTGAAATTGAGATGTCTACACAAACTCCTATTGATCTCATCAGACCAGACTAAAAGAATCAAGGCCTTGAAATTGAGATGTCTACACAAACTCCTATTGATCTCATCAGACCAGACTAAAAGAATCAAGGCCCTGAAATTGAGATGTCTACACAAACTCCTATTGATCTCATCAGACCAGACTAAAAGAATCAAGGCCTTGAAATTGAGATGTCTACACAAACTCCTAGAGATTTCATTCGGAGATCATTTAACAACTAAAGAGATCCATAAAAGAATCATTATTGTAATTGAACCTTTTGAGAACCTGCTTAGTATAATTTGAAAAACAATACCAGGTCCATTGAACAGTTTGAGGTACCTACTATTTTGTCAATACATACAATGGAAGCTTGGCTTTTCTCAGTTAGAAAAATGCTTGCTTGATGGTACAGTATTCTCACACTTTGAACCAAGTCAACAACTTGGCTGACTAGAGTTGGCTGGGGAGTAACAAACATTCCTACATTAAGGGAGAGAATTATTTTCAAAAACTTAAAATTACAAACACACTTGACTAATATCGACAACAAAAACCAAACCAGTGCAAATATTAGCCCATACATATGGAGAATAAGCACTATGTTATGGGTTAAAGCACCAAAACCATTATATATATATATATATATATATATATATATATATATATATATATATATATATATATATATATATATATATATATATATATATATATATAAACATTCAAACAGCCATGCACAAAGCTACACCTCAAGGCAGCAACACATAGAAACACATACAATTGCTACACCTAACACATACAATTGCTACACCTAACACTGCTATAAATGGAAACCAGAAATAAACAAAAAGGAAATGGTAACAGACCACTGCCCACACGCACAAAGGATTGTCAATCATTTAAGAGTCATAAATAAGCATCCAATTAAAATTCGACCTAATTTGAACCAAAATGTGACACATTCTGTGACATTACTCACCAGGTCGTTAACCCCCAGGTCATTATCTCTGCTCATTTATTACCTTGAATAATTACCCCATTACAGATAACATATTATACCAATACCTAGACCTGCCTTTACCCACATCAATCTCCCTATTCCTAACCAAGATCACGTGCTTCTTCTTAATCTTCACCCTATCCCTTTATTTATTCTTTAACCTAACCCTTATTTTATCATATCCTAACCCTTTACCCTTATTTTATCATATCCTAACCCTTTACCCTTATTTTATCATATCCTAACCCTTTACCCTTATTTTATCATATCCTAACCCTTTACCCTTATTTTATCATATCCTAACCCTTTACCCTTATTTTATCATATCCTAACCCTTTACCCTTATTTTATCATATCCTAACCCTTTACCCTTATTTTATCATATCCTAACCCTTTACCCTTATTTTATCATATCCTAACCCTTTACCCTTATTTTATCATATCCTAACCCTTTACCCACATTTTATCATACCCTAACCCTTTACCCTTATTTTATCATATCCTAACCCTTTACCCACATTTTATCATATCCTAACCCTTTACCCTTATTTTATCATATCCTAACGCTTTACCCTTATTTTATCATATCATAACCCTTTACCCTTATTTTATCATATCCTAACCCTTTACCCTTATTTTATCATATCCTAACCCTTTACCCTTATTTTATCATATCCTAACCCTTTACCCTTATTTTATCATATCCTAACCCTTTACCCACATTTTATCATACCCTAACCCTTTACCCTTATTTTATCATATCCTAACCCTTTACCCACATTTTATCATATCCTAACCCTTTACCCTTATTTTATCATATCCTAACGCTTTACCCTTATTTTATCATATCATAACCCTTTACCCTTATTTTATCATATCCTAACCCTTTACCCACATTTTATCATATCCTAACCCTTTACCCTTATTTTATCATATCCTAACGCTTTACCCTTATTTTATCATATCATAACCCTTTACCCTTATTTTATCATATCCTAACCCTTTACCCTTATTTTATCATATCCTAACCCTTTACCCACATTTTATCATATCCTAACCCTTTACCCTTATTTTATCATATCCTAACCCTTTACCCTTATTTTATCATATCCTAACCCTTTACCCACATTTTATCATATCCTAACCCTTTACCCTTATTTTATCATATCCTAACCCTTTACCCACATTTTATCATATCCTAACCCTTTACCCTTATTTTATCATATCCTAACCCTTTACCCTTATTTTATCATATCCTAACCCTTTACCCACATTTTATCATATCATAACCCTTTACCCTTATTTTATCATATCCTAACCCTTTACCCTTATTTTATCATATCCTAACCCTTTACCCACATTTTATCATATCCTAACCCTTTACCCTTATTTTATCATATCCTAACCCTTTACCCTTATTTTATCATATCCTAACCCTTTACCCACATTTTATCATATCCTAACCCTTTACCCTTATTTTATCATATCCTAACCCTTTACCCTTATTTTATCATATCCTAACCCTTTACCCTTATTTTATCATATCCTAACCCTTTACCCAGATTTTATCATATCCTAACCCTTTACCCTTATTTTATCATATCCTAACCCTTTACCCTTATTTTATCATATCCTAACCCTTTACCCTTATTTTATCATATCCTAACCCTTTACCCTTATTTTATCATATCCTAACCCTTTACCCTTATTTTATCATATCCTAACCCTTTACCCACATTTTATCATATCCTAACCCTTTACCCTTATTTTATCATATCCTAACCCTTTACCCTTATTTTATCATATCCTAACCCTTTACCCACATTTTATCATATCATAACCCTTTACCCTTATTTTATCATATCCTAACCCTTTACCCTTATTTTATCATATCCTAACCCTTTACCCACATTTTATCATATCCTAACCCTTTACCCTTATTTTATCATATCCTAACCCTAACCCTTATTTTATCATATCCTAACCCTTTACCCACATTTTATCATATCCTAACCCTTTACCCTTATTTTATCATATCCTAACCCTTTACCCTTATTTTATCATATCCTAACCCTTTACCCTTATTTTATCATATCCTAACCCTTTACCCACATTTTATCATATCCTAACCCTTTACCCTTATTTTATCATATCCTAACCCTTTACCCTTATTTTATCATATCCTAACCCTTTACCCTTATTTTATCATATCCTAACCCTTTACCCTTATTTTATCATATCCTAACCCTTTACCCTTATTTTATCATATCCTAACCCTTTACTCTTATTTTATCATATCCTAACCCTTTACCCTTATTTTATCATATCCTAACCCTTTACCCTTATTTTATCATATCCTAACCCTTTACCCTTATTTTATCATATCCTAACCCTTTACCCTTATTTTATCATATCCTAACCCTTTACCCTTATTTTATCATATCCTAACCCTTTACCCTTATTTTATCATATCCTAACCCTTTACCCTTATTTTATCATATCCTAACGCTTTACCCTTATTTTATCATATCATAACCCTTTACCCTTATTTTATCATATCCTAACCCTTTACCCTTATTTTATCATATCCTAACCCTTTACCCTTATTTTATCATATGCTAACCCTAATCCTTACCAATGGGTAGTTGTCCTACTGCAGTTTTTGCATAAGGGTGAGTAACTGGGGGTAGGGTAATTGACAGTGGGTAGGGTAATTGACTGGGGGGGGGGTAGGGTAATTGACTGGGGGGGGTAGGGTAATTGACAGTGGGTAGGGTAATTGACGGGGGGGGGGGGGTAGGGTAATTGACTGGGGGGGGGGGTAGGGTAATTGACTGGGGGGGGGGGGTAGGGTAATTGACTGGAGGTTAGGGTAATTGACTGGGGGGTAGGGTAATTGACTGGGGGGTAGGGGTAATTGACTGGGGGGTAGGGTAATTGACTGGGGGTAGGGTAATTGACTGGGGGTTAGGGTAATTGACTGGGGGGGTAGGGTAATTGACGGGAGGGTAGGGTAATTGACTGGGGGGTAGGGTAATTGACTGGGGGGGGGGGGGTAGGGTAATTGGACTGGGGGGTAGGGTAATTGACTGGGGGGGGGGGGGTAGGGTAATTGACTGGAGGTTAGGGTAATTGACTGGGGGTTAGGGTAATTGACTGGGGGGTAGGGTAATTGACTGGGGGGGTAGGGTAATTGACGGGAGGGTAGGGTAATTGACTGGGGGGTAGGGTAATTGACTGGGGGGGGGGGGTAGGGTAATTGACTGGGGGTAGGGTAATTGACTGGGGGGTAGGGTAATTGACTGGGGGGGGGGGTAAGGTAATTGACGGGAGGGTAGGGTAATTGACTGGGGGGTAGGGTAATTGACTGGGGGTAGGGTAATTGACTGGGGGGGTAGGGTAATTGACTGGGGGGTAGGGTAATTGAGGGGGGGGGGGGGTAGGGTAATTGACGGGGGGGGGGGTAGGGTAATTGACTGGGGGGGTAGGGTAATTGACTGGGGGTAGGGTAATTGACTGGGGGGTAGGATAATTGACTGGGGGGTAGGATAATTGACTGGGGGGTAGGGTAATTGACTGTGGGGGGTAGGGTTATTGACTGTGGGGGGATAGGGTAATTGACTGGAGGGGGGGTAGGGTAATTGACTGGGGGTTAGGGTAATTGACTGGGGGGGTAGGGTAATTGACTGAGGGGGTAGGGTAATTGACGGGAGGGTAGGGGTAATTGACTGGGGGGTAGGGTAATTGACTGGGGGGGGGGGTAAGGGTGATTGACTGGGGGTAGGGTAATTGACTGGGGGTTAGGGTAATTGACTGGGGGGGTAGGGTAATTGACTGGGGGGGGTAAGGTAATTGACGGGAGGGTAGGGTAATTGACTGGGGGTAGGGTAATTGACTGGGGGTAGGGTAATTGACTGGGGGGTAGGGTAATTGACTGGGGGGTAGGGTAATTGACGGGGGGGGGGGGTAGGGTAATTGACGGGGGGGGGGGGTAGGGTAATTGACGGGGGGGGGGGGTAGGGTAATTGACTGGGGTAGGGTAATTGACTGGGGGGTAGGATAATTGACTGGGGGGTAGGGTAATTGACTGGGGGGTAGGATAATTGACTGGGGGGTAGGGGTAATTGACTGGGGGGGGGGGGTAGGGTAATTGACGGGGGGTAGGATAATTGACTGGGGGGTAGGGTAATTGACTGTGGGGGGTAGGGTTATTGACTGTGGGGGGATAGGGTAATTGACTGGAGGGGGGGTAGGGTAATTGACTGGGGGGTAGGATAATTGACTGGGGGGGTAGGGTAATTGACTGTGGGGGGTAGGGTTATTGACTGTGGGGGATAGGGTAATTGACTGGAGGGGGGGTAGGGTAATTGACTGGGGGGGGTAGGATAATTGACTGGGGGTAGGGTAATTGACAGGGGGGGTAGGGTAATTGATTGGGGGTAAGGTAATTGACTGGGGGGTAGGGTAATTGACTGGGGGGTAGGGTAATTGACTGTGGGGGGTAGGGTTATTGACTGTGGGGGATAGGGTAATTGACTGGAGGGGGGGTAGGGTAATTGACTGGGGGGTAGGGTAATTGACTGAGGGGGGTAGGATAATTGACTGGGGGGTAGGATAATTGACTGGGGGGTAGGGTAATTGACTGGGGGGGTAGGGTAATTGACTGGGGGGTAGGGTAATTGACTGAGGGGGGTAGGATAATTGACTGGGGGGTAGGATAATTGACTGGGGGGTAGGGTAATTGACTGGGGGTAGGGTAATTGACTGGGGGTAAGGTAATTGACTGGGGGGTAGGGTAATTGACAGGGGGGGTAGGGTAATTGATTGGGGGTAAGGTAATTGACTGGGGGGTAGGGTAATTGACTGGGGGGTAGGGTAATTGACTGTGGGGGGTAGGGTTATTGACTGTGGGGGATAGGGTAATTGACTGGAGGGGGGGTAGGGTAATTGACTGGGGGGTAGGGTAATTGACTGAGGGGGGTAGGATAATTGACTGGGGGGTAGGATAATTGACTGGGGGGTAGGGTAATTGACTGGGGGTAGGGTAATTGACAGGGGGGGTAGGGTAATTGATTGGGGTAAGGTAATTGACTGGGGGGTAGGGTAATTGACTGGGGGGTAGGGTAATTGATTGGGGGTAAGGTAATTGACTGGGGGGTAGGGTAATTGACTGGGGGGTAGGGTAATTGACTGTGGGGGGTAGGGTTATTGACTGTGGGGGATAGGGTAATTGACTGAGGGGGGGTAGGGTAATTGACTGGGGGGTAGGGTAATTGACTGAGGGGGGTAGGATAATTGACTGGGGGGTAGGGTAATTGACTGGGGGTAGGGTAATTGACAGGGGGGGTAGGGGTAATTGACTGGGGGTAAGGTAATTGACTGGGGGGTAGGGTAATTGACTGGGGGGTAGGGTAATTGACTGTGGGGGGGTAGGGTTATTGATTGGGGGTAAGGTAATTGACTGGGGGGTAGGGTAATTGATTGGGGGTAAGGTAATTGACTGGGGGGTAGGGTAATTGACTGGGGGTAGGGTAATTGACTGGGGGGTAGGATAATTGACTGGGGGGGGTAGGGGTAATTGACTGGGGGTAGGGTAATTGACTGGGGGGGTAGGGTAATTGACTGGGGGGGGGGTAGGGTAATTGACTGGGGGTAGGGTAATTGACTGGGGGGTAGGGTAATTGACTGGGGGGTAGGATAATTGACTGAGGGGGTATGGTAATTGACGGGGGTAGGATAATTGACTGGGGGGTAGGGTAATTGACTGTGGGGGGTAGGGTTATTGACTGTGGGGGATAGGGTAATTGACTGGAGGGGGGGTAGGGTAATTGACTGGGGGGTAGGGTAATTGACTGAGGGGGGTAGGATAATTGACTGGGGGGGTAGGGTAATTGACTGGGGGTAGGGTAATTGACAGGGGGGGTAGGGTAATTGATTGGGGGTAAGGTAATTGACTGGGGGGTAGGGTAATTGACTGGGGGGTAGGGTAATTGACTGGGGGTAGGGTAATTGACTGGGGGGTAGGGTAATTGACTGGGGTGTGCTTATCTGGGGGTGAGGATTACATGACCTGAGGAAATTAATGTCATGTTCCAATTAGAAGAACTCTTACTCCATTGTATAACATTACCTAACATCTCCATAGATCATACCTCCTCTATAGAATTGTTTGACATGCACCCCCCACCCCCACAAACACACACTCACTTAAAACCACGACAAAATATGAGTGGTTTTAAAAAAAAATGTAGAGGGAATGAAGGTGAGACTATGTAACAGTTATTTTATTTTGCAATAAAAAGAAATTATAGCATAGCTTTTACAATATAGGGCATTAAAATGGAACAAAGCATCATCCTATACCAGCCTATACATTATTATCTTTTGAAATTTCATTAAAGAACTACTACAACTACTTGCAAGTTTTACAAACGTTAATTATTCCAAATAATGTAACCTTGGAAACTGTTAGCATTTCTCTTTCTTTCAGTTCTAGTTGCACACAATTTTTTTAATAATTAAAATGACAAAATAACGAAATGGTTGTATTAATGGGACTAAATGTTGCAAAATTATACCAAATTTATGTTTATAGGATAAGCGGTTCTCTAGATATGACAATTTTAGTGTAAAAATTGCGAGGACAACTAAGCCTATGGAAAATGAAAACAAAAATTGGTATAGAAAAAAAGGCGAAAGGGAAATAGCTCTGTATAGGCGCAGAATTATAAAATTTTCAAATAAGTATTTATTAATGCATTTACAACTGCATAGAGTATCTCTAGCAAGATATTAATAAATTTTTTAATTTAAGTGGTCTATTAAGAATTATTTAAATAAAAATATACCACTGGATAGATTCAATCATTTAACTCAAACGTCACAGTAATAGTATAAATAAAAGAAATTTGCTGAATAAAAAAAATAAACATTCCTAATTCCTAGGTAAACGGTATCATAGAGACAGCTCAGTACAGTGCAACATATATGAGTGTTTTTGACTTATTGGAAGCATGTCAGTTAAGAGATAATCTTTGGGTGTCGTTAGATAACTGAACATAGCTAGCGCGAAACAAACAGCAACGTTATCAAGAATCGAGCATTTCACAGAGCTACGTAGACAGACGCTAGACACGACGAGGGTTTCTGTCCGGCTTTTGCCTCCTGTTTTAAATACGACATCTTGCCAATTGGTTTTGAACGTGAGGGACAGCTTGGTCGTGGGATGACCTACGGTTATCAGGTCGGGTACCGATCTATCAGTTTAGTTAGTGGGCGTACTACATACTAGACCACAGTGTCCAGTTGTGATAACATTTAACAAAATCTTGGGGATACCGGGTCTGGAAAAACGTCTTACAACAATGAGGATAAGCTATGGATGGGGGAGAGGGATGTGTGTAAAAACTAGTGACTTTATTTGTGGACGATGAAGGGCAGATTCAATTCCGTATCACGTTTAGAAAAGCAAAAAGTACCCCAGGACTACATAGTTAACTTATGAACCATACTTTACATACTTTCAACTTCATTTTTAGATGTAGTATTAAAAAAAATCAATTACACTAACTTAAAAAAAGCACCCGACTCAAAGGTCTTTAACTCAGAAAGTCTCCCCCCTCCTTATATAATCGTTATTTGAGTGTGAGTGGGTATCAAGCAAATAAATATAGGCATTTGTTTACAAGGGTATATTTTATTCTTTAGCAAGATAAACTAATGGGATATAAAATAAATGAAGACTATCAGTGTACGCATTCAGCTTGTTACAATAGAATGAACACACTCGTAAAATGTTGTGTTTTTTATAATACGAGCCGACCCGCTGCGTATCATACGCCGCTATTTAGTTGTTTTTTTTCTACTTTTCAGTAATTTATAATTTGTGAATTCGACAGTACCAATGCTGCCATTGAAAATATTTGCTTAAAAACACTACCCCCCCCCCCCACGTGAAAGCAGCCTCCTCTTAGTTACCTTCTCTAAGTTTAAAATTATCTGCCCCTAATAGCCGTCACCAAACCCGCCTCTGTGATTGTAAAATGTAAACAGAGTGAACACAACTCACCAGACAATGTGGGGGCGGGGTGGGGGTGGTTGTGATATTGATATAGAGGAAGAGAGGGGACTGTAAGGCGAGGTTGCAGCTTGTTTTCTAACGGCTCGAAGAAGAGAATTATATATATAGATTTCTTATATTAATAAGATTTTGGATCCCGCACAGTCTACTTGGTGAATTTAATCAACCACTGTTCAATTAATAATTTCCACCTTTGGCTTATTTTACATTTTAAATAGACATAATGGCCTTATAATATAATACAAATATTACAGAATACGAAAGCGGAGAAAGGTAGTATCGATATCGCTAATACTTAGGCCTACGGGGTTTATTTTGTTAGTTTTACAGCTTGTTAACATCTGAAGAAGAAAGTAAAAACATTTGTGAAAATAACATTAAAAATGTACCGACTCACACAAAATTCAAATTAGGTCTGAATGTTTTCTTATTTTAATTGATCTACATACCAATGGATATAGTGACAAAACATTAGCGATACCGCTTTTCTCGATTTTTAGATTAAGCCTCTACTAGATCTATAATGCATTACGAAAAAAGATGATTTTTGTTGTTAAAAAATTAAACTAAAAATCATATAGTCTTACTCAAATCTCACCTAGTGCCATTATTTTTAGTTTTAATCATTCTATGTATAACTTATTTTCAACTTTGTGTTGAGTTATCATATTCAATCATTAGTAGCACGTAGTATATGCTGCAACATATTGGCTCAACTCATACAATTTTTACTACTTTAAAAAGGTTAATTTATTATCTTTGAATCTACTCATTTACTAGTTTAATTATTAACATTCTTTAAGAAAAATGTATAAAAATTGGTAACATAATTCCTATAAAACAAAGGAACATCAAAATGCTGTATCGATACCGCTAATAGGGTACCTAGTTTGTGAGACATTTTGCATTGTCTGCTAAACGGATAAACCTAAAATAAATATACTAGTTAGAAAGCTTAATAAAAAATGAAGATAATCCTACTAAAAACAGAGTTAGTATCAAAGTAAATTTTTGAAAACTCATCTTTTAAACTCAATATGAGATTAACAAAAACAAGTAAAAAGTTGAAATAAAAATTATACGGTGGTAACGGCCAATTACCACTGCTAATAAGGAGGGCTTATATGATTGGAATCATAATCTCGTTCTATCGGTTTTTAAACAGCTAACATAGCGATGCGAACGACTACATTTGAATTTGATTTTTTTGTGCACGAAAGGTTAAGAGCCTGTGACGTCATATTTTATTTACTTGGCAACTAGCTAATATATAGATTTCACAAAGGGAAGTAACTAAGCAACTTAGCATTCTACAAAAGTAAATCACACCTGTAGGCATTATATAGGATAAACTAGGCATTATATAGGATAAACTAGGCATTATATAGGATAAACTAGGCATTATATAGGATAAACTAGGAATTATATAGGATAAATACTAATGGATTGGGGGTAAGAGAAGGTGATGTTATGAGGTGGGGGGGGGGGGGGGTTCAGAGAAGGTGATGTTATGAGGTGGGGGGGGGTTCAGAGAAGGTGATGTTATGAGGTGGGGGGGGGGGGGTTCAGAGAAGGTGATGTTATGAGGTGGGGGGGGGGGGGGTTCAGAGAAGGTGATGTTATGAGGTGGGTGGGGGGGGGGTTCAGAGAAGGTGATGTTATGAGGTGGGGGGGGGGTTCAGAGAAGGTGATGTTATGAGGTGGGGGGGGGGGGGGGGGGTTCAGAGAAGGTGATGTTATGAGGTGGGGGGGGGGGGTTCAGAGAAGGTGATGTTATGAGGTGGGGGGGGGGGGGGTCAAAGAAGGTGATGTTATGAGGTGGGGGGGGGGTTTCAGAGAAGGTGATGTTATGAGGTGGGGGGGGGGGGGTTTCAGAGAAGGTGATGTTATGGAGGTGGGGGGGGGGGGGGGGTTCAGAGAAGGTGATGTTTATGAGGTGGGGGGGGGGGGTTCAGAGAAGGTGATGTTATGAGGTGGGGGAGTCAGAGAAGGTGATGTTATGAGGTGGGGGGGGGGGGGGTTCAGAGAAGGTGATGTTATGAGGTGGGGGGGGGAGGCTTCAGAGAAGGTAATGTTATGAGGTGGGGGGGGGGGGGTTCAGAGAAGTGATGTTATGAGGTGGGGGGGTTCAGAGAAGGTGATGTTATGAGGTGGGGGGGGGTTCAGAGAAGGTGATGTTATGAGGTGGGGGGGGGTTCAGAGAAGGTGATGTTATGAGGTGGGGGGGGGGTTCAGAGAAGGTGATGTTATGAGGTGGGGGGGGGGGTTCAGAGAAGGTGATGTTATGAGGTGGGGGGGGGGTTCAGAGAAGGTGATGTTATGAGGTGGGGGGGGGGGGTTTCAGAGAAGGTAATGTTATTAGGTGGGGGGGGGGGAGGTCAGAGAAGGTGATGTTATGAGGTGGGGGGGTTCAGAGAAGGTGATGTTATGAGGTGGGGGGGGGGGGGTTCAGAGAAGGTAATGTTATGAGGTGGGGGGGGGAGGTTCAGAGAAGGTGATGTTATGAGGTGGGGGGGGGGGGGGGTTTAGAGAAGGTGATGTTATGAGGTGGGGGGGGGGTTCAGAGAGGGTTCAGAGAAGGTGATGTTATGAGGTGGGGGGGGGTTCAGAGAAGGTGATGTTATGAGGTGGGGGGGGGGGGTTCAGAGAAGGTGATGTTATGAGTGGGGGGGGGGTTCAGGGAAGGTGATGTTATGAGGTGGGGGGGGGGGGGGTTCAGAGAAGGTGATGTTATGAGGTGGGGGGGGGGTTCAGAGAAGGTGATGTTATGAGGTGGGGGGGGGGGTCAGAGAAGGTGATGTTATGAGGTGGGGGGGGGGTTCAGAGAAGGTGATGTTATGAGGTGGGGGGGGGTTCAGAGAAGGTGATGTTATGAGGTGGGGGGGGGGGTCAGAGAAGGTGATGTTATGAGGTGGGGGGTTCAGAGAAGGTGATGTTATGAGGTGGGGGGGGGGGGTTCAGAGAAGGTGATGTTATGTGGGGAACTGTGGCTGGACAAGACATGCTGTAAACAACAACTGAATCCAATAAACTACTGACATAGAAAACTAAAAACAACATTTCATTAAAAAAACTGAATCCAACAAAAATGCTGACATAGAAAACTAAAAGTGCCGAGATTGTACAAGCCACATTTACAACAATACATTTCTAACCTGGTAAGATTCACTCTCACTGGAATCAATCTAGAACAGGTAGACAGAGTCCGTGTTACAAGATATTATCAAAACTCAGTACTTACAAGATATCAATACTAAGTACTTACAAGATATCAATACTCAGTTCTCAGTTTTCCCCCCAAAATATTGTTAAAACAATTATACCGTATGTAATATATTTGTATACAATATTTTTTCTGTATTGTGAGTATTACAAGCATATATAACTATTATATGTCATGTAAGTATTACATGTTTTATAATATATCTATCTATCTATATCTTCTATATATATTATTGGACACCACCACACACGCAAGTCAATTCTCTAACCCCCCACTCACCCTCTCTGTTGCTCTCCAGGCCATTTTCTATCACCCCACCAGTCTCACCCCCCACCCCCACCAGTCTCACCCCCACCCCCACCAGTCTCACCCCCACCCCCACCAGTCTCACCCCCCCACCCCCACCAGTCTCACCCCCACCAGTCTCACCCCCACCCCCCACCCCCACCAGTCTCACCCCCCACCCCCACCCCCCACCAGTCTCACCCCCACCCCCACCAGTCTCACCCCCACCCCCACCAGTCTCACCCCCACCCCCACCAGTCTCACCCCCACCCCCACCCCCACCAGTCTAACCCCCACCCCCACCAGTCTCACCCCCACCCCCACCCCCACCAGTCTCACCCCCCACCCCCACCAGTCTCACCCCCACCCCCACCAGTCTCACCCCCACCCCCACCAGTCTCACCCCCACCCCCCACCCGTCTCACCCCCACCCCCACCAGTCTCACCCCCACCCCCACCAGTCTCACCCCCACCCCACCAGTCTCACCCCCACCCCCACCAGTCTCACCCCCACCCCCACCCGTCTCACCCCCCACCCCCCTCACCCCCACCAGTCTCACCCCCACCCCCACCAGTCTCACCCCCACCCCCACCAGTCTCACCCCCACCCCCACCAGTCTCACCCCCACCCCCACCAGTCTCACCCCCACCCCCACCAGTCTCACCCCCACCCCCACCAGTCTCACCCCCACCCCCACCCCCACCAGTCTCACCCCCACCAGTCTCACCCCCACCCCCACCAGTCTCACCCCCACCCCCACCCCCACCAGTCTCACCCCCACCCCCACCAGTCTCACCTCCACCCCCACCAGTCTCACCCCCACCCCCACTAGTCTCACCCCCACCCCCACCCCCACCAGTCTCACCCCCACCCCCACCAGTCTGCTGAGTTGTGGTTCACACCCAATGTTTACAATCCTAGAGCAGGTTCAAATTAGTGTTAATTTGCTTTTTAAACAATTTGAAACTAAGGGGAGGTAACAAGTTCTGCTAGATCTTTTAATTGTCATTCGTCTGTTAAGTCATCATGGACAGCTGTTTTCATGGGGGGTGGGGGGAAAGGAAAGTATGCAGTGGCTCCCTCTGGTCAGTTGTGTATTTTTAGACATTTGATCTAGTTTTTAAATGTAACAATGTGGGTTTGTCCACTCTCAACTAGACACCCGAGGTTGTGGGTTTGTCCACTCTCAACTAGACACCCCAGGGTGTGGGTTTGTCCACTCTCAACTAGACACCCCAGGGTGTGGGTTTGTCCTCTAATAATATTGTAAATGCTTTATAACTTTATCATTTGATTCCATTTTGTCTCCTTTACCAAGCTATGGTGTTTCTACATTGCATGCTCATAAAGGTCTTGGTGTCATGCTAGTTCTAGCAACTTGTGATGCTAGTTCTAGCATCTTGTGATGCTAGTTCTAGCAACTTGTGATGCTAGTTCTAGCAACTTGTATAATATAATATAACTCATACTATATTAGTCTGATAAAAATATAACTCATACTATATTAGTCTGATAAAAATATAATTCATACTATATTAGTCTGATAAAAATGTGTTTTTCTTGCCTTGAGAGTAGACTGGGTGAACGATGTTTGTACTAAGACCCATTACGTCTAACAAAATAGTTTGTACTAAGACCCATTACGTCTAACCAAATAGTTTGTACTAAGACCCATTACGTCTAACCAAATAGTTTGTACTAAGGCCCATTATGTCTAACAAAATAGTTTGTACTAAGACCCATTACGTCTCACCAAATAGTTTGTACTAAGACCCATTACGTCTAACCAAATAGTTTGTACTAAGACCCATTACGTCTAACCAAATAGTTTGTACTAAGACCCATTACGTCTAACCAAATAGTTTGCCTAGGACAGACATTTTGAATTGGGTGGATTCCACCCAGGATGTAAGGTGAAGGTCAAACTAAACTGATAGAAAATTGCCGGAGCACACTGAAATTATTCTACATGATGAGCCATATGAGATGACAAACAAATAATAGAATGGATCATAAAAAATGTGGCAAGTACATTCAAGTGTTAAGTCACTACTGTGTTATGTTTAGACTGCTATGTTACAAAGGATAAGATCGTTATAGGCCTAATAGTTAATATAGAAGCTAAAACATCAGACCTTGATAAAAAAAATTTTTTAATAGTCTCTGGTGTATAAATGAGCTCAAAACATTGTTTACTGTAAGTACGCAGCTAGGGTGTATAAATATGTTTAAAACATTGTTTACTGTAAGTATGTATCCAGGGTGTATAAATGAGCTCAAAACATTGTTTACTGTAAGCACACAGCTAGGGTGTATAAATGTGTTTAAAACATTGTTTACTGTAAGTATGCACAGTGGCTAAAGTGTCTTATTCTCTAAATATAACAAAATCCCAAGGACTTTATTGTGACTTGTTCTCTCAATATTTTAAAACAAAATCCCATGAACTTTATTGTGACTTGTTCTCTCAATATTTTAAAACAAAATCCCATGAACTTTATTGTGACTTGTTCTCTCAATATTTTAAAACAAAATCCCATGAACTTTATTGTGACTTGTTCTCTCAATATTTTAAAACAAAATCCCATGAACTTTATTGTGACTTGTTCTCTCAATATTTTAAAACAAAATCCCATGAACTTTATTGTGACTTGTTCTCTCAATATTTTAAAACAAAATCCCATGAACTTTATTGTGACTTGTTCTCTCAATATTTTAAAACAAAATCCCATGAACTTTATTGTGACTTGTTCTCTCAATATTTTAAAACAAAATCCCATGAACTTTATTGTGACTTGTTCTCTCAATATTTTAAAACAAAATCCCATGAACTTTATTGTGACTTGTTCTCTCAATATTTTAAAACAAAATCCCATGAACTTTATTGTGACTTGTTCTCTCAATATTTTAAAACAAAATCCCATGAACTTTATTGTGAGAATGTGCCTTTACATAATAAATCCATGTGTGAGTGTGTGTGAGAATATTGTTCCATGTGTGAGTGTGTGTATGGTTGTGTGAGAGAGAGAGAGTTGAAGTGAGAGTGTGTTGTTCCATGTGTGAGTGTGTGTGTATATGGTTGTGTGTGAGAGAGAGAGTTGAAGTGAGAGTGTGTGTTGTTCCATACCTCTGTCAGCCTCCCCACAGGGTACAGTTTATCAACACACTCCAAGGTCTGCTCTGCTAATGGAATTAGTTCACTCTCTGCTGAACTATGACACTTGGCAGCGACCTTGACACTAAATTTTAAAAATATATCTTCATCAAATGTGACCATGACACTAAATAAAAAATCTATGTGTGTTACATTAAGCACAAGTTAATTAAAAAAAAAAAAGTTAATAAAAGGTTTATACATGGATATTAAAGTTACCTTATTACTACTAAATTGTTAACCGATTCCAAGGTTTCTTCATTACTGCTAGATTTATTCAGTGATTTTTGGTAGGTCCATATCAAAATCTA
Source organism: Physella acuta (assembly GCF_028476545.2). Lineage (NCBI taxonomy): Eukaryota > Metazoa > Mollusca > Gastropoda > Physidae > Physella > Physella acuta. The sequence continues at coordinate 199,685 of NW_026731752.1, read as the reverse complement.
TTTATCTAAAATATATACAGCTTAGTAGTGTCTGTCAGTTAAATATATAAAAAGGCCTGTTTATACTGTCAGGTCAATCATTGTGAATATTAACCTACAATAGAATAGTATAGATTCAACCTAAATGTGAATATTAACCTACAATATAAAGTACAGATTCAACCTAAATGCATTTAACACAAGTTTTTAAGCACTCAATAAACTTCAGCATACTAGAATGGATGAGGTCTAAATAAACTTAACTGTGCCTGCTTTCATGCAGTTGGTCACTTATCTGTGATTTGGATTTTGTGAGGAATGTCAGGGGGTTGTGGTCCGTTAACACCAGGATTGGTTGAGCCGAACAACTGACATAAAATTCCCATTGCTGCAAAGCCAGGATTATGCCCAAACATTCTTTTTCAACCGTTGAATAATTGGCTTGGTGCTTATTAAATTTCTTGGAGAAATAACAAATCGGATGCTCCACTTGAAATAACAAATCGGATGCTCCACTTGAAATAACAAATCGGATGCTCCACTTGAAATAACAAATCGGATGCTCCACTTGAAATAACAAATCGGATGCTCCACTTGAAATAAATCGGATGCTCCACTTGAAATAACAAATCGGATGCTCCACTTGAAATAACAAATCGGATGCTCCACTTGAAATAACAAATCGGATGCTCCACTTGAAATAACAAATCGGATGCTCCACTTGAAATAACAAATCGGATGCTTCAACTGGGACAGGACAGCTCCGACACCGGAATCGCTAGCGTCCACAGCTAGTCGGAATTGACGTTTAAAATCTGGGGTTACCAAGACCGGGGAGCCAGTTAGCATGGTTTTAATCCTTACAAAGGCTTCCCCGCATTCTGGTGACCAAATAAACTTGCCGTTTTTTCTGAGAAGGTTGGTTAAGGGGGCGGCTATCACTGAAACATTTGCACAGAATTTCCTGTAATATCCTGCCATCCCAAAAAACCTCATTAGCTGCTTTTTATCATTGGGAGGTTAAATAGCCTGAATAGCCTCTATCTTAGCAGCGATCACTTGTCCTTGTCCGACGACATGACCTAGATATTCGACTGTGGCATGGCAAAATTCACTCTTGCTCAGGTTAACTGTTAACCCAGCCTCGTCCAGTTTGGTAAACAGAGCCCGTATTTGTTTCACGTGGCTCACGAAATCATTGCTGTAGACTATAATGTCATCTATGTAAGCACTTCAATTTTCTAAGTCTGTGATGAGGCTATTGATGAGGCATTGGAATGTTGCTGGATCATTTTTCATACCAAAGGGCATTACTTTGTACTGGTATAGTCCGTCCGGAGTAGCAAACACAGATATTTCCTTGGCTTGATCGATAGAGGAATCTGCCAATACCCCGACAACATGTCTATCTTGGTGACATAACGGGCATTCTTCATGCGATCTATCAAGTCATCTATCCTAGGAATTGGGAACGAATCAGCTTTAGTGACCGCATTCACTTTCCTAAAGTCGGTACAGAACCGATAACTGCCGTCGTGTTTAGGTACTAGAACACAAGGGGAACTCCAATTACTTTTGCTATGTTCAATAATATCATTTTCCAGCATATACTTCACTTCTGTTCTCATTATCTCCAACTTGATTGGGTTTACCCTATATGGATGTTCTTTAACCGGAGATGCTGACCCAATATGTACGTCATGAACAATGAGTTTGGTCTTGTTTGGAATGTCAGGAAGTAAAGTGGCGAAATCTCTAATCACCGACGTAACAGCTTCTTGTTGGTCAGTGGAAAGATGTGAAAGTTTGGCTGGTAAATTGGACAAGATCTCTGAATTTTTAAATTTATATTGTCCTGCCTTTTCTGTAGGGATCTCATCCTCAGGATCACAAACGTTTATCATAGCGACAGTCTTCACTGGGGCTGGTTGGCTTTCTTCTCTCTTAAAATTGGGGCTGGTTGGCTTTCTTCTCTCTTAAAATTGGGGCTGGTTGGCTTTCTTCTCTCTTAAATTGGGGCTGGTTGGCTTTCTTCTCTCTTAAAATATTCCTTTAACATATTGACATGGCACAATTGTCTCTTCTTCTTCATATCAGGGGTCTTTATCACGTAATTCAAGTCATCTTTCTTGTATTCGACTCCTTATGGGCCGAAATATCTGGCTTGCAGTGTCTGACCTGGTATGGGGAGAAACACCAATACCTCATCCCCCGGTGAGAACGAGTGGGCTTTCGTCTTCCTATCATACCATGTTTTCATTTTATTCTGTGATTGTTTCAAGTGAGATCGGGCCAGCCGACAGGCTTCACTTAGTTGATTTTTAAATCCAAGGACGTAATCTAGAAGACCTTCGGTTAGGGTTGAAGACATCCATATCTCCTTAAGTGATTTCAGTGGACCTCGAACCGTATGGCCGAACTCCAGTTCAAAAGGACTAAATCCCAGAGATTCCTGTACCGCCTCTCGGGAAGCAAACAGCAACATGGGAATTCCTTCGTCCCAGTCTTTTTCGTGTTCGTAACAGTAGGTGCGGATCATGTTTTTTAGTGTTTGGTGGAATTGTTCTAGGACACCCTGAGATTCTGGATGATAAGCACTGGACATACACTGTTTCACTCCCAATTGTTTCATCGCTTGTTTGAACAATCTGGCGGTAAAATTGATTTTTAATTGATTGAACAATCTGACGGTAAAATTGATTTTTAATTGATTGAACAATCTGGCGGTAAAATTGATTTTTAATTGAGTTTTCATTTTCCGGAGAGAGAACAGCTTCTGGAAATCTAGTGTGACACGTGTGGACAATTGACACGTGTGGACAATTGACACGTGTGGACAATTGACACGTGTGGACAATTGACACGTGTGGACAATTGACACGTGTGGACAATTGACACGTGTGGACAATTGACACGTGTGGACAATTGACACGTGTGGACAATTGACACGTGTGGACAATTGACACGTGTGGACAATTGACACGTGTGGACAATTGACACGTGTGGACAATTGACATGTGTGGACAATTGACATGTGTGGACAATTGACATGTGTGGACAATTGACATGTGTGGACAATTGACATGTGTGGACAATTGACATGTGTGGACAATTGACATGTGTGGACAATTGACATGTGTGGACAATTGACACGTGTGGACAATTGACACGTGTGGACAATTGACACGTGTGGACAATTGACACGTGTGGACAATTGACACGTGTGGACAATTGACATGTGTGGACAATTGACACGTGTGGCATGTTCGACAGTATTCAGCCACATCTTTTCTTAATTGTGGCCAAAAGAAATGTGACGCTATCCTCTGGTAAGTCTTTTTTGCTCCTAAATGGCCTGAAAGAGGCGTATCATGTGCCGAGGTCAAAATGTCTCTTCGGAAATTGGTCGGAATGACAATTGAATGGAGGACTCTCCACTCTTCGTCTACCGATGCCTCGGGGGGTCTCCATCTTCTCATGAGCATTCCGTCTTTCAAATAATACACACACGGGCCCGGTTCAGTCTCTTCCAACGGCTGGGCATTCTCGCACAGTTCGGATATCTCCACATCCTTGGTCTGTTCTTCAATTAAATATTCTTTTGTTGGTTTTCCCCCTTTGTCTTGTTGATACAAACTGGCGAGGAATGTATCCGCCAATTCTACCTCAGTGTCATCTCTGTTTTTGGTATATTTTTGAACTCATGGCCCTGGTACGGCGCACACTGAGTTTACCTCCAGGTCATCATCTAGCGGTGCCCTTTGGTTAGAGAACGGAGTGGAATGTAGGTTGGCGAACACTTTTATGTCGGCCAGGTCATTGCCCAACAACAGCGAGATGCCTTCAACTGGAAATTCTGATTGGACCCCGACAATCACAGGTCCACTGACGAGATCTGACTTGATATCGATGTGGTGGAGAGTCACACGATTTACCCCCTGTCCTATTCCATGGTCTCCGTAGATGCCGATAGGGTTAGGACTCCCTCCAGTATTAATGAGAGACGCACCAGTATCTCTCAGGATATGGATGGGTCGCAAATTAGTGGACTCGCCTGGTAATGATACACATCCTTCCGAAATAAAAGGACCAAATTCTTGCCAGGAGGTTTTCTGCATTCTGGCCATGGGTGCACTAGCTCCCCTCAGGTCTTTCTCACTGAGAATCTCGGTGTTCTCATCTGCAACTTCACTGACACCTTTAAAGTCCACCTCTTTTCTTGCTGAAAGCTCAGTCTCTGTTTGTATTTTCGATAACTCTGATCGACCATCTGCTGACTGCCAAAGTTTTCTGCTGGGTTTGACGGGTGTGGGCCAATAGATTCTCGTCGGATATGATGTAGCACAGGCAACAACTTTACTCTCCTTTTTGTCACTTCTTGAGTTAAGTCTCCAACAATCATTTTGTGTGTGCCCTTGCTTGCTACAATAGGTGCACACCTCTCGATTTTTACCCTCACTTCTCGAAGAGGTTTGACCTCCTGGTGACGTTTCTGTGTCACTTTCCTTTCTTCTATTGTCTAGTTTTCTGACTGATGTCATTTCGGCGAATTGAGGCGTGATGACGTAGTCATCCGCCAACACTGCCGCTTTGTGCACATCATCATCTCTTCGGTCCGCTATGTGAGTGCGGACATCTTGCCGCACACAGCTTTGGAATTCTTCCATTAATACCAGACTTTTTAGTTTTTCAAAACTGGTACCCACCTCTTTGGATGTGATCCATTTTTCTAGCAGTCGCTCTTTTTCTCCTCTGAATTCTACATGTGTTTGTTCCTCTTGTTTCTTCAAGTCCCAAAACTTTCTCAGATACGCTTCAGGCACCAATTCATACGCTTTTAAGATCAAAGATTTCATTAACTGATAGTCTCTTTGTTGTTCTTTGGTCAGCGAGGTGAACACCTCAGCGGCTATCCCGGTTAGTGCCGGTTGTATCATCATTGGCCAGCATTGTTCTGGGAAGTTATAATTGTACGCCGTAATTTCGAATTGCGTAAAATATTGGTCAATATTTTTTCTTCGAACTTGGGGATTAATTTGGCATACTTAACTGCATCGAAGTTCTGATTGTTTTCCCTTTGTCAATTGCCTTCCCTCTCTAGCCTTGCCAACTGTATTTCCTTATCGGCCTCAATTTGTTTTATTTCTTTCTCTATTTGTTTTTCTTTAAACTCTCTATCCTTCATTTCCAATTCTTTCTCTATCTTCATTCTTTCATGTTCCCTCTGTGCCTCAATTTCCATTTGTTTCAATTTTATTTGTAGCTTGGCATCTACTATCTTTCTGATACTGACAGTCCGTTTTTTCTCTGCCATTTTTCTTTTTGTCTAGGGGTCAAAACTCAAATCTTATTGTGTTCAAATCCCAGACCTAAGCCCTCACTTGTTATGCTCAGCTTCCCATTTCATAGTGGAACCAGGTATAACACAAATGAAAACACAGTTCAAATGTAATAATCAAATATAAGTTCCAACATCTACAGGGGAACACAGGTAACATTCAAACCAAAAACACTGCCTACTTGCTACGGTCAGGTTACACTCTACACACACCGCTTACACACACAGTTCACACACTTCTTTCCTCGCTTACACACACACAGCTTACACACACAGTTCACACACTTCTTTCCTCGCTTACACACACACAGCTTACACACACAGTTCACACACTTCTTTCCTCGCTTACACACCACTTACAAGGGGAGGCTACTCTCACACACACTTTATATAAACATCTACATCACAAATGGCAAGTTCTTCTGTCAAAGGAAGCTCCCTAAGCTGACATCATCTTTGTGCCCAAGGGTTAGGGTTAGCCCTAACCCTGTGCCCAAGACTCAAAGGGAACATGAAGTTTATCTGTTTCAATCACTTTGGCATTCAAAGGGATAATGTGGTCAGCCGCCTTTGTTTCCCTAACTTGAGTTAGGTACCCATCAGAGTTGGGTGGACTCAGGACGTTCTACTGATGGAATGTGGATTCGAACTTGAGACTTTTAGGTTAGCAGTTGAGCCCGCCCTACCACTAAACCACGCCATCCAATTCCCTATCCAGAATGACATGGAGATTGACAATGAATTTGTCAGTTATTGACAAACATTTGTCAGTTATTGACAAACATTTGTCAGTTATTGACAGACATTTGTCAGTTATTGACAGACATTTGTAATCACAAGAGAGCTTCTCATCTGTACTCAATGTTCTGATTATCAGAGGTTCTTAACCCTTTGAGCCCTGGCCTCCCTTGCCTAATTTCTCCCATTTCCTGAGCTCCCAGGGCCAAACCAATTTTTACTTATATGCTTTTAACTTTGCCTATAACTATGAACCGTTTGAGATAATCAAGCCAAATTTGGTATCCAGACTCAGGATCAAACAATAATGCAGCAAGATTCTGAAATTCTTTTTTTTTTTTACAATGTTTGAACAGAACAATGTATATAAAACGAACAAATAATTGTTGTTTTGATAGAACATAGAAGAAACCAATTTACAGTTAGTTATTGTTTTGCTATTATTGATACCTGGCCATACTAGTTCATCGCCAGAAGTCCACTTTTGTGTGATAACTTTCAAAATAGTTATCTCTGCCAGACCCGATGCAAAGAAAAACTTCGCATGTTTTGCACCAGTAAACATTTTTTTTGTTTGTTTCGGCAAGTCTTTGTCCTTGGCAACACGTGCATCAGAACGTACTTGAACAGTTTCATTGTCACTGTCAATTTCAATGTCACTATGTTCAGTCTCAAATTCAACATCACTATCATCACAATATAGACCAGGAATATTATCTTCTTCATCAGAATCAATAAGTAGTTGTATTGCCTGAGATACAGTCATTCTACTTCTTTTGTTGATAGTTCGGTCTTTTGCTTCATCTTTTGCACCAACTTTATGTGATGAAGTCGACGGCTGTGGCTCAGCTTTTCATTTCGGCGGCATTGCTACGAAATGTAAACACTTTCACTTTTCCTAAAAATCAATTTTTAAAATCACAATCCTGCACTCAAAAGACATATGCGCAGTTTTAGTCAGTCTTCCGCTAATAATATTTAATTAGACGGTATACCGGGCGCTAGGAATATGACGCTAGATCATCGGGCCGGAAAACCGGCTTTTCGGACATATAAGCGTAATGTTGAAACCGGTTTACCGGCCTGGCGGGCTCAAAGGGTTAAGTCATTTATCAATATTTTTAACCCTTACCTTCTGATAACTGATGAAATTGCTTCAGTAAAACTTTTTACCCTTACCTTCTGATAACTGATGAAGTTGCTTCAATAAAACTGAGAAGAACTTGAGTCTCATCCTCTGATAATGAAATAGGGTGGGGGCTGACTGGGCGATCAGTTTTCTGCTTTTCAGACCAGGACTTGAGCACGTTTTCAAATGTCTGGAAAAAATCTGTATTGGTCAGACTTTTTGTCAGCAAACTGACAGATGATCAGAGATTGATAGATTCGTTTGCTAATTTCCTAAAGACTGATAGGTGGTCACTGAGAGTGGACATTAAAGACATCAGACAGAGAAGTAGCTGTGTAGATAGAGAGAAGATTCAAGTCTAGCGATGACTCACTCGGTCCCTAATTAACATCTGGGATCTATTCTTGTGGACAATCCTGACATAGCCTGGTGGTTGGATCCAGGCTTCTCCATCAACTTGCACTGGCACACCTTCATCACCAAGAATGCTCACTTTCACCGTCCGACACTAGGAAGAAAATTCTAGAGTATTAGCATAAATACTTAATTTTTTCATTTTCATTATAAAATTAGATTCTTCAATATATCAATCTAAATTTGTCTTTCTCTCTCTTTATATACTTGTATATATATCTAAGATATAAAAAGTTGTGCCAGCTGGTGAATTCTTACTAAACATAATAAAAAAACTAGAATAACATCTAGTTTTGTTATTATAGTAATAATTATAACCGAATAATAAAATAATAGAATATAACTGATTCTTTTTTTGTTGATAATGTATTTTACGAAATGCAAACTCTTTCACTTTCAACTTTCGCCAAAATCTATTTTTAGAATCATAATCCTGCACTAAAAAGACATGCACAGTTTTATTCAGAACGCGGATAATTATATTTAATAAGACGGTATACCAGCCACTAGGACTATGACACTAGATCAGGGGTCTCCAAACTTTTCAGTCTGAGGGCCTCATTAACTATCAAATTTCAGTTCGGGGGCCAGTTTCTTCCAGGCATGCCTTTGATTTTTCTGGGCAAAGTTCCTCAGCCATCACCAACAAACGATTTTTCCTTGGACAAAAAGATCTCCGCTGGCCGGATGAGAGGACTTCGCGGGCCGTAGTTTGGAAACCCCTGCACTAGATCATCAGGCCGGCTTTTCAGACATATATGCCTGTCAGGCTCAAAGGATTAAGGTCAGTTTAGATGAGAACGATACTAAGTTTAGATGAGAACGATACTAAGTTTAGATGAGAATGATACTAAGTTTAGATGAGAATGATACTAAGTTTAGATGAGAATGATACTAAGTTTAGATGAGAATGATACTAAGTTTAGATGAGAATGATACTAAGTTTAGATGAGAATGATACTAAGTTTAGATGAGAATGATACTAAGTTTAGATGAGAATGATACTAAGTTTAGATGAGAACGATACTAAGTTTAGATGAGAATGATACTAAGTTTAGATGAGAATGATACTAAGTTTAGATGAGAATGATACTAAGTTTAGATGAGAATGATACTAAGTTTAGATGAGAATGATACTAAGTTTAGATGAGAATGATACTAAGTTTAGATGAGAATGATACTAAGTTTAGATGAGAATGATACTAAGTTTAGATGAGAAAGGATACTAAGTTTAGATGAGAATGATACTAAGTTTAGATGAGAATGATACTAAGTTTAGATGAGAATGATACTAAGTTTAGATGAGAATGATACTAAGTTTAGATGAGAATGATACTAAGTTTAGATGAGAATGATACTAAGTTTAGATGAGAATGATACTAAGTTTAGATGAGAATGATACTAAGTTTAGATGAAGATTAAGTAAGCGTTATAAACTTTAGAAATGGTCAAGAATAGTCTTGCTTAACCGTTAAGATGTTAGAGTATTAAAAAATTTGGAATGCAATAACACCAGTATTATTTGCAGTGTTATTTCATATAAATATACTAGCCGTCCCGGCCAGGCCCTGCTCTGGCTTCTGTGAAAAACCTTTCTGTTAAAGACCGTTACCTGTGTGTTTAGTAATCATCATAAACCCGGCATTGCCCACCCAAACCACAACCAACCAAAACAACAAAACGCAAACATAATGCTAACACAATTACAAATACAAACGAAAACAAAAACCTTACAACAAACCCAGCCACAATCACAAACACCAATACAAACACAAAGACAAAACAAACAAAAAAGCAAACGAAAACAAAAACCTAACAACAAACCCAACCACAACCACCAATACGAACACAAAGAAAAAAAAAAACGAAAAAACAAACGAAAACAAACCAAATCCAAATGCAAAACCAACCACAAACACAAACCCAAAGAAAAAAACACAAACGAAAAAGCAAACGAAAACAAACCAAATCAAAGCGCTGAAACCAACCACAAACACAAATACAAACACAAACCCAAAGAAAAAAACACAAACGAAAACGAAAAAAGAAAGAACAATAACGAACCAAATCAAAACGCAACCACTAACGCAAACCCAACCTAAACACAAAGAAAACAGTAACGCAAACATAAACGCAAAGTGCTCACAGTCTAGCCTGGGGCAGAATCGCCTGTTTCAGCTTAATAATCAACGACAGTACCCCAACTTATTCATAGTCTTTTGCACTCACTTAAACGAACGTAGGTGCCAAACCAAACCAAATGAACAATTATAATACTCCAAGCTTATTCGTAAAATACCTACAACATTTGCACTTGATCAATCCCCGCTAATTATGTAATTATTTTTTTCCCAACACCAAAACAAAGTAATAAAAAGTAAATACTTTTCCACTAATGCAATTTTTTTATAAAGGGAAGTAATTGTGTTTTCCTAATTTATCAAAGGGAAGTAAGTGCTAAAGGACTAAATATAAATAATTTTCAGACATAATTAGAATTTTTGTTATTTTTTAAAAATTATGTTTAATGAACATGCCGACAATTATTACTATCAGTTTGAAAAATGAAAATTATTTCCCAACACTTTCAATAGTAATTTTTTAATTCATAAATTTAGACAATGAGCACGATAATAGTCTAACACTTAAATCCATCGAAGTATGTCAACGACAAACAAACTAACTTATTTTTACATACAGAATTGAGCTTTATATATTAGATATATATATATCTATAATATAAACAGCTAGGTCAGGATCGGCAACCTGCGGCTCGCGAGCCGCATGCAGCTCTTTTTATGTCAAGATGCGGCTCTTCAGCTCCATGCACACATATATATAATTGTTTTAATTTATTTTAAAAACTCATAAAAATATTAGTCTGCAACACTCATTAATGAACGATATAATAATAATTTAAAGTTTCTAATTTCTAGTAGAGCTTGCTTAACTACTTTAATAATAGGTTTTTTGAGAAACATCTGTATGTTTTTATGTGAATAAATATTATTTCATGTTTTAAGCTATTTTTTAAAAATGTTATATATATATATATATATATATATATATATATATATATATATATATATATATATATATATATATATATATATATATATATATATACATATACCTAATCAAATATCATAAAATTGAAATACAAAATGTTAGTGGCTCTTTAAAAACTGGGAAATTTTTTAAATTGTAACTTTTGTCTCTTCAGACCCCTGAGTAGAGTGTCAGTCCATCATCTCTATGGATTTTGGAACCATCACATGTCCTGCTTTTTATTTGCATGCATCCCCATGTCTTATTGCAAGTAACAGAGTAGTGTTTGTTTATATAATGACTTAAATTTATTTTATAGTTGCCACTGTTTTTACTCTTTTGCATAACGTAAAGAAAATATTGAAACCTATTAAACTGATCAATGTCAAATATCATTTTCGTTTAGATTCCTCAAAAAAGTGGATACATTTTAATAATAATAGGGTAGAAAAAACTAATTAATTAATATGTTTTGTAATTTTGCCAAGGGAGGTAATTTAAAAATAAATTCAACTCGCGCTAATAAAAAATGTGTATGCAAAATCTCCAAGAGGGAATTATTGTTAGAATAATATAATTAGCAAAATGTGAATGCAAATTCTGCAGAAAGGTAAGAGGAAATTATTGTTGGAATATTATTATTAGCATTGATTGATAAAAGGCAATCATTTTATTTATTTTATTCACTGAATGTACTGTTTACTAATTATAATTTTTAATCAACTATTCCACACTATTATACAAGCGTCATCATGTTCATTAGGTGTGCAATGGTTTTTGTCATGAAAGTCTATTGTAAATTTTTAAAATTTAAAGTACTGAAAATAAAACGAATGATATTTTAAATGCTGCCATTTATTTATCTTATACCCTGAACGTACTACTGCTACATTTACTAATTATTATTATATCTTTCGGTTTGCGGACAAGCTGGGGGGTTTTATAGTCCTTCACTGAATCAGGCACGTCCGCCGGTGCTCGGACAGGTTACGATTTGGCGCCACGGGCTTGACTGTGAGCACTATACATTTATTTTTATGTTATGAGTGTTGTGCTTGTATTTTTATTTGTGTTTTTATTTGCGTTTGTTTTTTCTTTTGTTTTAATGTGTTGCATTTGTGTTTGCGTTTGTATTTGCATTGTGTTTCTTTGCATTGTGTTTGTGTTTTCTTTTGTGTTTGAGTTTTCTTTTGTGTTTGAGTTTTCTTTTGTGTTTGAGTTTTTTTGTGTTTGTGTTGTGTTTAGTTTTGTTCTGTTCCCAAGTTGGTACATTTAAAAAAAGATTTATCGTGGCAGAGAGCGGGTATGCAGCTAGTATGTGTATATATATATATATATATATATATATATATATATATATATATATATATATATCAGATATATCTGCTGTTCTGAAATGGCTACCTACCTGTGCTATCCTATGATGCTGTAGGTCAATGACTCTTGACATTGCCATTTGTATACCACCAAATACAGCAACAACTTCTAAAATTCTGTCGTCAAAGCTTGGGGCTGAGAAATTCTACACAGATGAAATTTTAATTTTTTTTTAGAAATTTTAAGACAATTCACAAATTTTAAGATTATTTAGAAATTTAAGACCATTTATAAATGAAACAAGTTTAGAAAAAACCGGACGGAATACAATAGAAATTTACTACCTCATCTTGCTTAGAACCACCCCAGAAGTTAGCTCCTCCACCATAGCTGAGGAAACACAATGAATACACATCAGACCATGACCATAGATATGTTGTGAGGCTTAGAGACCATGGACGCTAGGGGTAGATTAAATAGAACATAGAGGCTAGTATGAGACTAGAGAGGATATGACTAACCTTGGAATGTTTAGTATGAGACTAGAGAGGATATGACTAACCTTGGAATGTTTAGTATGAGACTAGAGAGGATATGACTAACCTTGGAATGTTTAGTATGAGACTAGAGAGGATATGACTAACCTTGGAATGTTTAGTATGAGACTAGAGAGGATATGACTAACCTTGGAATGTTTAGTATGAGACTAGAGAGGATATGACTAACCTTGGAATGTTTAGTATGAGACTAGAGAGGATATGACTAACCTTGGAATGTTTAGTATGAGACTAGAGAGGATATGACTAACCTTGGAATGTTTAGTATGAGACTAGAGAGGATATGACTAACCTTGGAATGTTTAGTATGAGACTAGAGAGGATATGACTAACCTTGGAATGTTTAGTATGAGACTAGAGAGGATATGACTAACCTTGGAATGTTTAGTATGAGACTAGAGAGGATATGACTAACCTTGGAATGTTTAGTATGAGACTAGAGAGGATATGACTAACCTTGGAATGTTTAGTATGAGACTAGAGAGGATATGACTAACCTTGGAATGTTTAGTATGAGACTAGAGAGGATATGACTAACCTTGGAATGTTTAGTATGAGACTAGAGAGGATATGACTAACCTTGGAATGTTTAGTATGAGACTAGAGAGGATATGACTAACCTTGGAATGTTTAGTATGAGACTAGAGAGGATATGACTAACCTTGGAATATTTAGTATGAGACTAGAGAGGATATGACTAACCTTGGAATGTTTAGTATGAGACTAGAGAGGATATGACTAACCTTGGAATGTTTAGTATGAGACTAGAGAGGATATGACTAACCTTGGAATGTTTAGTATGAGACTAGAGAGGATATGACTAACCTTGGAATGTTTAGTATGAGACTAGAGAGGATGTGACTAACCTTGGAATGTTTAGTATGAGACTAGAGAGGATGGGACTAACCTTGGAATGTTTAGTATGAGACTAGAGAGGATGTGACTAACCTTGGAATGTTTAGTATGAGACCAGAGAGGATGTGACTAACCTTGGAATGTTTAGTATGAGACTAGAGAGGATGTGACTAACCTTGGAATGTTTAGTATGAGACCAGAGAGGATGTGACTAACCTTGGAATGTTTAGTATGAGACCAGAGAGGATATGACTAACCTTGGAATGTTTAGTATGAGACCAGAGAGGATATGACTAACCTTGGAATGTTTAGTATGAGACTAGAGAGGATATGACTAACCTTGGAATGTTTAGTATGAGACTAGAGAGGATATGACTAACCTTGGAATGTTTAGTATGAGACTAGAGAGGATATGACTAACCTTGGAATGTTTAGTATGAGACTAGAGAAGATATGACTAACCTTGGAATGTTTAGTATGAGACTAGAGAGGATGTGACTAACCTTGGAATGTTTAGTATGAGACTAGAGAGGATATGACTAACCTTGGAATGTTTAGTATGAGACTAGAGAGGATGTGACTAACCTTGGAATGTTTAGTATGAGACTAGAGAGGATGTGACTAACCTTGGAATGTTTAGTATGAGACTAGAGAGGATGTGACTAACCTTGGAATGTTTAGTATGAGACTAGAGAGGATGGGACTAACCTTGGAATGTTTAGTATGAGACTAGAGAGGATGTGACTAACCTTGGAATGTTTAGTATGAGACCAGAGAGGATGTGACTAACCTTGGAATGTTTAGTATGAGACTAGAGAGGATGTGACTAACCTTGGAATGTTTAGTATGAGACCAGAGAGGATGTGACTAACCTTGGAATGTTTAGTATGAGACCAGAGAGGATATGACTAACCTTGGAATGTTTAGTATGAGACCAGAGAGGATATGACTAACCTTGGAATGTTTAGTATGAGACCAGAGAGGATATGACTAACCTTGGAATGTTTAGTATGAGACTAGAGAGGATATGACTAACCTTGGAATGTTTAGTATGAGACTAGAGAGGATATGACTAACCTTGGAATGTTTAGTATGAGACTAGAGAGGATGTGACTAACCTTGGAATGTTTAGTATGAGACTAGAGAGGATGTGACTAACCTTGGAATGTTTAGTATGAGACCAGAGAGGATGTGACTAACCTTGGAATGTTTAGTATGAGACCAGAGAGGATATGACTAACCTTGGAATGTTTAGTATGAGACCAGAGAGGATATGACTAACCTTGGAATGTTTAGTATGAGACTAGAGAGGATATGACTAACCTTGGAATGTTTAGTATGAGACTAGAGAGGATATGACTAACCTTGGAATGTTTAGTATGAGACTAGAGAGGATGTGACTAACCTTGGAATGTTTAGTATGAGACTAGAGAGGATGTGACTAACCTTGGAATGTTTAGTATGAGACCAGAGAGGATGTGACTAACCTTGGAATGTTTAGTATGAGACTAGAGAGGATGTGACTAACCTTGGAATGTTTAGTATGAGACGAGAGAGGATATGACTAACCTTGGAATGTTTAGTATGAGACTAGAGAGGATATGACTAACCTTGGAATGTTTAGTATGAGACTAGAGAGGATATGACTAACCTTGGAATGTTTAGTATGAGACTAGAGAGGATGTGACTAACCTTGGAATGTTTAGTATGAGACTAGAGAGGATGTGACTAACCTTGGAATGTTTAGTATGACTATGCCTTGAAGGGACGGCAAGGGAATCCTCTGACCATCACACTCCAACAAGACTCGTTGGTCCAGGTTTTTAAAAGTCTGGTTAATCATTTCTTTTCCTCCCAAAACACCGTACCACATCATGTTTTTGGTCCGACTTCTAAAGTCAATTTTAGTCAGTTAGCAACATTATGACTTAAAAGATTCAAAGATAGTTTCAGCGAAGAAAAATAAAAACTATGAGGCAGGAAACAGATCCACCTGTCATTACTTTTATGGAAATTTTCATCGGTATTTCCTAGACATAAATTTTTTTGCTTGAAAATTGAGGTCAGGGTTAATCTCTCCAGTCAATGACATCATATGAAAAAGGTAGGGAAATCCCCTTCGTTTAAAAACAATTCTCATTGGAATTTTTTTAGGTAAAAGTTCCATGAACTATGCTTTTAACAAAAGTCAACTGTATTTATTTATAGAAAAGAGTTTAGGCAAGATACAGATATTCTAAATGTAATCATTTATTATTTAAATAACTTTCTTTTTTATATTTTTTCTTTACATCACTCTGAGAATCATTTGAAGTAATATAAAGTTTGTAGTATAAAAAAATGTACATGTTTTTAACCCTAACCCTAGGTTATACAAAGAACCCTACTACAACAATTCTTTCTCAATTCATATACTTAAATACTTAAAAAATCATATACTTAAATACTTAATAAATCATATACTTAAATACTTAATAAATCGAATTCTTGAATACTTAAAAAATCGTATACTTAAATACTTAATCCTGGCACAAAGTACCTACCAAATTTTTTTATTTTAACTTCCACAAACGTTCTTAGTTTTATTAAAAAACCAAATGAGCACTGTAACCTACTTAGGTCCAGTAATGTTTTATTTTGACATTGTATAATACCTTATATGGATTGATGGTGCAACTACCGGGGTTTTTCCACTGTCTTATTAAGGGTGTCTAAGACTAAGAAATTTTCCATCGAGATCTGATTGATTGATTCGGATCAGATGACTACCCCAACCAATGGCTACATGAGTTGAGGATAACCTCCCCTGTGGCCTAAGTCTTTAACTAGATCGCACACACGCGACACAGGGCAGTCTACCTTGATCAAACGGTCCATTAAGACCAGGCCGTCCATTTTGTCCGGCAATAGATTCTGACCATTTGAACGTGAGAGAACTTAAGTCCTGAGTGTGCTATGCTTTCTTAAGTTGTTTTAGTCTTCTAGTATAATATTACTTGTCGCCAAGTGATTTCTTGAAGCTATAGCAGTGTTGTGTGACCTGTGGCTATTTTTATACAGTGTTAAAATCTGTGATAGTATTTTTTCTTACGCTTTGTAAGTTGGGTTTTGTTATTTTCTAAATTAAATATTTTATCTCGTTTAACCTAGTGTTCTGCCACAACTGTGTTCGCTTATTAAAGGTTGTATGCAGATTGGATGAGTGTTAACTTCAATAGTATCACTAGTTTTCCCTAGACATCAAAATCGAGCCCTAGTGTGTTGTTGTGTTAGTGTTCATTCATTTAGGCTGTAAGTCATTTGCATATAACCCCAAAAAAAGAATCCGGGGACGTTCACCATCTATCTGGCTGGTAGATAGGTAAACGTTACAAAGTGGGGGCTCGTCCGGGATTTAATCTGTCGTTCCAGTTGTTGGTTATATCAGTTAAACACTAAGTTTAGTTTGATTTAGTTGTTTTTCTATCCAGTAGCGCCGTGTTCTTACAACGCGCGCAAGGCTAGAGGTATCTAGGTCAAAAGTCAGACGTGTCACGATAGGAGGTCAAGTACACGGCCCAACGCTCCGTGTTAGTTTAGAGAATCTAGGCTTGTTGTGATTTTGAAGTAGTGTTATGGAATCTTTTTTAGCTAATCCCACTGTTGAGGAGGTCGAGAAGTTGAGTAGAAAAGTTTTGATTAGTGTTGTCAAGGAATTGAAATTGGATTATTCTGTTACGCAGAAGTCAGAGGTGTTGAGAGATAAAATTGTTGTTCATTTTATTAATGAAGGGGTATTTGATGAAAGTTTGTTAGCTGGTGTGTTACTCCGCGAGGAGAAACCTCTAGAGAAGGTAGAATTAGAAGCTAGAATTGCTTTAGAGAAACAGGAGTTAGAGGCTAAAATTGCTTTAGATAAGAGGAGGTTGGAATTAGAGTTTGGTCAAGTTAGTGATGTCACCTCTCTGGTAGATCCAAAAAAGTTGTCGGTGGGGCAAGTGATTGCCAAATTTGGGAAATTAGTTCCTAAGTTTGATGAAACAGATTTGGTCGTTTTCTTTAACTCATTTGAGAGTTTAGCGAAGACATGTGAATGGCCCGAAACTTCCATTACTGCTTTATTGAGCTCGGTCCTTACTGGGAAAGCTGCAAAAACATACCAGGCACTCTCTCACGACGTTCAAAATAACTATAGTTTGGTCAAGACTGCCATTTTTAAGGCCTACGAACTGACGCCCGAGGCCTATCGGATGAAATTCCGAGCACTCCGCAAGTTACCCACTCAATCATATGTGGAATTTCTCTTTGAAAAGGAGAAAATATTCTCAAGGTGGCTACACTCTGAGGAAGTTTCTGAGTTTGAGAAACTCAGGTCACTTATCCTAAGGGAAGAATTCCTAACGTCCCTGCCTGAAGACATACGACTTCACATACTGGATAACAAGATAATTGACATCCAGAAGGCTGCTGAGTCGGCTGACACATATATGTTGGTGCATAAGAAACCACCAGTGTCAGGAAACCGCCTCAACCCCGTGCTTCCCCTTTTTGGCAGCAATCCTCCTGTTGGCCAACACGTGAAGGCATCACAGTCCAGAGAGAAACCAAGATCAACTCTCTATCGTCGAGCAGTATGCCAGTTCTGCAAAAGACCTGGTCATCTTGTCAAGGACTGTTACAAACGTCGTCAATATAACAGAGAGGTGGTGCGTACTTCTGCGCACTATGCTCTATCCCCTCAAGCAGCCAGTTCAAATATGAACTCTAGAATTCCAAGGGACGCTAACCCTAAGTGTCCGCAAGAAGGTAGTCAAGTTTCCACACATTATGTGCAGTCACATTTTGACTGTTCACGCCACCATCCAGTTTCTTCCGAGTCTACCGATCTCGAGGGATCGAGAAAAGTTGACTTTTCATCTTTCATTACAGAAGCTATCATTAGCAAACCAGGTGATCCGTTGTCTCAGCGGAATATCACCGTCCTAAGAGACACAGGAGCGTCACAATCACTTCTTTTGAAAAGTTCAATGGACATTACACCTGAGACGAACACCGGAAGGATTTCCATTATCCAGGGAGTGGGGACAAAATCTACTGTCGTCCCTCTACACAAGTTTGCCCTGAAACATCATCTCGTCGAAGGTGAAGTCATTTTAGGTGTGATAGATAGTATTCCTGTCCCAGGAGTACACCTACTTCTAGGGAATGACCTTGCGGGAAGCAAAGTATACCCCTGTACGGTTTCAGACCCTTTGTCAACAGTTCCAGATAATGATAATGAACTGTATCCTGCATGTGCGGTGACAAGAAGCCAGACCAAACAATTGGCTGACACAACGTCTGAACCACACCTACCATCATCGTCAAGAAATTCGACTCCCAAACTGGAGTCTATGCTTCCAGAAAACACAAGCCTGGGCTTACCCCTGAGGATATCTCAGGAAGACATCATTAAAGCTCACCAAGTCGACGCGGAACTCAAGGCAATGGTCGAAAAATCTCTCTCATCTGACGATGGGGAATATTTCTCCGAGAACGGCCTCTTCTTTCGTCGCTCTATACCAGTGAATGCCTCACCAGCCGAACCATGGTTGGGTAAAAACCAACTGTGGGTCCCTCCACCTTATCGGCATGAAATACTGAAACTGGCACATGACCATCCAATGTCAGCGCACCCTGGAGTCACTAAATCGACGGCGAAGATCAAAGAACTGTTCTTTTGGCCCAAAATGAGAAATGATGTGTCGCGTTACTGTAAAAGTTGCACGAACTGTCAGTTGGCTGGAAAGCCAAACCAGAAAATCCCTAAGGCACCTTTGAGTCCGATTCCTGTATTAGAAGAACCCTTTTCTAAAATCGTCATGGACTGTGTAGGTCCCTTGCCTAAAACCAAGGCGGGCAACGAGTACCTACTTACCTTTATGTGTTCAAGTACCCGTTTTCCCGAGGCGTTCCCCTTACGGAACATTAAGGCAAAGACTGTAGTCAGAGCCATGACCCGGTTCTTCACTACCTTTGGATTACCTAGAATCGTGCAAACAGATCAAGGCAGCAACTTCACCGGTCACCATTTTCAAGAAGCGCTAGCCAAGCTAGGCGTTACCCACATCACCAGCTCAGCCTACCACCCTCAGTCTCAAGGCGTACTTGAGAGGTTCCACCAAACCCTCAAAACCATGCTAAGAACATTCGCTAAAAGTAACACCCAATGGGATGAGACTGTTCCTTGGATTATTTTCGCCGCGAGGGACTGTGTCCAGGACTCTTTAGGCTACTCTCCTTTTCAACTGGTGTTTGGACATTCTGTCCGTGGTCCCCTGAAGCTGATACACGAACGGTGGACAGGTACCAGCGATCATCCAGTGGAAAACTTTGACGATTTTCACGTTCGACTGAAAGCCGTGTGCGAAATGGCTCACAAGAACTTAAGAAAGGCCCAAGTGAGAATGAAAGGACTGTATGATAAGAGTTCTCGTAAACGAACATTCAATCCAGGCGAGAAAGTTCTTGTGCTAGTGCCTAATCTGAACAATGCGCTATCCTTGAGATATTGTGGACCCTTTACTGTGCATTCAAAATTAAGTGATTTGAACTATGTGGTCAATACGCCCGACAGAAGAAAGAAACAGACAGTGTATCATGTTAACTCACTGAAAAAGTATTTTGATAATTGTAACAATTTTCATTCCACAGCTAAAATTACTTTACCTGTATGTTCAAATGTTTCTGATGATGTGATACATGATAAATTGAAACCCCCAAAATTGGTAAATTCTTCCTTTTTAGATAATTTGAATGTCCACCTTATGCATTTGTCCACAGAGGAAAGCCATAGATTGTCTCAGTTATTTGAGACATTTCCCTCTATTTTTGGGGATGTCCCCAAAGAAGCGAAGGTTCCACCTCATGATGTAGACGTAGGTGACGCAAAACCCATCAAACAACACCCCTATAGAGTTAACCCAGAAAAAGCTGTTTTGATAAAAGATGAAATTGATTATATGCTCAAGAATGATATCATTGAGCCCAGTTTCAGCAACTGGAGTTCCCCATGTCTCCTAGTCCCGAAAGACGGTGGATCTTTCAGGTTTGTGACCGACTTTAGGAAGGTAAATGCGCTCACCAAAGCTGATTCCTATCCTTTACCTCGAATAGAAGACGTTATTGATAAAGTTGGTCAGGCTAAGATAATTTCCAAAACCTGATTTACTTTCAGGATACTGGCAAATCCCCTTATCTGACCGTGCAAAAGAAATATCTGCTTTTGTAACCCCTAATGGTTTTTATAGATACAAACGTATGCCCTTTGGTATGCGAAATGCTGGTCAAACTTTCCAGAGGGTCATTAACTCTGTCATTGCTGACATAGACCAATGTGAGGCCTACATAGATGATATAGTTGTATTTTCCAATACTTTTGAAGAACATATTGTTCAGTTGACTAACCTTTTTAGAAAATTGTCTGAAGTGAATTTTACTGTAAACTTGCATAAAAGTGATTTCTGTAAAGGTTCAATTACCTATTTGGGTTATCAAGTGGGAACGAACCAAGTTCGGCCCATTGAAGCTAAAGTAGATGCTATTGTAAAGTTACCACCTCCCAAAAATTGTAAAGAAATCAAAAAGTTCCTTGGGATGGCTGGTTACTATAGGCGGTTCTGTCAAAACTTTTCAGCTATTGCTGAACCTCTTACTGCATTATTGAAAAAGGGTGTTGAGTTTGAATGGTCAAATAAATGTCGAGAAGCTTTTTTAACCATTAAGTCATTTTTATCTAATGCTCCTGTTATGGCTGCACCAGATTTCGGCAAGCCCTTTAAACTTGCCATTGATGCTAGCAACTTAGCCATTGGCTCAGTCCTATTTCAAGAAGATAACATGGGGATTGACCATCCCATTGCTTTTTTTTCCAGGAAGTTAAATGAGAACCAAAAGAATTACTCTACTATTGAAAAAGAAGCTTTAGCTTTGGTTTTGTCATTACAACATTTTGAAGTCTATGTCTCTTCTTCAACCAATCCCGTCAGAGTGTTTTCTGACCATGATCCCCTGAAATTTACCTCTAAGTTAGGACAGACAAATCAAAGAATATTGAGATGGTGCTTATATTTCCAAAATTTTAATCTGGAAATTTCACACATTAAGGGTAGTGATAATGTTGTGGCTGATTGTTTGTCAAGGATGTAAAATCTTATTGCACACATTGATCATGTGACATGTTTTGTGGTTCATTAAGACCATACACAGGTGTTGTGTTTGGGTGACACTCACATGAAAATGAGTGGTATGAGTTTTGAATTTTTTCAAAATTTCAATCCCGTTGAATATTTTGTTTATTTTCAGGTGAACCTTAATTAAAGGTGGTTTTTGATTATATGTAATCTTTTATAATAATATGTCTCATATGACTCAGTTGATATTGTAGCTAGTCATTGAAATAAAGGTCTTACCCTGGCGGGTTTACCACTTTTAATATCCACATGAAAATATTGTAATACCCTTTTTTGAGGGATTTTGATGTATAATTATTTTTTGGAAGGGTTACTCCCCTTTCACAAATTGTAAAAGTTTGAGTTACTTCCCTTTTATGTTCAGGGATATTTTCATCTGGTATTAAGGTTTTGATTGCCTACATTTGTAAAGCATTTTTTTTATTTCATTGCCAGATTGGTTCCTTATGTATGTTTTTGTGGAACCTATCTGTCACTTCCAAAAAGGGAGGGGATGTGACCTACTTAGGTCCAGTAATGTTTTATTTTGACATTGTATAATACCTTATATGGATTGATGGTGCAACTACCGGGGTTTTTCCACTGTCTTATTAAGGGTGTCTAAGACTAAGAAATTTTCCATCAAGATCTGATTGATTGATTCGGATCAGATGACTACCCCAACCAATGGCTACATGAGTTGAGGATAACCTCCCCTGTGGCCTAAGTCTTTAACTAGATCGCACACACGCGACACAGGGCAGTCTACCTTGATCAAACGGTCCATTAAGACCAGGCCGTCCATTTTGTCCGGCAATAGATTCTGACCATTTGAACGTGAGAGAACTTAAGTCCTGAGTGTGCTATGCTTTCTTAAGTTGTTTTAGTCTTCTAGTATAATATTACTTGTCGCCAAGTGATTTCTTGAAGCTATAGCAGTGTTGTGTGACCTGTGGCTATTTTTATACAGTGTTAAAATCTGTGATAGTATTTTTTCTTACGCTTTGTAAGTTGGGTTTTGTTATTTTCTAAATTAAATATTTTATCTCGTTTAACCTAGTGTTCTGCCACAACTGTGTTCGCTTATTAAAGGTTGTATGCAGATTGGATGAGTGTTAACTTCAATAGTATCACTAGTTTTCCCTAGACATCAAAATCGAGCCCTAGTGTGTTGTTGTGTTAGTGTTCATTCGTTTAGGCTGTAAGTCATTTGCATATAACCCCAAAAAAAGAATCCGGGGACGTTCACCATCTATCTGGCTGGTAGATAGGTAAACGTTACAAGCACAGTATGTCTGAAGGGTTATTTGTGGTCTATTTCTTGACCTCTAGAACTTTTAGCTTAATTTCCTAACCTCTAGAAACTTTAGCTTAACTGTTTCCTAACCTCTAGAAACTTTAGTTTAACTGTTTCCTGATCTCTAGAAACTTTAGCTTAACTGTTTCCTGACCTCTAGAAACTTTAGCTTAACTGTTTCCTAACCTCTAGAAACTTTAGCTTGACACAAACCTGCATTTTTCTGGGTGTTCATCTCTTTTGTTCTGAAACTCTAAGGCAATTTTCGCATCAAGTCCTATTCCAAAATAATTGTTCATCACACACCTTTCTTGGTAAGAGTCTCTACAAGAATTATATTTATTCAATAACATAGTTTTCACATAGTTTGGGTTAGGGTTAGAAATGACATAATGACTAAGTTTGGTTAGGGTTAGAAATGACAAATAGACTAAGTTTGAAATTTTTACATTTTTAAATAAGCTAATGACATGTATTGTTAGCTGGAGAAACCAAACTTAATAAGTTGTCACTAATTTAACCATAAGCATAGATTCAGATGTCAATAATTTAACCATAAGCATAGATTCAGATGTCACTAATTAACTCATAGATTAAGATGTCACTAGTGTAACCAATGATTAATATGTTAATAATAAATTACAATAACTTAACCAGTGACTTACATGTTGAGGCATGGCTAACTTAACCAGTGACTTACAAGTTGAGACTTGGCTAACTTAACCTGTGACTTACAAGTTGAGACTTGGCTAACTTAACCAGTGACCTATATGTTGAGACATGGCTAACTTAACCAGTGACTTACATGTTGAGACGTGGCTAACTTAACCAGTGACCTATATGTTGAGACATGGCTAACTTAACCAGTGACTTACAAGTTGAGACGTGGCTAACTTAACCAGTGACTTACATGTTGAGACGTGGCTAACTTAACCAGTGACCTATATGTTGAGACATGGCTAACTTAACCAGTGACTTACAAGTTGAGACATGGCTAACTTAACCAGTGTCTTACATGTTGAGACGTGGCTAACTTAACCAGTGACTTACATGTTGAGACATGGCTAACTTAACCAGTGACTTACATGTTGAGACGTGGCTAACTTAACCTGTGACTTACAAGTTGAGACTTGGCTAACTTAACCAGTGACTTACATGTTGAGACGTGGCTAACTTAACCAGTGACCTATATGTTGAGACATGGCTAACTTAACCAGTGACTTACATGTTGAGACGTGGCTAACTTAACCAGTGACCTATATGTTGAGACATGGCTAACTTAACCAGTGACTTACATGTTGAGACGTGGCTAACTTAACCAGTGACTTACATGTTGAGACGTGGCTAACTTAACCAGTGACTTACATGTTGAGACATGGCTAACTTAACCAGTGACTTACATGTTGAGACATGGCTAACTTAACCAGTGACTTACATGTTGAGACATGGCTAACTTAACCAGTGACTTACATGTTGAGACATGGCTAACTTAACCAGTGACTTACATGTTGAGACATGGCTAACTTAACCAGTGACTTACATGTTGAGACATGGCTAACTTAACCAGTGACTTACATGTTGAGATGTGGCTAACTTAACCAGTGACTTACATGTTGAGACATTTAACCAGTGACTTACATGTTGAGACATGGCTAACTTAACCAGTGACTTACATGTTGAGACATGGCTAACTTAACCAGTGACTTACATGTTGAGACATTTAACCAGTGACTTACATGTTGAGACATGGCTAACTTAACCAGTGACTTACATGTTGAGACGTGGCTAACTTAACCAGTGACCTATATGTTGAGACATGGCTAACTTAACCAGTGACTTACATGTTGAGACATGGCTAACTTAACCAGTGACTTACATGTTGAGACATTTAACCAGTGACTTACATGTTGAGACATGGCTAACTTAACCAGTGACTTACATGTTGAGACGTGGCTAACTTAACCAGTGACCTATATGTTGAGACATGGCTAACTTAACCAGTGACTTACATGTTGAGACATGGCTAACTTAACCAGTGACTTACATGTTGAGACGTGGCTAACTTAACCAGTGACTTACATGTTGAGACATGGCTAACTTAACCAGTGACTTACATGTTGAGATGTGGCTAACTTAACCAGTGACTTACATGTTGAGACATGGCTAACTTAACCAGTGACTTACAAGTTGAGACGTGGCTAACTTAACCAGTGACTTACATGTTGAGACATGGCTAACTTAACCAGTGACTTACATGTTGAGATGTGGCTAACTTAACCAGTGACTTACATGTTGAGACATGGCTAACTTAACCAGTGACTTACATGTTGAGACATGGCTAACTTAACCAGTGACTTACATGTTGAGACATGGCTAACTTAACCAGTGACTTACATGTTGAGACATTTAACCAGTGACTTACATGTTGAGACATTTTACCTGTGACTTACATGTTGAGACATGGCTAACTTAACCAGTGACCTATATGTTGAGACATGGCTAACTTAACCAGTGACTTACATGTTGAGACATGGCTAACTTAACCTGTGACTTACATGTTGAGACATGGCTAACTTAACCAGTGACTTACATGTTGAGATGTGGCTAACTTAACCAGTGACTTACATGTTGAGACATGGCTAACTTAACCAGTGACTTACATGTTGAGACATGGCTAACTTAACCAGTGACTTACAAGTTGAGACATGGCTAACTTAACCAGTGACTTACATGTTGAGATGTGGCTAACTTAACCAGTGACTTACAAGTTGAGACGTGGCTAACTTAACCAGTGACTTACAAGTTGAGACGTGGCTAACTTAACCAGTGACTTACATGTTGAGACGTGACATTCTAGTATTGATGTGGGTACCTAATAAACTTACAAAGGAATATCCTGCTCTACCAACGGTGAAGCTGCAGCACACAGAGCATCAGCATTGGCCAGTAGGACTGTACTGATGAAGCTGGCACCTGCTAGGTTTTTTGCTATAGAGCTGCTTATACCTGGACACAAGACAATTTTTTATATAGACCTGCTTATACCTGGACACAATTTTTATATAGACCTGCTTATACCTGGACACAAGACAATTTTTTATATAGACCTGCTTATACCTGGACACAATTTTTATATAGACCTGCTTATACCTGGACACAAGACAATTTTTTATATAGACCTGCTTATACCTGGACACAAGACAATTTTTTATATAGACCTGCTTATACCTGGACACAATTTTTTATATAGACCTGGTTATACCTGGACATAATTTTTTATATAGACCTGCTTATACCTGGACACAAGACAATTTTTTATATAGACCTGCTTATACCTGGACACAATTTTTTATATAGACCTGCTTATACCTGGACACAATTTTTTATATAGACCTGCTTATACCTGGACACAATTTTTTATATAGACCTGCTTATACCTGGACACAATTTTTTATATAGACCTGCTAATACCTGGACACAATTTTTTATATAGACCTGCTTATACCTGGACACAAGACAATTTTTTATATAGACCTGCTTATACCTGGACACAAGACAATTTTTTTATATAGACCTGCTTATACCTGGACACAAGATAATTTTTTATATAGACCTGCTTATACCTGGACACAATTTTTTATATAGACCTGCTTATACCTGGACACAATTTTTTATATAGACCTGCTTATACCTGGACACTTTTTTATATAGACCTGCTTATACCTGGACACAAGATAATTTTTTATATAGACCTGCTTATACCTGGACACAATTTTTATATAGACCTGCTTATACCTGGACACAAGACAATTTTTTATATAGACCTGCTTATACCTGGACACAAGACAATTTTTTATATAGACCTGCTTATACCTGGACACAATTTTTTATATAGACCTGCTTATACCTGGACACAATTTTTTATATAGACCTGCTTATACCTGGACACAATTTTTTATATAGACCTGCTTATACCTGGACACAAGACAATTTTTATATAGACCTGCTTATACCTGGACACAAGACAATTTTTTATATAGACCTGCTTATACCTGGACACAAGACAATTTTTTATATAGACCTGCTTATACCTGGACACTTTTTTATATAGACCTGCTTATACCTGGACACAAGACAATTTTTTATATAGACCTGCTTATACCTGGACACAAGACAATTTTTTATATAGACCTGCTTATACCTGGACACAAGACAATTTTTTATATAGACCTGCTTATACCTGGACACAATTTTTTATATAGACCTGCTTATACCTGGACACAATTTTTATATAGACCTGCTTATACCTGGACACAAGACAATTTTTTATATAGACCTGCTTATACCTGGACACAAGACAATTTTTTATATAGACCTGCTTATACCTGGACACAAGACAATTTTTTATATAGACCTGCTTATACCTGGACACAATTTTTTATATAGACCTGCTTATACCTGGACACAATTTTTATATAGACCTGCTTATACCTGGACACAAGACAATTTTTTATATAGACCTGCTTATACCTGGACACAAGACAATTTTTTATATAGACCTGCTTATACCTGGACACAAGACAATTTTTTATATAGACCTGCTTATACCTGGACACAAGACAATTTTTTATATAGACCTGCTTATACCTGGACACAATTTTTTATATAGACCTGCTTATACCTGGACACAATTTTTATATAGACCTGCTTATACCTGGACACAAGACAATTTTTTATATAGACCTGCTTATACCTGGACACAAGACAATTTTTTATATAGACCTGCTTATACCTGGACACAAGACAATTTTTTATATAGACCTGCTTATACCTGGACACAAGACAATTTTTTATATAGACCTGCTTATACCTGGACACAATTTTTTATATAGACCTGCTTATACCTGGACACAATTTTTATATAGACCTGCTTATACCTGGACACAATTTTTTATATAGACCTGGTTATACCTGGACACAAGACAATTTTTTATATAGACCTGCTTATACCTGGACACAATTTTTATATAGACCTGCTTATACCTGGACACAATTTTTATATAGACCTGCTTATACCTGGACACAAGACAATTTTTTATATAGACCTGCTTATACCTGGACACAATTTTTTATATAGACCTGCTTATACCTGGAAACAAGACAATTTTTATATAGACCTGCTTATACCTGGAAATAATTTTTTATATAGACCTGCTTATACCTGGACACAATTTTTTTATATAGACCTGCTTATACCTGGACACAAGACAATTTTTTATATAGACCTGCTTATACCTGGACACAATTTTTTATATAGACCTGCTTATACCTGGAAACAAGACAATTTTTATATAGACCTGCTTATACCTGGAAATAATTTTTTATATAGACCTGCTTATACCTGGACACAATTTTTTTATATAGACCTGCTTATACCTGGACACAAGACAATTTTTTATATAGACCTGCTTATACCTGGACACAAGACAATTTTTTATATAGACCTGCGTATACCTGGACACAATTTTTTATATAGACCTGCTTATACCTGGACACAAGACAATTTTTTATATAGACCTGCTTATACCTGGACACAAGACAATTTTTTTATATAGACCTGCTTATACCTGGACACTTTTTTATATAGACCTGCTTATACCTGGACACAAGATAATTTTTTATATAGACCTGCTTATACCTGGACACAATTTTTTATATAGACCTGCTTATACCTGGACACAATTTTTTATATAGACCTGCTTATACCTGGACACAATTTTTTATATAGACCTGCTTATACCTGGACACAATTTTTTATATAGACCTGCTTATACCTGGACACAAGACAATTTTTATATAGACCTGCTTATACCTGGACACAAGACAATTTTTTATATAGACCTGCTTATACCTGGACACAAGACAATTTTTTATATAGACCTGCTTATACCTGGACACTTTTTTATATAGACCTGCTTATACCTGGACACAAGACAATTTTTTATATAGACCTGCTTATACCTGGACACAAGACAATTTTTTATATAGACCTGCTTATACCTGGACACAAGACAATTTTTTATATAGACCTGCTTATACCTGGACACAAGACAATTTTTTATATAGACCTGCTTATACCTGGACACAATTTTTTATATAGACCTGCTTATACCTGGACACAATTTTTATATAGACCTGCTTATACCTGGACACAAGACAATTTTTTATATAGACCTGCTTATACCTGGACACAAGACAATTTTTTATATAGACCTGCTTATACCTGGACACAAGACAATTTTTTATATAGACCTGCTTATACCTGGACACAATTTTTTATATAGACCTGCTTATACCTGGACACAATTTTTATATAGACCTGCTTATACCTGGACACAAGACAATTTTTTATATAGACCTGCTTATACCTGGACACAAGACAATTTTTTATATAGACCTGCTTATACCTGGACACAAGACAATTTTTTATATAGACCTGCTTATACCTGGACACAAGACAATTTTTTATATAGACCTGCTTATACCTGGACACAATTTTTTATATAGACCTGCTTATACCTGGACACAATTTTTATATAGACCTGCTTATACCTGGACACAAGACAATTTTTAATATAGACCTGCTTATACCTGGACACAATTTTTTATATAGACCTGCTTATACCTGGACACAATTTTTATATAGACCTGCTTATACCTGGACACAATTTTTTATATAGACCTGCTTATACCTGGACACAATTTTTTATATAGACCTGCTTATACCTGGACACAAGACAATTTTTATATAGACCTGCTTATACCTGGACACAAGACAATTTTTTATATAGACCTGCTTATACCTGGACACAAGACAATTTTTTATATAGACCTGCTTATACCTGGACACTTTTTTATATAGACCTGCTTATACCTGGACACAAGACAATTTTTTATATAGACCTGCTTATACCTGGACACAAGACAATTTTTTATATAGACCTGCTTATACCTGGACACAAGACAATTTTTTATATAGACCTGCTTATACCTGGACACAAGACAATTTTTTATATAGACCTGCTTATACCTGGACACAATTTTTTATATAGACCTGCTTATACCTGGACACAATTTTTATATAGACCTGCTTATACCTGGACACAAGACAATTTTTTATATAGACCTGCTTATACCTGGACACAAGACAATTTTTTATATAGACCTGCTTATACCTGGACACAAGACAATTTTTTATATAGACCTGCTTATACCTGGACACAATTTTTTATATAGACCTGCTTATACCTGGACACAATTTTTATATAGACCTGCTTATACCTGGACACAAGACAATTTTTTATATAGACCTGCTTATACCTGGACACAAGACAATTTTTTATATAGACCTGCTTATACCTGGACACAAGACAATTTTTTATATAGACCTGCTTATACCTGGACACAAGACAATTTTTTATATAGACCTGCTTATACCTGGACACAATTTTTTATATAGACCTGCTTATACCTGGACACAATTTTTATATAGACCTGCTTATACCTGGACACAATTTTTTATATAGACCTGGTTATACCTGGACACAAGACAATTTTTTATATAGACCTGCTTATACCTGGACACAATTTTTATATAGACCTGCTTATACCTGGACACAATTTTTATATAGACCTGCTTATACCTGGACACAAGACAATTTTTTATATAGACCTGCTTATACCTGGACACAATTTTTTATATAGACCTGCTTATACCTGGAAACAAGACAATTTTTATATAGACCTGCTTATACCTGGAAATAATTTTTTATATAGACCTGCTTATACCTGGACACAATTTTTTTATATAGACCTGCTTATACCTGGACACAAGACAATTTTTTATATAGACCTGCTTATACCTGGACACAAGACAATTTTTTATATAGACCTGCGTATACCTGGACACAATTTTTTATATAGACCTGCTTATACCTGGACACAAGACAATTTTTTATATAGACCTGCTTATACCTGGACACAAGACAATTTTTTTATATAGACCTGCTTATACCTGGACACAAGATAATTTTTTATATAGACCTGCTTATACCTGGACACAATTTTTTATATAGACCTGCTTATACCTGGACACAATTTTTATATAGACCTGCTTATACCTGGACACTTTTTTATATAGACCTGCTTATACCTGGACACAAGATAATTTTTTATATAGACCTGCTTATACCTGGACACAATTTTTTATATAGACCTGCTTATACCTGGACACAATTTTTTATATAGACCTGCTTATACCTGGACACAATTTTTTATATAGACCTGCTTATACCTGGACACAATTTTTATATAGACCTGCTTATACCTGGACACAAGACAATTTTTATATAGACCTGCTTATACCTGGACACAAGACAATTTTTTATATAGACCTGCTTATACCTGGACACAAGACAATTTTTTATATAGACCTGCTTATACCTGGACACAAGACAATTTTTTATATAGACCTGCTTATACCTGGACACAATTTTTATATAGACCTGCTTATACCTGGACACAAGACAATTTTTTATATAGACCTGCTTATACCTGGACACAAGACAATTTTTTATATAGACCTGCTTATACCTGGACACAAGACAATTTTTTATATAGACCTGCTTATACCTGGACACAATTTTTTATATAGACCTGCTTATACCTGGACACAATTTTTATATAGACCTGCTTATACCTGGACACAAGACAATTTTTTATATAGACCTGCTTATACCTGGACACAAGACAATTTTTTATATAGACCTGCTTATACCTGGACACAAGACAATTTTTTATATAGACCTGCTTATACCTGGACACAAGACAATTTTTTATATAGACCTGCTTATACCTGGACACAATTTTTTATATAGACCTGCTTATACCTGGACACAATTTTTATATAGACCTGCTTATACCTGGACACAAGACAATTTTTTATATAGACCTGCTTATACCTGGACACAATTTTTTATATAGACCTGCTTATACCTGGACACAATTTTTATATAAACCTGCTTATACCTGGACACAAGACAATTTTTTATATAGACCTGCTTATACCTGGACACAAGACAATTTTTTATATAGACCTGCTTATACCTGGACACAAGACAATTTTTTATGTAGACCTGCTTATACCTGGACACAAGACAATTTTTTATATAGACCTGCTTATACCTGGACACAATTTTTTATATAGACCTGCTTATACCTGGACACAATTTTTATATAGACCTGCTTATACCTGGACACAAGACAATTTTTTATATAGACCTGCTTATACCTGGACACAAGACAATTTTTTATATAGACCTGCTTATACCTGGACACAAGACAATTTTTTATATAGACCTGCTTATACCTGGACACAAGACAATTTTTTATATAGACCTGCTTATACCTGGACACAATTTTTTATATAGACCTGCTTATACCTGGACACAATTTTTATATAGACCTGCTTATACCTGGACACAATTTTTTATATAGACCTGGTTATACCTGGACACAAGACAATTTTTTATATAGACCTGCTTATACCTGGACACAATTTTTATATAGACCTGCTTATACCTGGACACAATTTTTATATAGACCTGCTTATACCTGGACACAAGACAATTTTTTATATAGACCTGCTTATACCTGGACACAATTTTTTATATAGACCTGCTTATACCTGGAAACAAGACAATTTTTATATAGACCTGCTTATACCTGGAAATAATTTTTTATATAGACCTGCTTATACCTGGACACAATTTTTTTATATAGACCTGCTTATACCTGGACACAAGACAATTTTTTATATAGACCTGCTTATACCTGGACACAAGACAATTTTTTATATAGACCTGCGTATACCTGGACACAATTTTTTATATAGACCTGCTTATACCTGGACACAAGACAATTTTTTATATAGACCTGCTTATACCTGGACACAAGACAATTTTTTTATATAGACCTGCTTATACCTGGACACAAGATAATTTTTTATATAGACCTGCTTATACCTGGACACAAGATAATTTTTTATATAGACCTGCTTATACCTGGACACAAGACAATTTTTTATATAGACCTGCTTATACCTGGACACAATTTTTTATATAGACCTGCTTATACCTGGACACAATTTTTTATATAGACCTGCTTATACCTGGACACTTTTTTATATAGACCTGCTTATACCTGGACACAAGATAATTTTTTATATAGACCTGCTTATACCTGGACACAATTTTTTATATAGACCTGCTTATACCTGGACACAATTTTTTATATAGACCTGCTTATACCTGGACACAATTTTTTATATAGACCTGCTTATACCTGGACACAATTTTTTATATAGACCTGCTTATACCTGGACACAAGACAATTTTTATATAGACCTGCTTATACCTGGACACAAGACAATTTTTTATATAGACCTGCTTATACCTGGACACAAGACAATTTTTTATATAGACCTGCTTATACCTGGACACAAGACAATTTTTTATATAGACCTGCTTATACCTGGACACAAGACAATTTTTTATATAGACCTGCTTATACCTGGACACAAGACAATTTTTTATATAGACCTGCTTATACCTGGACACAAGACAATTTTTTATATAGACCTGCTTATACCTGGACACAAGACAATTTTTTATATAGACCTGCTTATACCTGGACACAATTTTTTATATAGACCTGCTTATACCTGGACACAATTTTTATATAGACCTGCTTATACCTGGACACAAGACAATTTTTTATATAGACCTGCTTATACCTGGACACAAGACAATTTTTTATATAGACCTGCTTATACCTGGACACAAGACAATTTTTTATATAGACCTGCTTATACCTGGACACTTTTTTATATAGACCTGCTTATACCTGGACACAAGATAATTTTTTATATAGACCTGCTTATACCTGGACACAATTTTTTATATAGACCTGCTTATACCTGGACACAATTTTTTATATAGACCTGCTTATACCTGGACACAATTTTTTATATAGACCTGCTTATACCTGGACACAATTTTTTATATAGACCTGCTTATACCTGGACACAATTTTTTATATAGACCTGCTTATACCTGGACACAAGACAATTTTTATATAGACCTGCTTATACCTGGACACAAGACAATTTTTTATATAGACCTGCTTATACCTGGACACAAGACAATTTTTTATATAGACCTGCTTATACCTGGACACTTTTTTATATAGACCTGCTTATACCTGGACACAAGACAATTTTTTATATAGACCTGCTTATACCTGGACACAAGACAATTTTTTATATAGACCTGCTTATACCTGGACACAAGACAATTTTTTATATAGACCTGCTTATACCTGGACACAAGACAATTTTTTATATAGACCTGCTTATACCTGGACACAAGACAATTTTTTATATAGACCTGCTTATACCTGGACACAATTTTTATATAGACCTGCTTATACCTGGACACAAGACAATTTTTTATATAGACCTGCTTATACCTGGACACAAGACAATTTTTTATATAGACCTGCTTATACCTGGACACAAGACAATTTTTTATATAGACCTGCTTATACCTGGACACAATTTTTTATATAGACCTGCTTATACCTGGACACAATTTTTATATAGACCTGCTTATACCTGGACACAAGACAATTTTTTATATAGACCTGCTTATACCTGGACACAAGACAATTTTTTATATAGACCTGCTTATACCTGGACACAAGACAATTTTTTATATAGACCTGCTTATACCTGGACACAAGACAATTTTTTATATAGACCTGCTTATACCTGGACACAATTTTTTATATAGACCTGCTTATACCTGGACACAATTTTTATATAGACCTGCTTATACCTGGACACAAGACAATTTTTAATATAGACCTGCTTATACCTGGACACAATTTTTTATATAGACCTGCTTATACCTGGACACAATTTTTATATAGACCTGCTTATACCTGGACACAATTTTTTATATAGACCTGCTTATACCTGGACACAATTTTTTATATAGACCTGCTTATACCTGGACACAAGACAATTTTTATATAGACCTGCTTATACCTGGACACAAGACAATTTTTTATATAGACCTGCTTATACCTGGACACAAGACAATTTTTTATATAGACCTGCTTATACCTGGACACTTTTTTATATAGACCTGCTTATACCTGGACACAAGACAATTTTTTATATAGACCTGCTTATACCTGGACACAAGACAATTTTTTATATAGACCTGCTTATACCTGGACACAAGACAATTTTTTATATAGACCTGCTTATACCTGGACACAAGACAATTTTTTATATAGACCTGCTTATACCTGGACACAATTTTTTATATAGACCTGCTTATACCTGGACACAATTTTTATATAGACCTGCTTATACCTGGACACAAGACAATTTTTTATATAGACCTGCTTATACCTGGACACAAGACAATTTTTTATATAGACCTGCTTATACCTGGACACAAGACAATTTTTTATATAGACCTGCTTATACCTGGACACAATTTTTTATATAGACCTGCTTATACCTGGACACAATTTTTATATAGACCTGCTTATACCTGGACACAAGACAATTTTTTATATAGACCTGCTTATACCTGGACACAAGACAATTTTTTATATAGACCTGCTTATACCTGGACACAAGACAATTTTTTATATAGACCTGCTTATACCTGGACACAAGACAATTTTTTATATAGACCTGCTTATACCTGGACACAATTTTTTATATAGACCTGCTTATACCTGGACACAATTTTTATATAGACCTGCTTATACCTGGACACAATTTTTTATATAGACCTGGTTATACCTGGACACAAGACAATTTTTTATATAGACCTGCTTATACCTGGACACAATTTTTATATAGACCTGCTTATACCTGGACACAATTTTTATATAGACCTGCTTATACCTGGACACAAGACAATTTTTTATATAGACCTGCTTATACCTGGACACAATTTTTTATATAGACCTGCTTATACCTGGAAACAAGACAATTTTTATATAGACCTGCTTATACCTGGAAATAATTTTTTATATAGACCTGCTTATACCTGGACACAATTTTTTTATATAGACCTGCTTATACCTGGACACAAGACAATTTTTTATATAGACCTGCTTATACCTGGACACAAGACAATTTTTTATATAGACCTGCGTATACCTGGACACAATTTTTTATATAGACCTGCTTATACCTGGACACAAGACAATTTTTTATATAGACCTGCTTATACCTGGACACAAGACAATTTTTTTATATAGACCTGCTTATACCTGGACACAAGATAATTTTTTATATAGACCTGCTTATACCTGGACACAATTTTTTATATAGACCTGCTTATACCTGGACACAATTTTTATATAGACCTGCTTATACCTGGACACTTTTTTATATAGACCTGCTTATACCTGGACACAAGATAATTTTTTATATAGACCTGCTTATACCTGGACACAATTTTTTATATAGACCTGCTTATACCTGGACACAATTTTTTATATAGACCTGCTTATACCTGGACACAATTTTTTATATAGACCTGCTTATACCTGGACACAATTTTTATATAGACCTGCTTATACCTGGACACAAGACAATTTTTATATAGACCTGCTTATACCTGGACACAAGACAATTTTTTATATAGACCTGCTTATACCTGGACACAAGACAATTTTTTATATAGACCTGCTTATACCTGGACACAAGACAATTTTTTATATAGACCTGCTTATACCTGGACACAATTTTTATATAGACCTGCTTATACCTGGACACAAGACAATTTTTTATATAGACCTGCTTATACCTGGACACAAGACAATTTTTTATATAGACCTGCTTATACCTGGACACAAGACAATTTTTTATATAGACCTGCTTATACCTGGACACAATTTTTTATATAGACCTGCTTATACCTGGACACAATTTTTATATAGACCTGCTTATACCTGGACACAAGACAATTTTTTATATAGACCTGCTTATACCTGGACACAAGACAATTTTTTATATAGACCTGCTTATACCTGGACACAAGACAATTTTTTATATAGACCTGCTTATACCTGGACACAAGACAATTTTTTATATAGACCTGCTTATACCTGGACACAATTTTTTATATAGACCTGCTTATACCTGGACACAATTTTTATATAGACCTGCTTATACCTGGACACAAGACAATTTTTTATATAGACCTGCTTATACCTGGACACAATTTTTTATATAGACCTGCTTATACCTGGACACAATTTTTATATAAACCTGCTTATACCTGGACACAAGACAATTTTTTATATAGACCTGCTTATACCTGGACACAAGACAATTTTTTATATAGACCTGCTTATACCTGGACACAAGACAATTTTTTATGTAGACCTGCTTATACCTGGACACAAGACAATTTTTTATATAGACCTGCTTATACCTGGACACAATTTTTTATATAGACCTGCTTATACCTGGACACAATTTTTATATAGACCTGCTTATACCTGGACACAAGACAATTTTTTATATAGACCTGCTTATACCTGGACACAAGACAATTTTTTATATAGACCTGCTTATACCTGGACACAAGACAATTTTTTATATAGACCTGCTTATACCTGGACACAAGACAATTTTTTATATAGACCTGCTTATACCTGGACACAATTTTTTATATAGACCTGCTTATACCTGGACACAATTTTTATATAGACCTGCTTATACCTGGACACAATTTTTTATATAGACCTGGTTATACCTGGACACAAGACAATTTTTTATATAGACCTGCTTATACCTGGACACAATTTTTATATAGACCTGCTTATACCTGGACACAATTTTTATATAGACCTGCTTATACCTGGACACAAGACAATTTTTTATATAGACCTGCTTATACCTGGACACAATTTTTTATATAGACCTGCTTATACCTGGAAACAAGACAATTTTTATATAGACCTGCTTATACCTGGAAATAATTTTTTATATAGACCTGCTTATACCTGGACACAATTTTTTTATATAGACCTGCTTATACCTGGACACAAGACAATTTTTTATATAGACCTGCTTATACCTGGACACAAGACAATTTTTTATATAGACCTGCGTATACCTGGACACAATTTTTTATATAGACCTGCTTATACCTGGACACAAGACAATTTTTTATATAGACCTGCTTATACCTGGACACAAGACAATTTTTTTATATAGACCTGCTTATACCTGGACACAAGATAATTTTTTATATAGACCTGCTTATACCTGGACACAAGATAATTTTTTATATAGACCTGCTTATACCTGGACACAAGACAATTTTTTATATAGACCTGCTTATACCTGGACACAATTTTTTATATAGACCTGCTTATACCTGGACACAATTTTTTATATAGACCTGCTTATACCTGGACACTTTTTTATATAGACCTGCTTATACCTGGACACAAGATAATTTTTTATATAGACCTGCTTATACCTGGACACAATTTTTTATATAGACCTGCTTATACCTGGACACAATTTTTTATATAGACCTGCTTATACCTGGACACAATTTTTTATATAGACCTGCTTATACCTGGACACAATTTTTTATATAGACCTGCTTATACCTGGACACAAGACAATTTTTATATAGACCTGCTTATACCTGGACACAAGACAATTTTTTATATAGACCTGCTTATACCTGGACACAAGACAATTTTTTATATAGACCTGCTTATACCTGGACACAAGACAATTTTTTATATAGACCTGCTTATACCTGGACACAAGACAATTTTTTATATAGACCTGCTTATACCTGGACACAAGACAATTTTTTATATAGACCTGCTTATACCTGGACACAAGACAATTTTTTATATAGACCTGCTTATACCTGGACACAAGACAATTTTTTATATAGACCTGCTTATACCTGGACACAATTTTTTATATAGACCTGCTTATACCTGGACACAATTTTTATATAGACCTGCTTATACCTGGACACAAGACAATTTTTTATATAGACCTGCTTATACCTGGACACAAGACAATTTTTTATATAGACCTGCTTATACCTGGACACAAGACAATTTTTTATATAGACCTGCTTATACCTGGACACAAGACAATTTTTTATATAGACCTGCTTATACCTGGACACAATTTTTTATATAGACCTGCTTATACCTGGACACAATTTTTATATAGACCTGCTTATACCTGGACACAAGACAATTTTTTATATAGACCTGCTTATACCTGGACACAAGACAATTTTTTATATAGACCTGCTTATACCTGGACACAAGACAATTTTTTATATAGACCTGCTTATACCTGGACACAATTTTTTATATAGACCTGCTTATACCTGGACACAAGACAATTTTTTATATAGACCTGCTTATACCTGGACACAATTTTTATATAGACCTGCTTATACCTGGACACAAGACAATTTTTTATATAGACCTGCTTATACCTGGACACAAGACAATTTTTTATATAGACCTGCTTATACCTGGACACAAGACAATTTTTTATATAGACCTGCTTATACCTGGACACAAGACAATTTTTTATATAGACCTGCTTATACCTGGACACAATTTTTTATATAGACCTGCTTATACCTGGACACAATTTTTATATAGACCTGCTTATACCTGGACACAAGACAATTTTTTATATAGACCTGCTTATACCTGGACACAAGACAATTTTTTATATAGACCTGCTTATACCTGGACACAAGACAATTTTTTATATAGACCTGCTTATACCTGGACACAAGACAATTTTTTATATAGACCTGCTTATACCTGGACACAATTTTTTATATAGACCTGCTTATACCTGGACACAATTTTTATATAGACCTGCTTATACCTGGACACAATTTTTTATATAGACCTGGTTATACCTGGACACAAGACAATTTTTTATATAGACCTGCTTATACCTGGACACAATTTTTATATAGACCTGCTTATACCTGGACACAATTTTTATATAGACCTGCTTATACCTGGACACAAGACAATTTTTTATATAGACCTGCTTATACCTGGACACAAGACAATTTTTTATATAGACCTGCTTATACCTGGACACAAGACAATTTTTTATATAGACCTGCTTATACCTGGACACAATTTTTATATAGACCTGCTTATACCTGGACACTTTTTTATATAGACCTGCTTATACCTGGACACAAGACAATTTTTTATATAGACCTGCTTATACCTGGACACAATTTTTTATATAGACCTGCTTATACCTGGAAACAAGACAATTTTTATATAGACCTGCTTATACCTGGAAATAATTTTTTATATAGACCTGCTTATACCTGGACACAATTTTTTTATATAGACCTGCTTATACCTGGACACAAGACAATTTTTTATATAGACCTGCTTATACCTGGACACAAGACAATTTTTTATATAGACCTGCGTATACCTGGACACAATTTTTTATATAGACCTGCTTATACCTGGACACAAGACAATTTTTTATATAGACCTGCGTATACCTGGACACAATTTTTTATATAGACCTGCTTATACCTGGACACAAGACAATTTTTTTATATAGACCTGCTTATACCTGGACACAAGATAATTTTTTATATAGACCTGCTTATACCTGGACACAATTTTTATATAGACCTGCTTATACCTGGACACAAGACAATTTTTTATATAGACCTGCTTATACCTGGACACAATTTTTTATATAGACCTGGTTATACCTGGACACAATTTTTATATAGACCTGCTTATACCTGGACACAATTTTTATATAGACCTGCTTATACCTGGACACAAGACAATTTTTTATATAGACCTGCTTATACCTGGACACAATTTTTATATAGACCTGCTTATACCTGGACACAAGACAATTTTTTATATAGACCTGCTTATACCTGGACACAAGACAATTTTTTTATATAGACCTGCTTATACCTGGACACAAGATAATTTTTTATATAACATAAAGTTCTGTGTTTACAATCCCATAAAGTTCTTTATTTACAATCCCATAAAGTTCTTTATTTACAATCCCATAAAGTTCTTTATTTACAATCCCATAGAGTTCTGTGTTTACAATCCCATAAAGTTCTCTTTACAATCCTATAAAGTTCTTTATTTACAATCCCATAAAGTTCTTTGTTTACAATCCCATAAAGTTCTTTATTTACAATCCCATAAAGTTCTTTATTTACAATCCCCTTAAGTTCTTCAGGAGTGACAAAAATTGTGTTTGCCCTTTGAAATTTACCAATAAAAAGGAGAAAATGGATTATTTTCTTTAAATATATAATAATACACCATTATTTAAATGACTATAAAGAAAAGTGTGGGTCTCTTCCTAAATATTAGTAAATGTATCAAATAGATAATATAGTGACCCACACTTTTCTTTTTAGTTATATAGATAGTAGTGTATTTTTATATATTTTAAGAAAATCATTTATTTTATCTTTTAAAGTTAATAATTATATAAAAGCTTGTTAATAATAATTAAACAGTTTTTAATTAATTTTTTTTTTCACTACTTATAAAACTTTTTAATACAATAGTTGCATGACTAAAACCTGTTGCACACCAGATGAGGTTGAAAAATGTGCGTATAATCAAGCGAAAATTAGTAATTTATATTGGCAACTTTAATTAATAAAAAATATTAATTAATCATTCATCTAAGTCAAATTTGATGTCAAAGTGCATTGTCATGGGGTCTTGACCCCCGTGCCAAGTTTGAAACTAATCGGTCAGTTACAAAGAGATCAAAATTGTGCCCTGCATTTTCTATCCATGAGAAAACACTGCAGATAGACAGACTGACAGTAAGTTAAATGGAAGTTTATAAAAATTACATTGACTTTCACTCATTTAAGTGTGTAATATGGGAGAAAAAAGGAAGGAAAGAATACATGAATCTTCTACTAGCCCTAGCCCTAAAATTAAATTGAGTACAGGTTAGAATGGAAATATAATCTACTGGGGGTGGGGGGGGGGGGGGGGGGGTAAATATACTGAGGGGTAATCAAAAGGAAGGTGTTGATTGAGGGTAATATGCTACCCCTTTGGGCAAATGGACAGGTGAGTTAGTTAAGCCTGACCTGGTAATGCCATTGGGTTAGGGTTAGTGTCAGCACAAGTTAAGCCTGACCTGGTAATGCCATTGGGTTAGGGTTAGTGTCAGCACAAGTTAAGCCTGACCTGGTAATGCCATTGGGTTAGGGTTAGTGTCAGCACAAGTTAAGCCTGACCTGGTAATGCCATTGGCTGTAGAAAGGGCAGTCTGATTGCTGGCAGGTAATGAATTTCTTCTTTACACTTTGAGACTGGAGGTGTTCCCAGTTTAGAGTCCACACTAGATGAGCGATTGAATGTGCTCATACTGCTGATACGACGTGATGCTGGGCTCAGTGGAGAACTGCTAGTCTCTACATGATGGGAAGTAAAGGGAAACAATAAACATATTCTACCAGATTCTATTTTAAAAAGTTTAAGTAATTAAAAATAGATTAAAAATCATGTCTTTATTCCGAGTTGCCATCCCCAGTAGTGTTATATAAGAATCTTCCAGAAAGTTTAGGGGAGATCACTCCCTTTTTTTTTTGCTATGCATTTTGTGCTATTTTGTCCTCTTTTTACTTTCTCGTATATACGTAGTATAGAGAAAGTATTGTAATCGTGCAAAAAAAAAAAAAATCGAGATTTTTACAAATCTCGACGTTTTACACCTCACTGATACGGAAAAACATAATTTTGCAATCTTGTCCGTATGTCTGTGTGTGTGTCTGTGTGTCTGTGTGTCCGTGTGTAAACACGATAACTTGAGTACCGTTACAGCTAGGTTGATGAAATTTCATATATAAGTATTATATCAAAATCGTAGATCCGTATCAACTTTTGAGCGATTTCCGACAACCGGAAGTGGTACTTTTTCTACTTTGAATTTTTCAAAAGCCTATAACTTGAGTACTATTTCAGATAGATACATGAAATTTCACATGTAAGTAAAAGATGTAATTCTCTACCTTCTGTTAAATTTTGAGTAATTTCCGTTGACCGGAAGTAGTAATTTGCGCTACTTCCGATTTCTCAAAAAACTAATGTAAATTTTAAAAGTACTAATAATATTGCGCACTATTATGCGCTTTTTTATTTCGCGTTCACTTGGTGTGCAATTAATTTGTCTACGAGATTTTATTCTATTTTTAAAACTTTAAGTATTTAAAATGGATTAAAAATCATGTCTATAGCCCGAGTTCCCATCCCCTGTTATTTTATATAAAAATATTCGAGAAAGTTTAGGGGAGATCACTCCCGGTTTATTTTTATTGTATAGGAAAATAAGTAACAAAGTGACCAAATACTTCTTTACATTTGAATACACTAGAAGCTCTTTAACTCCTATGGGTATACTAAATTTGTATTCAAAGTATTATAATTTAACATATTCCATTGCAAAATATACAACATTTAATGATCAAACTGATTTATTCTCGCCATTAATCAGATTAATGGCGAGAATTAATTGTTTCAAAATGTTCCGCTGATGAAGAGTGTCAAAATGTGTCAATGCATCCAGCTAACCAGTTCTATTTATCTGTTGCTCGTTTCTTATAGCTTATGGTTTCAATCATTCA
Organism: Physella acuta; assembly: GCF_028476545.2. NCBI lineage: Eukaryota > Metazoa > Mollusca > Gastropoda > Physidae > Physella > Physella acuta. Next base: position 155,993 of record NW_026731752.1, on the reverse strand, counting down.
TCGTCATCTCCTTTAATTTTTTTAACTTACTTTATTTACAATGGATTAATAAACTTCAAACTTCCATGTTTGTTCTTTATATTTATAGCTGAGAAACTTCTGTCAGCAATAAAAAAATTGCTGGTATCCCTCCCCCCAAACAAAACACGGTTTAGGGGCCACAGTGAGGTTATGGTAGTCTAGAATTAGTCCGCCTGTTTAATACGTAATAGCAAGAATTGTGATGCTACTTTTATTTACCCCCCCCCCCCCCCTACAGCCAGCCAAGCAATAACAAATATGAGCTTAGGGTCACAGTGAGTTCACACAAGTGTCGTAGTTAAAAGGAGGGGCTGGTTAGACTTCAAAAACAGTTTAACTGAAGGGGGATTAGAAGTACAGAAGTTTGTATCTGACCGATTCAAGAATGTCGGTGACATCATCAAAATATTAAACAAGACTGCTTTACATGCGATCCTAGTATTAGTTAAGAAATTGTATTTAGATCACTACAACTTAACTACACTGCTAGCTCATGATAAAGTAACATTAAGCCTTGGAAAAAAAGGTCGCAGTGACCGTCATGTCAGCATGATGTCAGGTATACAAAGGCCAGCAATGGTCAGAGACCCATTTATAAATGTTAGTTTAGTCCCGCAAAATGGTTTCCTGCTAAAAATTACTGTATACTGTATTCGAGCTTTAAATTTTATACCCATCAAATTCTCTATTTAGATTCTTAATTTCTATCATGTTTAGTAAAAGTAGCGACGTAATATTAATGACGTCACTAGATTTATGCATAGCTTACACAGCAGTGGGTATGGTACCATCTATGCATGGACGAATGACGAAAAGGTCCATAAGAGATAAAAATGCTCCGGAGGCTCTTTGATAAAAAAGTTTTTCAAAACAGTCTTGATTCTTTTTTTTAACTTTTTAACTCCAAGTTTGCTAATCCAGAAAGTGAAAAAATATGGTACTTGAATCCAGGAATCCGGGGTAGCCCGGAAAAGTGGCACCCCTGCAAAAGTCAGACTCCCCCCTAAAATGACGTCACACCTCAGCCAACAGCCATCTCCCCCCCCCTGCCACCTACCCCACATCCTCAAAATTGAATTAGAAATGTGCTTTCTAAAAAAATTCTGAAATTCGTAGAAATTCTGAATCTTGGCCTAAATCTACATTTCATTTTAGTCTAACACAGTCAGACCTAGTCATATATTTCATTTTAGTCTAACAGTCAGACCTAGCGCAATCATTTTAGTCTAACACAGTCAGACCTAGTCATATATTTCATTTTAGTCTAACAGTCAGACCTAGCCATACATTTCATTTTAGTCTAACACAGTCAGACCTAGCTATACATTTCATTTTAGTCTAACACAGTCAGACCTAGTCATATATTTCATTTTAGTCTAACAGTCAGACCTAGCCATACATTTCATTTAAGTCTAACACAGTCAGACCTAGCCATACATTTCATTTTAGTCTAACACAGTCAGACCTAGCCATACATTTCATTTTAGTCTAACACAGTCAGACCTAGCCATACATTTCATTTTAGTCTAACACAGTCAGACCTAGTCATATATTTCATTTTAGTCTAACAGTCAGACCTAGCCATACATTTCATTTTAGTCTAACACAGTCAGACCTAGCCATACATTTCATTTTAGTCTAACACAGTCAGACCTAGCCATACATTTCATTTTAGTCTAACACAGTCAGACCTAGCCATTTTAGTCTAACACAGTCAGACCTAGCCATTTTAGTCTAACAGTCAGACCTAGCCATACATTTCATTTTAGTCTAACACAGTCAGACCTAGTCATATATTTCATTTTAGTCTAACAGTCAGACCTAGCCATACATTTCATTTTAGTCTAACACAGTCAGACCTAGCCATACATTTCATTTTAGTCTAACACAGTCAGACCTAGCCATACATTTCATTTTAGTCTAACACAGTCAGACCTAGCCATACATTTCATTTTAGTCTAACACAGTCAGACCTAGCCATACATTTCATTTTAGTCTAACACAGTCAGACCTAGCCATTTTAGTCTAACACAATCAGACCTAGCCATTTTAGTCTAACACAGTCAGACCTAGCCATTTTAGTCTAACACAGTCAGACCTAGCCATACATTTCATTTTAGTCTAACAATCAGACCTAACACAATCAGACCTAGCCATTTTAGTCTAACACAATCAGACCTAGCCATTTTAGTCTAACACAGTCAGACCTAGCCATTTTAGTCTAACACAATCAGACCTAGCCATTTTAGTCTAACACAATCAGACCTAGCCATTTTAGTCTAACACAATCAGACCTAGCCATTTTAGTCTAACAATCAGACCTAACACAGTCAGACCTAGCCATTTTAGTCTAACACAATCAGACCTAGCCATTTTAGTCTAACACAGTCAGACCTAGCCATTTTAGTCTAACACAGTCAGACCTAGCCATTTTAGTCTAACACAGTCAGACTTAGCCATTTTAGTCTAACACAGTCAGACCTAGCCATTTTAGTCTAACAGTCAGACCTAGCCATTTTAGTCTAACACAGTCAGACCTAGCCATTTTAGTCTAACAGTCAGACCTAGCCATTTTAGTCTAACAGTCAGACCTAGCCATACATTTCATTTTAGTCTAACAATCAGACCTAGCCATTTTAGTCTAACACAGTCAGACCTAGTCATTTTAGTCTAACAGTCAGACCTAGCCATTTTAGTCTAACAGTCAGACCTAGTCATATATTTCATTTTAGTCTAACAGTCAGACCTAGTCATATATTTCATTTTAGTCTAACAGTCAGACCTAGTCATATATTTCATTTTAGTCTAACACAGTCAGACCTAGTCATATATTTCATTTTAGTCTAACACAGTCAGACCTAGCCATTTTAGTCTAACACAATCAGACCTAGCCATTTTAGTCTAACACAGTCAGACCTAGCCATACATTTCATTTTAGTCTAACAATCAGACCTAACACAGTCAGACCTAGCCATTTTAGTCTAACACAATCAGACCTAGCCATTTTAGTCTAACACAGTCAGACCTAGCCATTTTAGTCTAACACAGTCAGACCTAGCCATTTTAGTCTAACACAGTCAGACTTAGCCATTTTAGTCTAACACAGTCAGACCTAGCCATTTTAGTCTAACACAGTCAGACTTAGCCATTTTAGTCTAACACAGTCAGACCTAGCCATTTTAGTCTAACAGTCAGACCTAGCCATTTTAGTCTAACAGTCAGACCTAGCCATTTTAGTCTAACAGTCAGACCTAGCGCAATCGACAAAAAAAAAATGCAGCTATTTGAGTGTCCGTTTGACTTAAGTACTGTAAAACTCCATTACTTGACTTAAGTACTGTAAAACTCCATTACTTGACTTAAGTACTGTAAAACTCCATTACTTGACTTAAGTACTGTAAAACTCCATTACTTGACTTAAGTACTGTAAAACTCCATTACTTGACTTAAGTACTGTAAAACTCCATTACTTGACTTAAGTACTGTAAAACTCCATTACTTGACTTAAGTACTGTAAAACTCCATTACTTGACTTAAGTACTGTAAAACTCCATTACTTGACTTAAGTACTGTAAAACTCCATTACTTGACTTAAGTACTGTAAAACTCCATTACTTGACTTAAGTACTGTAAAACTCCATTACTTGACTTAAGTACTGTAAAACTCCATTACTTGACTTAAGTACTGTAATACTCCATTACTTGACTTAAGTACTGTAAAACTCCATTACAATAGGAATATATAGAATTTTCCTAATTTTTAAAACTTTGTAAAAATGGGCAAATGTCAAAAATTGGTGATAAATTTAGAAAAAAAAAATGAAATCAGCAAGGGATTTAGACCTGAAACAGAAAAATGGGATTTCTCCTAATAATCAGAAAAGTCATATCCCTGTATTTTGTTTTTTTTGCCTTTAGGTCACCCCCTAAATGGTGTCACCAGGTGCGGTCTGCACCCCCAACACCCACCCCCCCCCCCTCTCGCTAAGCAGAGATGTAAGGTCAGTCAGTGTGGCAAACATACCATAAGATTCCAGACCAGTGCTGGAAACTGGAATGATGTCCTCAGTAAGGTCAGTCAGTGTGGCAAACATACCAGAAGATTCCAGACCAGTGCTGGAAACTGGAATGATGTCCTCAGTAAGGTCAGTCAGTGGGGCAAACATACCATAAGATTCCAGACCAGTGCTGGAAACTGGAATGATGTCCTCAGTAAGGTCAGTCAGTGGGGCAAACATACCATAAGATTCCAGACCAGTGCTGGAAACTGGAATGATGTCCTCAGTAAGGTCAGTCAGTGGGGCAAACATACCAGAAGATTCCAGACCAGTGCTGGAAACTGGAATGATGTCCTCAGTAAGGTCAGTCAGTGGGGCAAACATACCATAAGATTCCAGACCAGTGCTGGAAACTGGAATGATGTCCTCAGTAAGGTTAGTCAGTGTGGCAAACATACCATAAGATTCCAGACCAGTGCTGGAAACTGGAATGATGTCCTCAGTAAGGTCAGTCAGTGTGGCAAACATACCATAAGATTCCAGACCAGTGCTGGAGACTGGAATGATGTCCTCAGAGAAAACAGAAAAACTTGGTGCTGAACGCGAGGCTTCATTGGCTTTAATCATGGAGGTCATAGGAATCTTCTCAAACTCAATTGTCTGGGCATTTTGTTCATCAACAGCTGGAAAAAAAACACCGGCATTTTTTTCAGGCAATATTAATGCAAGAAAATGGTTAGCTAGTTCTTGAAGAAAATGTTTTTAAATTTGAAGCATCAAATTTTTTTTAATGACAGGTACAACTTGAGATAACATTTAGTACTAGCTCTGTATGCTCAATAATTTGTCAGACAGCTTTTTTTAAACTGTTAGTGTTAGTTAGCCTACCTCGCTCTGTATGCTCAATAATTTGTCAGACAGCTTTTTTTAAACTGTTAGTGTTAGTTAGCCTACCTCGCTCTGTATGCTCAATAATTTGTCAGACAGCTTTTTTAAACTGTTAGTGTTAGTTAGCCTACCTCGCTCTGTATGCTCAATAATTTGTCAGACAGCTTTTTTAAACTGTTAGTGTTAGTTAGCCTACCTCGCTCTGTATGCTCAATAATTTGTCAGACAGCTTTTTTAAACTGTTAGTGTTAGTTAGCCTACCTCGCTCTGTATGCTCAATAATTTGTCAGACAGCTTTTTTTAAACTGTTAGTGTTAGTTAGCCTACCTCGCTCTGTATGCTCAATAATTTGTCAGACAGCTTTTTTAAACTGTTAGTGTTAGTTAGCCTACCTCGCTCTGTATGCTCAATAATTTGTCAGACAGCTTTTTTAAACTGTTAGTGTTAGTTAGCCTACCTCGCTCTGTATGCTCAATAATTTGTCAGACAGCTTTTTTTAAACTGTTAGTGTTAGTTAGCCTACCTCGCTCTGTATGCTCAATAATTTGTCAGACAGCTTTTTTTAAACTGTTAGTGTTAGTTAGCCTACCTCGCTCTGTATGCTCAATAATTTGTCAGACAGCTTTTTTTAAACTGTTAGTGTTAGTTAGCCTACCTCGCTCTGTATGCTCAATAATTTGTCAGACAGCTTTTTTTAAACTGTTAGTGTTAGTTAGCCTACCTCGCTCTGTATGCTCAATAATTTGTCAGACAGCTTTTTTTAAACTGTTAGTGTTAGTTAGCCTACCTCGCTCTGTATGCTCAATAATTTGTCAGACAGCTTTTTTTAAACTGTTAGTGTTAGTTAGCCTACCTCGCTCTGTATGCTCAATAATTTGTCGCACAGCTTTTTTTAAACTATTAGCTCTTGACATTAAAGCTTCTCTAGACTTGAAGACTTGCTGCAAAAAAAATTATTGCATTAGGATAGATAACAAAACAGGCGTTTCAACTTAAATAAACAAGGAAAACATAAATTAAACAGTCTATATTATAATAAATTGACCATGTTTGTCTTATGTCTCAGGTACATAGAGCACAAGTTGACCATGTTTATGTCTCAGGTACATAGAGCACAAGTTGACCATGTTTATGTCTCAGGTACATAGAGCACAAGTTGACCATGTTTATGTCTCAGGTACATAGAGCACAAGTTGACCATGTTTATGTCTCAGGTACATAGAGCACAAGTTGACCATGTTTATGTCTCAGGTACATAGAGCACAAGTTGACCATGTTTGTCTTATGTCTCAGGTACATAGAGCACAAGTTGACCATGTTTATGTCTCAGGTACATAGAGCACAAGTTGACCATGTTTGTCTTATGTCTCAGGTACATAGAGCACAAGTTGACCATGTTTATGTCTCAGGTACATAGAGCACAAGTTGACCATGTTTGTCTTATGTCTCAGGTACATAGAGCACAAGTTGACCATGTTTATGTCTCAGGTCTATCTAATTCAGGTATAATTAACATCTATCTAGGTGTGAATCCTAGACGAGCTTTTCTATAGTAGATTAAGACCTACATCATGTACGCTTAATCTAAAGACATCAACGATTAAATACTAATTGATGACCTACTAATTTGGCAGGAGATGGAAGATAAGATTCCTTGTTGAGAAAAATCTCTCTCTCACAGGTAGAAATAGAGCTGTCTTCTATGATCTAGATCAAAGGAAACAATGGGCATCTGCATATCTATGTATAATGCATAAAGCTAGACTCATGTACACATCAGTAATGTAAGCATAAAGCTAGACTCATGTACACATCAGTAATGTAAGCATAAAGCTAGACTCATGTACACATCACTAATGTAAGCCTACAGCTAGACTCATGTACACATCACTAATGTAAGCCTAAAGCTAGACTCATGTACACATCAGTAATGTAAGCATAAAGCTAGACTCATGTACACATCAGTAATGTAAGCATAAAGCTAGACTCATGTTCACATCAGTAATGTAAGCATAAAGCTAGACTCATGTACACATCAGTAATGTAAGCATAAAGCTAGAGTCATGTACACATCAGTAATGTAAGCATAAAGCTAGACTCATGTACACATCAGTAATGTAAGCATAAAGCTAGACTCATGTACACATCAGTAATGTAAGCATAAAGCTAGACTCATGTACACATCAGTAATGTAAGCATAAAGCTAGACTCATGTACACATCAGTAATGTAAGCATAAAGCTAGACTCATGTTCACATCAGTAATGTAAGCATAAAGCTAGACTCATGTACACATCAGTAATGTAAGCATAAAGCTAGACTCATGTACACATCAGTAATGTAAGCATAAAGCTAGAGTCATGTACACATCACTAATGTAAGCATAAAGCTAGACTCATGTACACATCACTAATGTAAGCATATAGCTAGACTCATGTACACATCAGTAATGTAAGCATAAAGCTAGACTCATGCACACATCACTAATGTAAGCATAAAGCTAGACTCATGTACACATCACTAATGTAAGCATAAAGCTAGACTCATGTACACATCAGTAATGTAAGCTTAAAGCTAGACTCATGTACACATCAGTAATGTAAGCCTAAAGCTAGACTCATGTACACATCAGTAATGTAAGCCTAAAGCTAGACTCATGTACACATCACTAATGTAAGCATAAAGCTAGAGCCATGTACACATCACTAATGTAAGCCTAAAGCTAGACTCATGTACACATCACTAATGTAAGCATAAAGCTAGACTCATGTACACATCAATAATGTAAGCATAAAGCTAAACTCATGTACACATCACTAATGTAAGCATATAGCTAGACTCATGTACACATCACTAATGTAAGCATAAAGCTAGACTCATATACACATCACTAATGTAAGCATAAAGCTAGAGTCATGTACACATCACTAATGTAAGTATATAGCTAGACTCATGTACACATCACTAATGTAAGCATAAAGCTAGACTCATGTACACATCAGTAATGTAAGCATAAAGCTAGACTCATGTACACATCACTAATGTAAGCATAAAGCTAGACTCATGTACACATCACTAATGTAAGCATATAGCTAGACTCATGTACACATCACTAATGTAAGCATAAAGCTAGACTCATGTACACATCACTAATGTAAGCATAAAGCTAGACTCATGTACACATCAGTAATGTAAGCTTAAAGCTAGACTCATGTACACATCACTAATGTAAGCATAAAGCTAGACTCATGTACACATCAGTAATGTAAGCCTAAAGCTAGACTCATGTACACATCACTAATGTAAGCATAAAGCTAGACTCATGTACACATCACTAATGTAAGCATAAAACTAGACTTATGTACACATCACTAATGTAAGCATAAAGCTAGACTCATGTACACATCACAATGTAAGCATATAGCTAGACTCATGTACACATCAGTAATGTAAGCCTTAAAAAATCTACAAATAAATGAACTGGTGACTCTACTAGAACTAGTGACTCCTGGTGACTAAAAGGACTGGTGACTCTACAACTCTACATGGATTACCATTTAACCTTTGATTCTTTAGCTTCCTTAGCTAGTGTGTCTAAAAAATTCTAAATGGACTACCATTTAACCTTTGATTCTTTAGCTTCCTTAGCTAGTGTGTCTAAAAGATTCTAAATGGACTACCATATAACCTTTGATTCTTTAGCTTCCTTAGCTAGTGTGTCTAGAAGACTCTGTAGTTTCTCATTCAACACCTGGAACTGGGGTGCCCTGTTCTCAGCCTCCTTGTCCCCATCCCCATCTTCCTTGCTAACTTTAGCCACAAAAGCTTTCACTGTTTCACATAAGATTCTAGAACAAGATTTGACACATCTACATATTGACATAAGAAATCATCAAACTAATTATGCATATCAAATTAATCACTAATGTGATTGATTGGTCATGTGATTAAGCAGCTCCCTAAGCATCCAAGTACCAGGATGTAATGAGCAAGTGTCTGTCAACCACCCCCCACCTTAGCATCCAAGTACCAGGATGTAATGAGCAAGTGTCTGTCAACCCCCCCCCCCCCCACCTTAGCATCCAAACACCAGGATGTAATGAGCAAGTGTCTGTCAACCCCCCCCCCCCCCACCTCACCTTAGCATCCAAGTACCAGGATGTAATGAGCAAGTGTCTGTCAACCCCCCCCCCCCCCCACCCCACCTTAGCATCCAAGTACCAGGATGTAATGAGCAAGTGTCTGTCAACCCCCACCCACCTTAGCATCCAAGTACCAGGATGTAATGAGCAAGTGTCTGTCAACCCCCCACCCACCCCACCTAGCATCTTAGTACTAGGATGTAATGAGCAAGTGTCTGTCAACCCCTCCCCACCTTAGCATCCAAGTACCAGGATGTAATGAGCAAGTGTCTGTCAAACCCCCCCCCCCCCCCCACCTTAGCATCCAAGTACCAGGATGTAATGAGCAAGTGTCTGTCAACCCCCCACCTTAGCATCCAAGTACCAGGATGTAATGAGCAAGTGTCTGTCAAACCCCCCCCCCCCCCCCCCCACCTTAGCATCCAAGTACCAGGATGTAATGAGCAAGTGTCTGTCAACCCCCCACCTTAGCATCCAAGTACCAGGATGTAATGAGCAAGTGTCTGTCAACCCCCCCCCACCCCCTCCTTGTCTAGAGCTATTTCCCATCTGATTAGAAATTAATTACTTGGCTGATTTAATCACTACTTGGTGATCTTCAGAATGTAAAATTTTGGTCAAATGGTTGGCCATACTATCCTCATATTGTGAAATTGCATCAATCTGAAAAAAAAAATTAAAATTTTGCCCAAATGGTTCACTATACTAAATTTATAATGTAAAATAGCATCAATTTGAAAATTAAGTGCAATTTTTGTGAAGTGGGTTAGGGTTGAGAGTATGTAAGTGTTATTAAATTTCAAAATGGATTTAAAATAAACTTGGTTTATTAGTTAAAAAATTAAGAATGTAATTTGTGGCAATTTTATCGGTTAGTGTATTTGTAATATAATCATTTGAGTCAATGTCCGTAATAGCAAGTGTGGCAAATGGTTTCTGTGGCTAGTGGTTTCTGAAGATTTGTGGCAAGTGGTTTCTGAAGATGTGTGGCAAGTGGTTTCTGAAGATGTGTGGCAAGTGGTTTCTGAGTTTGTATGGTGAGTGGTTTCTGAATATGTGTGGCAAGTGGTTTCTGAGTTTGTGTGGCAAGTGGTTTCTGAAGATGTGTGGCAAGTGGTTTCTGAGTTTGTGTGGTGAGTGGTTTCTGAAGATGTGTGGCAAGTGGTTTCTGAGTTTGTGTGGCAAGTGGTTTCTTAAGATGTGTGGCAAAGTGGTTTCTGAGTTTGTGTGGCAAGTGGTTTCTGAAGATGTGTGGCAAGTGGTTTCTGAGTTTGTGTGGTGAGTGGTTTCTGAAGATGTGTGGCAAGTGGTTTCTGAGTTTGTGTGGTGAGTGGTTTCTGAAGATGTGTGGCAAAGTGGTTTCTGAGTTTGTGTGGTGAGTGGTTTCTGAAGATGTGTGGCAAGTGGTTTCTGAAGATGTGTGGCAAAGTGGTTTCTGAATTTGTGTGGCTAGTGGTTTCTGAAGATGTGTGGCAAGTGGTTTCTGAAGATGTGTGGCAAGTGGTTTCTGAAGATGTGTGGCAAGTGGTTTCTGAGTTTGTGTGGCTAGTGGTTTCTGAAGATTTGTGGCAAGTGGTTTCTGAAGATGTGTGGCAAGTGGTTTCTCAGTTTGTGTGGCAAGTGGTTTCTCAGTTTGTGTGGCAAGTGGTTTCTCAGTTTGTGTGGCAAGGGGTTTCTGAGGATGTGTGGCAAGGGGTTTCTGAGGATGTGTGGCAAGTGGTTTCTGAAGGTGGTTAAGGTTGTGGTGAGGGTTAGGGTTTATGTTTGTGGTTAAGGTTGTGGTGAGGGTTAGGGTTTATGTTTGTGGTTAAGGTTGTGGTTAGGGTTTATGTTTGTGGTTAAGGTTGTGGTGAGGGTTAGGGTTTATGTTTGTGGTTAAGGTTGTGGTGAGGGTTAGGGTTTATGTTTGTGGTTAAGGTTGTGGTTAGGGTTTATGTTTGTGGTTAAGGTTGTGGTGAGGGTTAGGGTTTATGTTTGTGGTTAAGGTTGTGGTGAAGGTTTATGTTTGTGGTTAAGGTTGTGGTGAGGGTTAGGGTTTATGTTTGTGGTTAAGGTTGTGGTCAGGGTTAGGGTTTATGTTTGTGTTTCCATGATTGTTTTTTTTTTAGATGTAGAAGTGCAGGGGAGGGGATAGAAGATTTATGTCTATATTTCTATGTCTTTGGTTGTGATTGGCTGTCGCTAGGGTTAGGTTTAAAGTTAGGCTTAGGGTTATATATATATTTTTTTTTTTGCATATAGACATTAATTGGAATTCAATATATTACCCAACCCTAGGCAGCATCGGGAATGTGATGCTGAATAAACACACAAGTTACAGTTTTTTTGCAGATAAGTTTTTCACAAAAGCCAGTGCTGAGCCTGGCTGTGACAGCTAGTATGGCATAAAAAAATTGATAGTAGCTTAACACTAAGTAAATTAGAGTCCATTAATTTAATTAGTTTATTTAATTAGTTTATTTAATTAGTTTAGTTTTTAACAAGCTTTCTTTCGGCTCAAACTGTTACTCACTTTTTTGGGTTACCATGTCTGTGTGACTTAATTTTTTTTGGGTTACCATGTCTGTGTGACTCAATTTTTTTGGGTTACTTGATTGGGTCACAGATCAGATAAAGTGTGTCTGTGACTCACTTGATTAGGTCACAGATCAGATGTGTCTGTGACTCACTTGATTGGGTCACAGATCAGATAAAGTGTGTCTGTGACTCACTTGATTGGGTCACAGATCAGATAAAGTGTGTCTGTGACTCACTTGATTGGGTCACAGATCAGATAAAGTGTGTCTGTGACTCACTTGATTAGGTCACAGATCAGATGTGTCTGTGACTCACTTGATTGGGTCACAGGCCAGATAAAGTGTGTCTGTGACTCACTTGATTGGGTCACAGATCAAATAAAGTGTGTCTGTGACTCACTTGATTGGGTCACAGATCAAATAAAGTGTGTCTGTGACTCACTTGATTGGGTCACAGATCAGATAAAGTGTGTCTGTGACTCACTTGATTGGGTCACAGATCAGATAAAGTGTGTCTGTGACTCACTTGATTAGGTCACAGATCAGATGTGTCTGTGACTCACTTGATTGGGTCACAGGTCAGATAAAGTGTGTCTGTGACTCACTTGATTGGGTCACAGATCAAATAAAGTGTGTCTGTGACTCACTTGATTGGGTCACAGATCAAATAAAGTGTGTCTGTGACTCACTTGATTGGGTCACAGATCAGATAAAGTGTGTCTGTGACTCACTTGATTGGGTCACAGATCAGATAAAGTGTGTCTGTGACTCACTTGATTGGGTCACAGATCAGATAAAGTGTGTCTGTGACTCACTTGATTGGGTGACAGGTCAGATAAAGTGTGTCTGTGACTCACTTGATTGGGTCACAGATCAGATAAAGTGAGTCTGTGACTCACTTGATTGGGTCACAGGTCAGATAAAGTGTGTCTGTGACTCACTTGATTGGGTGACAGATCAGATGTGTCTGTGACTCACTTGATTGGGTCACAGGTCAGATGTGTCTGTGACTCGCTTGATTGGGTCACAGGTTAGATAAAGTGTGTCTGTGACTCACTTGATTGGGTCACAGATCAAATAAAGTGTGTCTGTGACTCACTTGATTGGGTCACAGATCAAATAAAGTGTGTCTGTGACTCACTTGATTGGGTCACAGATCAGATAAAGTGTGTCTGTGACTCACTTGATTGGGTCACAGATCATATAAAGTGTGTCTGTGACTCACTTGATTGGGTCACAGATCAGATAAAGTGTGTCTGTGACTCACTTGATTGGGTGACAGGTCAGATAAAGTGTGTCTGTGACTCACTTGATTGGGTCACAGATCAGATAAAGTGTGTCTGTGACTCACTTGATTGGGTCACAGGTCAGATAAAGTGTGTCTGTGACTCACTTGATTGGGTCACAGATCAGATAAAGTGTGTCTGTGACTCACTTGATTAGGTCACAGATCAGATGTGTCTGTGACTCACTTGATTGGGTCACAGGTCAGATAAAGTGTGTCTGTGACTCACTTGATTGGGTCACAGATCAGATAAAGTGTGTCTGTGACTCACTTGATTAGGTCACAGATCAGATGTGTCTGTGACTCACTTGATTGGGTCACAGGTCAGATAAAGTGTGTCTGTGACTCACTTGATTGGGTCACAGATCAAGTAAAGTGTGTCTGTGACTCACTTGATTGGGTCACAGATCAAATAAAGTGTGTCTGTGACTCACTTGATTGGGTCACAGATCAGATAAAGTGTGTCTGTGACTCACTTGATTGGGTCACAGATCAGATAAAGTGTGTCTGTGACTCACTTGATTAGGTCACAGATCAGATGTGTCTGTGACTCACTTGATTGGGTCACAGGTCAGATAAAGTGTGTCTGTGACTCACTTGATTGGGTCACAGATCAAATAAAGTGTGTCTGTGACTCACTTGATTGGGTCACAGATCAAATAAAGTGTGTCTGTGACTCACTTGATTGGGTCACAGATCAGATAAAGTGTGTCTGTGACTCACTTGATTGGGTCACAGATCAGATAAAGTGTGTCTGTGACTCACTTGATTGGGTCACAGATCAGATAAAGTGTGTCTGTGACTCACTTGATTAGGTCACAGATCAGATGTGTCTGTGACTCACTTGATTGGGTCACAGGTCAGATAAAGTGTGTCTGTGACTCACTTGATTGGGTCACAGATCAAATAAAGTGTGTCTGTGACTCACTTGATTGGGTCACAGATCAAATAAAGTGTGTCTGTGACTCACTTGATTGGGTCACAGATCAGATAAAGTGTGTCTGTGACTCACTTGATTGGGTCACAGATCAGATAAAGTGTGTCTGTGACTCACTTGATTAGGTCACAGATCAGATGTGTCTGTGACTCACTTGATTGGGTCACAGGTCAGATAAAGTGTGTCTGTGACTCACTTGATTGGGTCACAGATCAAATAAAGTGTGTCTGTGACTCACTTGATTGGGTCACAGATCAAATAAAGTGTGTCTGTGACTCACTTGATTGGGTCACAGATCAGATAAAGTGTGTCTGTGACTCACTTGATTGGGTCACAGATCAGATAAAGTGTGTCTGTGACTCACTTGATTGGGTCACAGATCAGATAAAGTGTGTCTGTGACTCACTTGATTGGGTCACAGGTCAGATAAAGTGTGTCTGTGACTCACTTGATTGGGTGACAGATCAGATGTGTCTGTGACTCACTTGATTGGGTCACAGGTCAGATGTGTCTGTGACTCGCTTGATTGGGTCACAGGTTAGATAAAGTGTGTCTGTGACTCACTTGATTGGGTCACAGATCAAATAAAGTGTGTCTGTGACTCACTTGATTGGGTCACAGATCAAATAAAGTGTGTCTGTGACTCACTTGATTGGGTCACAGATCAGATAAAGTGTGTCTGTGACTCACTTGATTGGGTCACAGATCAGATAAAGTGTGTCTGTGACTCACTTGATTGGGTCACAGATCAGATAAAGTGTGTCTGTGACTCACTTGATTGGGTGACAGGTCAGATAAAGTGTGTCTGTGACTCACTTGATTGGGTCACAGATCAGACAAAGTGTGTCTGTGACTCACTTGATTGGGTCACAGGTCAGATAAAGTGTGTCTGTGACTCACTTGATTGGGTGACAGATCAGATGTGTCTGTGACTCACTTGATTGGGTCACAGGTCAGATGTGTCTGTGACTCGCTTGATTGGGTCACAGATCAGATAAAGTGTGTCTGTGACTCACTTGATTGGGTCACAGATCAGATAAAGTGTGTCTGTGACTCACTTGATTGGGTCACAGATCAGATAAAGTGTGTCTGTGACTCACTTGATTGGGTCACAGGTCAGATAAAGTGTGTCTGTGACTCACTTGATTGGGTCACAGGTCAGATAAAGTGTGTCTGTGACTCACTTGATTGGGTCACAGATCAGATAAAGTGTGTCTGTGACTCACTTGATTGGGTCACAGGTCAGATAAAGTGTGTCTGTGACTCACTTGATTGGGTGACAGGTCAGATAAAGTGTGTCTGTGACTCACTTGATTGGGTCACAGGTCAGATAAAGTGTGTCTGTGACTCACTTGATTGGGTCACAGATAAGATGTGTCTGTGACTCACTTGATTGGGTCACAGATCAGATGTGTCTGTGACTCACTTGATTGAGTCACAGATCAGATAAAGTGTGTCTGTGACTCACTTGATTGGGTCACAGATCAGATGTGTCTGTGACTCACTTGATTGAGTCACAGATCAGATAAAGTGTGTCTGTGACTCACTTGATTGGGTCACAGATCAGATAAAGTGTGTCTGTGACTCACTTGATTGGGTCACAGATCAGATAAAGTGTGTCTGTGACTCACTTGATTGAGTCACAGATCAGATAAAGTGTGTCTGTGACTCACTTGATTGGGTCACAGGTCAGATAAAGTGTGTCTGTGACTCACTTGATTGGGTCACAGATCAGATGTGTCTGTGACTCACTTGATTGGGTCACAGATCAGATAAAGTGTGTCAGTGACTCACTTGATTGGGTCACAGATCAGATAAAGTGTGTCTGTGACTCACTTGATTGGGTCACAGATCAGATGTGTCTGTGACTCACTTGATTGGGTCACAGATCAGATAAAGTGTGTCTGTGACTCACTTGATTGGGTCACAGATCAGATAAAGTGTGTCTGTGACTCACTTGATTGGGTCACAGATCAGATAAAGTGTGTCTGTGACTCACTTGATTGGGTGACAGGTCAGATAAAGTGTGTCTGTGACTCACTTGATTGGGTCACAGATCAGATAAAGTGTGTCTGTGACTCACTTGATTGGGTGACAGGTCAGATAAAGTGTGTCTGTGACTCACTTGATTGGGTCACAGATCAGATAAAGTGTGTCTGTGACTCACTTGATTGGGTCACAGGTCAGATAAAGTGTGTCTGTGACTCACTTGATTGGGTCACAGATCAGATAAAGTGTGTCTGTGACTCACTTGATTGGGTCACAGGTCAGATAAAGTGTGTCTGTGACTCACTTGATTGGGTGACAGATCAGATGTGTCTGTGACTCACTTGATTGGGTCACAGGTCAGATGTGTCTGTGACTCGTTTGATTGGGTCACAGATCAGATAAAGTGTGTCTGTGACTCACTTGATTGGGTCACAGATCAGATAAAGTGTGTCTGTGACTCACTTGATTGGGTCACAGATCAGATAAAGTGTGTCTGTGACTCACTTGATTGGGTCACAGATCAGATAAAGTGTGTCTGTGACTCACTATATTGAGTCACAGATCAGATGTGTCTGTGACTCACTTGATTGGGTCACAGGTCAGATATGATGTTTAAGAAGTTAAATTAGCAACAAAAAATATATGAATATAATTCTATGAAACTACCAAAGGGTTACTAACAAGGATGACCACACTATAAGCTAAAGTCATGAAATATTTAAACATTTTCTTCTTTTCATTTGTTTTATTCATCAGGCCTTTTGTGAGCCCATTCTATGGGAGCCAATATGTTGTGAGTCTGTTTGAGCCCATTCTATGGGAGCCAATATGTTGTGAGTCTGTTTGAGCCAATTCTATGGGAGCCAATATGTTGTGAGTCTGTTTGAGCCAATTCTATGGGAGCCAATATGTTGTGAGTCTGTTTGAGCCAATTCTATGGGAGCCAATATGTTGTGAGTCTGAGCCAATTCAATGGGAGCCAATATGTTGTGAGTCTGTTTGAGCCAATTCTATGGGAGCCAATATATTGTGAGTCTGTTTGAGCCAATTCTATGGGAGCCAATATGTTGTGAGTCTGTTTGAGCCAATTCAATGGGAGCCAATATGTTGTGAGTCTGAGCCAATTCAATGGGAGCCAATATGTTGTGAGTCTGAGCCAATTCTATGGGAGCCAATATGTTGTGAGTCTGTTTGAGCCAATTCTATGGGAGCCAATATGTTGTGAGTCTGTTTGAGCCAATTCTATTGGAGCCAATATGTTGTGAGTCTGAGCCAATTCAATGGGAGCCAATATGTTGTGAGTCTGAGCCAATTCAATGGGAGCCAATATGTTGTGAGTCTGAGCCAATTCAATGGGAGCCAATATTTTGTGAGTCTGTTTGAGCCAATTCAATGGGAGCCAATATGTTGTGAGTCTGTTTGAGCCAATTCAATGGGAGCCAATATGTTGTGAGTCTGTTTGAGCCAATTCTATGGGAGCCAATATGTTGTGAGTCTGTTTGAGCCAATTCAATGGGAGCCAATATGTTGTGAGTCTGAGCCAATTCTATGGGAGCCAATATGTTGTGAGTCTGAGCCAATTCAATGGGAGCCAATATGTTGTGAGTCTGTTTGAGCCAATTCTATGGGAGTCAATATATTGTGAGTCTGTTTGAGCCAATTCTATGGGAGCCAATATGTTGTGAGTCTGAGCCAATTCTATGGGAGCCAATATGTTGTGAGTCTGTTTGAGCCAATTCTATTGGAGCCAATATGTTGTGAGTCTGTTTGAGCTAATTCTATGGGAGCCAATATGTTGTGAGTCTGTTTGAGCCAATTCTATGGGAGCCAATATGTTGTGAGTATGTTTGAGCCAATTCTATGGGAGCCAATATGTTGTGAGTCTGTTTGAGCCAATTCTATGGGAGCCAATATGTTGTGAGTCTGTTTGAGCCAATTCTATGGGAGCCAATATGTTGTGAGTCTGTTTGAGCCAATTCTATGGGAGCCAATATGTTGTGAGTCTGTTTGAGCCAATTCTATGGGAGCCAATATGTTGTATGTTTGAGCCAATTCTATGGGAGCCAATATGTTGTGAGTATGTTTGAGCCAATTCTATGGGAGCCAATATGTTGTGAGTCTGTTTGAGCCAATTCTATGGGAGCCAATATGTTGTGAGTCTGAGCCAATTCTATGGGAGCCAATATGTTGTGAGTCTGTTTGAGCCAATTCTATGGGAGCCAATATGTTGTGAGTCTGTTTGAGCCAATTCTATGGGAGCCAATATGTTGTGAGTCTGAGCCAATTCTATGGGAGCCAATATGTTGTGAGTCTGTTTGAGCCAATTCTATGGGAGCCAATATGTTGTGAGTCTGTTTGAGCCAATTCTATTGGAGCCAATATGTTGTGAGTCTGTTTGAGCCAATTCTATTGGAGCCAATATGTTGTGAGTATGTTTGAGCCAATTCTATGGGAGCCAATATGTTGTGAGTATGTTTGAGCCAATTCTATGGGAGCCAATATGTTGTGAGTATGTTTGAGCCAATTCTATGGGAGCCAATATGTTGTGAGTCTGTTTGAGCCAATTCTATGGGCGCCAATATGTTGTGAGTCTGTTTGAGCCAATTCTATGGGAGCCAATATGTTGTGAGTCTGTTTGAGCCAATTCTATGGGAGCCAATATGTTGTGAGTCTGTTTGAGCCATTTCTATGGGAGCCAATATGTTGTGAGTCTGAGCCAATTCAATGGGAGCCAATATGTTGTGAGTCTGAGCCAATTCAATGGGAGCCAATATTTTGTGAGTCTGTTTGAGCTAATTCTATGGGAGCCAATATGTTGTGAGTCTGTTTGAGCCAATTCTATGGGAGCCAATATGTTGTGAGTCTGTTTGAGCCAATTCTATGGGAGCCAATATGTTGTGAGTCTGTTTGAGCCAATTCTATGGGAACCAATATGTTGTGAGTCTGAGCCAATTCAATGGGAGCCAATATGTTGTGAGTCTGTTTGAGCCAATTCAATGGGAGCCAATATGTTGTGAGTCTGTTTGAGCCAATTCAATGGGAGCCAATATGTTGTGAGTCTGAGCCAATTCAATGGGAGCCAATATGTTGTGAGTCTGTTTGAGCCAATGCTATGGGAGCCAATATGTTGTGAGTCTGTTTGAGCCAATTCTATGGGAGCCAATATGTTGTGAGTCTGAGCCAATTCAATGGGAGCCAATATGTTGTGAGTCTGTTTGAGCCAATTCTATGGGAGCCAATATGTTGTGAGTCTGAGCCAATTCAATGGGAGCCAATATGTTGTGAGTCTGAGCCAATTCAATGGGAGCCAATATGTTGTGAGTCTGAGCCAATTCAATGGGAGCCAATATGTTGTGAGTCTGAGCCAATTCAATGGGAGCCAATATGTTTTGAGACTGAGCCAATTCAATGGGAGCCAATATGTTTTGAGACTGAGCCAATTCAATGGGAACTGATTTGTCCTTTTATCGAGGCCAAGCTGAATGAGTGGTTTTGTCTTGGGCCGATTTCTTGAAGTTGTTTTGATGGAAGTATTTATATGCCCTTGTGATGGAGTCAATAAATACTTCCCTACCCTATTGTATTACAGTGGATCATGTTTTTGTGATTGATAAAATAAATACTTCCCTACCCCTGCACCATTGTATTACAGTGGATCATGTTTTTGTGATTGATAAAATAAATACTTCCCTACCCCATTGTATTACAGTGGATTATGTTTTTGTGATTGATAAAATAATGACTAACCTGTAGAGACAACTTTCTAGGTGGTGGCATATTGCCTTCATAGGCCATAATGCTCCATCTGAAAAAAAGATCTACCTGAGATTACCAACCACACCTGATTTAAATAAACAAGATCTACCTGACATTACCAACCACACCTGATTTAAATAAACAAGATCTACCTGAGATTACCAACCACACCTGATTTAAATAAACAAGATCTACCTGAGATTACCAACCACACCTGATTTAATTAAACAAGATCTACCTGACATTACCAAACACACCTGATTTAAATAAACAAGATCTAACTAACTTGACCAACCACACCTGATTTAAATAAACAAGATCTAACTAACTTGACCAACCACACCTGATTTAAATAAACAAGATCTACCTGAGATTACCAACCACACCTGATTTAAATAAACAAGATCTAACTAACTTGACCAACCACACCTGATTTAAATAAACGAGATCTACCTGACATTACCAACCACACCTGATTTAAATAAACAAGATCTACCTGAGATTACCAACCACACCTGATTTAAATAAACAAGATCTACCTGAGATAACCAACCACACCTGATTTAAATAAACAAGATCTACCTGACATTACCAACCACACCTGATTTAAATAAACAAGATCTACCTGACATTACCAACCACACCTGATTTAAATAAACAAGATCTACCTGAGATTACCAACCTCACCTGATTTAAATAAACAAGATCTAACTAACTTGACCAACCACACCTGATTTAAATAAACAAGATCTAACTAACTTGACCAACCACACCTGATTTAAATAAACAAGATCTACCTGACATTACCAACCACACCTGATTTAAATAAACAAGATCTACCTGAGATTACCAACCACACCTGATTTAAATAAACAAGATCTAACTAACTTGACCAACCACACCTGATTTAAATAAACAAGATCTACCTGACATTACCAACCACACCTGATTTAAATAAACAAGATCTAACTAACTTGACCAACCACACCTGATTTAATTAAACAAGATCTTACCTGTCCAACATTTTGATCTGTGCATGTTCTAGACGTTCTAAGGCTCCAGGTAATTGTGTATCATCATCAAAGGTGGATCCCCACCCCAAAACTCTTGCCAGATCATTACCTGTGCCAAAAGGCAGCACACCAACTTGGCACTGAGGAATAAACATTTTAGACTTGGAATACACCTGTAAAATACATCTACTAAACATTTTAGACTTGGAATACACCTGTAAAATACATCTACTAAACATTTTAGACTTGGAATACACTTGTATAATAGGTTGATTTTAAAATGAAAGTTACTGAAAATAAAGAGTATTCTGTTAGTAAAGTGGTACTAACCCTGTAGAAAAACAATAGATTTCAACTGCACAAACATACTGATATGGTATACAAGTGACAGTACTAAACAAGGGTTGAAGACATACAAACATACTGATATGGTATACAAGTGACAGTACTAAACAGGGGTTGAAGACATACAAACATACTGATATGGTATACAAGTGACAGTACTAAACAGGGGTTGAAGACATACAAACATACTGATATGGTATACAAGTGACAGTACTAAACAGGGGTTGAAGACATACAAATATACTGATATGGTATACAAGTGACAGTACTAAACAGGGGTTGAAGACACAAGTATTAGAGGGTGGGGTTTAAGACATCAGTATTAGAGGGTGGGGTTTAAGACATCAGTATTAGAGGGTGGGGTTTAAGACATCAGTATTAGAGGGTGGGGTTTAAGACATCAGTATTAGAGGGTGGGGTTTAAGACATCAGTATTAGAGGGTGGGGTTTAAGACATCAGTATTAGAGGGTGGGGTTTAAGACATCAGTATTAGAGGGTGGGGTTTAAGACATCAGTATTAGAGGGTGGGGTTTAAGACATCAGTATTAGAGGGTGGGGTTTAAGACATCAGTATTAGAGGGTGGGGTTTAAGACATCAGTATTAGAGGGTGGGGTTTAAGACATCAGTATTAGAGGGTGGGGTTTAAGACATCAGTATTAGACTAATGTGACAGCAATAGGTTTTTACACAATTCAAATGTGACAGCTATAGGTTTTTACACAATTCTAATGTGACAGCTATAGGTTTTTACACAATTCTAATGTGACAGCTATAGGTTTTTACACAATTCTAATGTGACAGCTATAGGTTTTTACACAATTCTAATGTGACAGCTATAGGTTTTTACACAATTCTAATGTGACAGCTATAGGTTTTTACACAATTCAAATGTGACAGCTATAGGTTTTTACGCAATTCAAATGTGACAGCTATAGGTTTTTACACAATTCAAATGTGACAGCTATAGGTTTTTACACAATTCAAATATGACAGCTATAGGTTTTTACACAATTCAAATATGACAGCTATAGGTTTTTACACAATTCAAATGTGACAGGTATAGGTTTTTACACAATTCTAATGTGACAGCAATAGGTTTTTACACAATTGAAATGTGAAAGCAATAGGTTTTTAAACAATTCTAATGTGACAGCAATAGGTTTTTACACAATTCTAATGTGACAGCAATAGGTTTTTACACAATTCAAATGTGAAAGAAAGTGGTTTTTATACTATTCTAATGTGACGGCAATAGGTTTTTACACAATTCTAATGTGACGGCAATAGGTTTTTACACAATTCTAATGTGACAGCTATAGGTTTTTACACAATTCAAATGTGAAAACAATAGGTTTTTACACAATTCTAATGTGACGGCAATAGGTCCATAAGTGTAAGTAAAATAGACAATCAACTAACCTGCCTATGTAGATCCAGTTTATCTATCTCAGACAAAACCCATCCAACACTACCATCACCACCACATATCAGAATACGGAATGAATCAAATCGTTGAAAAAGTTTTAACCTGAAATATCAATTGACATATTTAAGTGAATCAAGATAAAAAGTTATTCAATTTCAGACAAAAAGGTTTGTTTTGTTTTCTAACTGTATAAAACTTACCCTGGAAAAGGTTTTCTAACTGTATAAAACTTACCCTGCAAAAGGTTTTCTAACTGTATAAAACTTACCCTGCAAAAGGTTTTCTAACTGCATAAAACTTACCCCGGAAAAGGTTTTCTAACTGCATAAAACTTACACTGGAAAAGAAATTTTAACTGTATAAAACTTACCCCGGAAAAGGTTTTCTAACTGCATAAAACTTACACTGGAAAAGAAATTTTAACTGTATAAAACTTACCCCGGAAAAGGTTTTCTAACTGCATAAAACTTACACTGGAAAAGAAATTTTAACTGTATAAAACTTACCCCGGAAAAGGTTTTCTAACTGCATAAAACTTACACTGGAAAAGAAATTTTAACTGTATAAAACTTACCCCGGAAAAGGTTTTCTAACTGCATAAAACTTACACTGGAAAAGAAATTTTAACTGTATAAAACTTACCGCGGAAAAGGTTTTCTAACTGCATAAAACTTACACTGGAAAAGAAATTTTAACTGTATAAAACTTACCCCGGAAAAGGTTTTCTAACTGCATAAAACTTACACTGGAAAAGAAATTTTAACTGTATAAAACTTACCCCGGAAAAGGTTTTCTAACTGCATAAAACTTACACTGGAAAAGAAATTTTAACTGTATAAAACTTACCCCGGAAAAGGTTTTCTAACTGCATAAAACTTACACTGGAAAAGAAATTTTAACTGTATAAAACTTACCCCGGAAAAGGTTTTCTAACTGCATAAAACTTACACTGGAAAAGAAATTTTAACTGTATAAAACTTATCCCGGAAAAGGTTTTCTAACTGCATAAAACTTACACTGGAAAAGAAATTTTAACTGTATAAAACTTACCCCGGAAAAGGTTTTCTAACTGCATTAAACTTACACTGGAAAAGAAATTTTACTGTATAAAACTTACCCCGGAAAAGGCCCTCCATTCATGAGGTCAAACACTTGGGCAGGGTTGAGTAACTGTTTAAATCTTCTTAGAAATTTGACACCCTGACATAAGTTCAATAATAGCAAATATTAACAAATTTACCAATGTAAGTAAATATATAGCAGATGATGGTTAACAAAATGTGATGGTTAACCAAATGTGATGGTTAACCAAATGTGATGGTTAACCAGATGTGATGGTTAACCAAATGTGATGGTTAACAAAATGTGATGGTTAACAAAATGTGATGGTTAACAAAATGTGATGGTTAACAAAATGTGGTGGTTAACAAAATGTGATGGTTAACCAAATGTGATGGTTAACAAAATGTGATGGTTAACAAAATGTGATGGTTAACAAAAAGTGATGGTTAACCAAATGAGATGGTTAACCAAATGAGATGGTTAACAAAATGTGATGGTTAACAAAATGTGATGGTTAACCAAATGTGATGGTTAACATGCCCACATACCAGCCAGCTATACTTGCCCACATACCAGCCAGCCATATGTGTCCACATACCAGCCAGCCATACTTGTCCACATACCAGCAAGCCATATGTGTCCACATACCAGCCAGCCATACTTGCCCACATACCAGCCAGCCATACTTGCCCACATACCAGCCTGCCATACTTGTCCACATACCAGCCAGCTATACTTGTCCACATACCAGCCAGCCATACTTGCCCACATACCAGCCAGCCATATGTGTCCACATACCAGCCAGCTATACTTGTCCACATACCAGCCAGCCATATTTGCCCACATACCAGCCAGCCATACTTGTCCACATACCAGCCAGCCATATGTGTCCACATACCAGCCAGCCATACTTGCCCACATACCAGCCAGCCATACTTGCCCACATACCAGCCAGCCATACTTGTCCACATACCAGCCAGCCATACTTGCCCACATACCAGCCAGCCATATTAGCCCACATACCAGCCAGCCATACTTGCCCACATACCAGCCAGCCATATGTGTCCACATACCAGCCATACGTGTCCACATACCAGCCAGCCATACTTGCCCACATACCAGCCAGCCATACTTGCCCACATACCAGCCAGCCATACTTGCCCACATACCAGCCAGCCATACTTGCCCACATTCCAGCCAGCCATATGTGCCCACATACCAGCCAGCTATACTTGCCCACATACCAGCCAGCCATACTTGCCCACATACCAGCCAGCCATACTTGCCCACATTCCAGCCAGCCATACTTGCCCACATACCAGCCAGCCATATGTGTCCACATACCAGCCAGCCATACTTGTCCACATACCAGCCAGCCATACTTGTCCACATACCAGCCAGCCATATGTGCCCACATACCAGCCAGCTATAATTGCCCACATACCAGCCAGCCATATGTGTCCACATACCAGCCAGCCATACTTGTCCACATACCAGCCAGCCATACTTGCCCACATACCATCCAGCCATACTTGCCCACATAAAACCACGGATATTGTCCAGTACCTGATTGTCTCCACTTTTGGTATTGACATATACCAATAAAGGGGAGGTACCCTGGGGTCTCCTCCCCTCCCAGTAGCCATCACTATCAATGGATGAAATAGCAGTTGGAGGAAGAATAGACACACGACACTGGCCTAAAGGACACTTTTTACTCATCTGATCTTTACATAAACTGTGAACCTGTTACAAATACACAATAATTACATGCATGGCTCTTTAACAAACATGGCTCTAAAGGTTATACGAACATGGCTCTTTAACAAACATGGCTCCAAAGGTTATACGAACATGGCTCTTTAACAAACATGGCTCCAAAGGTTATACGAACATGGCTCTTTAACAAACATGGCTCCAAAGGTTATACGAACATGGCTCTTTAACAAACATGGCTCTAAAGGTTATACGAACATGGCTCTTTAACAAACATGGCTCTAAAGGTTATACGAACATGGCTCTTTAACAAACATGGCTCTAAAGGTTATACGAACATGGCTCTTTAACAAACATGGCTCTAAAGGTTATACGAACATGGCTCTTTAACAAACATGGCTCTAAAGGTTATACGAACATGGCTCTTTAACAAACATGGCTCTAAAGGTTATACGAACATGGCTCTTTAACAAACATGGCTCCAAAGGTTATACGAACATGGCTCTTTAACAAACATGGCTCTAAAGGTTATACGAACATGGCTCTTTAACAAACATGGCTCTAAAGGTTATACGAACATGGCTCTTTAACAAACATGACTCTAAAGGTTATACGAACATCGCTCTTTAACAAACATGGCTCTAAGGGTTATACGAACATGGCTCTTTAACAAACATGGCTCTAAAGGTTATACGAACATGGCTCTTTAACAAACATGGCTCTAAAGGTTATACGAACATCGCTCTTTAACAAACATGGCTCTAAGGGTTATACGAACATGGCTCTTTAACAAACATGGCTCTAAAGGTTATACGAACATGGCTCTTTAACAAACATGGCTCTAAGGGTTATACGAACATGGCTCTTTAACAAACATAGCTCTAAAGGTTATACGAACATGGCTCTTTAAGGGGATATTCGCAGCTTTTTTCTATTATTTACAATTTAAGATCTAAAGCCTTTGAATACTATTACCATGTTTGGCACATGAAAGTAAGTATTAAACAGCAAAAAAAGGGTTGAAAACAATTTTGGTTGTCATGTAAACCCCAAAAAACCTACGCCTTTTTTAATTTTTCTGTACTTTTAAAAACGCTAAGGCTTTTTTATTTATGCACTTATAGCAATCAAATTTAAAGTGTTTATATTTCAGTATATATTAAAAATTTCGTCACGACAAGTTTTTGAAATACCTACTAGTAAGAATTTCACAAAGTCTAAAATACCCTAACCGTTTTAGTATTCAAAAGTTTCAAAATTTGCATATTAATTACCCAATACTTTTTTTCTATGAAAGCCGTCACAATTCCCTCATGAGAAAAGTTGTATTTTTACATGAAGAAAAATTACTGAGAATATGGTGGGCATTGTTTAATAAATTAAAAAGTAGTAGTCTTTTTAGTGTTAAAAACCTGCAAACAGAAAAACAGCCAAAAGCAACAAAAAGTAGGTCATGAAAATACCATATCTGTGTAAACTGCAATCCCAATTGTAAGCTCGGTGTTTTCAAGAAGATGGAAATATGGATTATCAAATACATGAGAAATCCAGCTTTCCAGTGATGCCGAATACAAGATGATGACGGATATAAAACTTTTCATAGAGAACTTGAAAGATTCTAATGGTTTCATATGCAGGTTAACAAATATATTTGACACTATTCTAATAGTTTACTATGCAGGTTAACAAATATATTTGACACTATTCTAATGGTTGTCTATGCAGGTTAACAAATATATTTGACACTATTCTAATGGTTGTCTAAGCAGGTTAACAAATATATTTGACACTATTCTAATGGTTGTCTATGCAGGTTAACAAATATATTTAACATTATTCTAATGGTTGACTATGCAGGTTAACAAATATATTTGACACTATTCTAATGGTTGTCTATGCAGGTTAACAAATATATTTGACACTAATCTAATGGTTTCATATGCAGGTTAACAAATATATTTGACACTATTCTAATGGTTCCATATGCAGGTTAACAAATATATTTGACACTATTCTAATGGTTGTCTATGCAGGTTAACAAATATATATGACACTATTCTAATGGTTCCATATGCAGGTTAACAAATATATTTGACACTATTCTAATGGTTGTCTATGCAGGTTAACAAATATATTTGACACTATTCTAATGGTTTCATATGCAGGTTAACAAATATATTTGACACTATTCTAATGGTTCCATATGCAGGTTAACAAATATATTTGACACTATTCTAATGGTTGTCTATGCAGGTTAACAAATATATATGACACTATTCTAATGGTTCCATATGCAGGTTAACAAATATATATGACACTATTCTAATGGTTCCATATGCAGGTTAACAAATATATTTGACACTATTCTAATGGTTCACTATGCAGTTTAACAAATACAAGCATACAACTGACCATGGCTCGGCACCATAAACATCTCCAGTCCTGCAGTCTAAGAACACTCCCACATGTTTTATCACAGACAAAGCATTTGGCACTGACAGGTAGATTTCCTTCCATCCATTGGTGCGGCATTGAGATCTAGAGAGAATATTTTCTAATTATAACATTGGTGGGCATTGAGATCTAGAGAGAATATTTTCTAATTATAACATTGGTGCGGCATTGAGATCTAGAGAGAATATTTTCTAATTATAACATTGGTGGGCATTGAGATCTAGAGAGAATATCTTCTAATTATAACATTGGTGGGCATTGAGATCTAGAGAGAATATTTTCTAATTATAACATTGGTGGGCATTGAGATCTAGAGAGAATATTTTCTAATTATAACATTGGTGGGCATTGAGATCTAGAGAGAATATCTTCTAATTATAACATTGGTGGGCATTGAGATCTAGAGAGAATATTTTCTAATTATAACATTGGTGGGCATTGAGATCTAGAGAGAATATTTTCTAATTATAACATTGGTGGGCATTGAGATCTAGAGAGAATATCTTCTAATTATAACATTGGTGGGCATTAAAATCTAGAGAGAATATTTTCTAATTATAACATTGGTGGGCATTGAGATCTAGAGAGAATATCTTCAAATTATAACATTGGTGGGCATTGAGATCTAGAGAGAATATTTTCTAATTATAACATTGGTGGGCATTGAGATCTAGAGAGAATATCTTCTAATTATAACATTGGTGGGCATTGAGATCTAGAGAGAATATTTTCTAATTATAACATTGGTGGGCATTGAGATCTACAGAGAATATTTTCTAATTATAACATTGGTGCGGCATTAAGATCTAGAGAGAATATTTTCTAATTATAACATTGGTGGGCATTGAGATCTAGAGAGAATATTTTCTAATTATAACATTGGTGGGCATTGAGATCTAGAGAGAATATTTTCTAATTATAACATTGGTGCGGCATTGAGATCTACAGAGAATATTTAGTGCTGTATTGAGTTGAAAGTTTTCCGAAAAGACACTTGCCAGAATGAGGGTTGCATGAAGGCAGATTTCCCGAATAGACGCTTACCTGTCAAATGGACCCTTGCCTGAATGGGACAAATGCCCGAATGGACACTTGCCTGAATGGGACAAATGCCCAAATGGACACTTGCCTGAATCAGACAAATGCCCAAATGGACACTTGACTGAATGGGACAAATGCCCAAATGGACACTTGCCTGAATCGGACAAATGCCCAAATGGACACTTGCCTGAATCAGACAAATGCCCAAATGGACACTTGACTGAATGGGACAAATGCCCAAATGGACACTTGCCTGAATGGGACAAATGCCCAAATGGACACTTGCCTGAATGGGAAAAATGCCCAAATGGACACTTGCCTGAATGGGACTAATGCCCAAATGGACACTTGCCTGAATGGGACTAATGCCCAAATGGACACTTGCCTGAATGGGACAAATGCCCAAATGGACACTTGACTGAATGGGAAAAATGCCCAAATGGACACTTGCCTGAATGGGACTAATGCCCAAATGGACACTTGCCTGAATGGGACAAATGCCCAAATGGACACTTGCCTGAATGGGAAAAATGCCCAAATGGACACTTGCCTGAATGGGACAAATGCCCAAATGGACACTTGACTGAATGGGACAAATGCCCAAATGGAAACTTGCCTGAATGGGACAAATGCCCAAATGGACACTTGCCTGAATGGGACAAATGCCCAAATGGACACTTGCCTGAATGGGAAAAATGCCCAAATGGAAACTTGCCTGAATGGGACAAATGCCCAAATGGACACTTGCCTGAATCGGACAAATGCCCAAATGGACACTTGCCTGAATGGGACTAATGCCCAAATGTACACTTGACTGAATGGGACAAATGCCTGAATGGACATTTCTCCCCCAGTAAGGCCACACAAGTCACTCAGCATTCAGACAAAGTGCAGCATTGCGATCTAGAGAGAAACTTTTGATAAATGTATAGACAAATATCAAGTGAACTCTACTTCACTTGCCCCATAGACCGTCAGGTTTGAAAGGGAAACTTTACTTACTTTATAGCTAAATTTCATCAGGTTATGACTTACCCCATCGTCATCCTCAATAATATCTTTGCCAATAGAAGCCAAGGCTGTCCACTTACAGTTTGTTGAAGCACGGATAGCACAGCGTTTGTGAG
This sequence comes from Physella acuta, assembly GCF_028476545.2. Classification (NCBI taxonomy): domain Eukaryota; kingdom Metazoa; phylum Mollusca; class Gastropoda; family Physidae; genus Physella; species Physella acuta. The sequence goes on along the minus strand of NW_026731752.1, from coordinate 126,276 downwards.
CTTTAAATTTGCACACTAAAATAGAGCAAGTTCAAAAAGTTTGTACCTGTATTAGAAAAGATAGTTGGGCATAGCACAAGTTCAAAGAGTTTGTACCCTGGTACAGAAAAGATAGTTAGGCATAGCACAAGTTCAAAGAGTTTGTACCCTGGTACAGAATAGATAGTTAGGCATAGCACAAGTTCAAAGAGTTTATACCCTGGTACAGAAAAGATAGGCATAGCACAAGTTCAAAGAGTTTGTACCCTGGTACAGTAAGGATAGTTAGGCATAGCACAAGTTCAAAGAGTTTGTACCCTGGTACAGAAAAGATAGTTAGGCATAGCACAAGTTCGAAGAGTTTGTACCCTGGTACAGAAAAGATAGGCATAGCACAAGTTCAAAGAGTTTGTACCCTGGTACAGTAGAGCATGTATGGTGCTGGACTGACATCAACAAATTAACACTGCTGTTGTTCATTAACTGACTCTCTGTACAGTCCTTCCCTCTAAAACACTGCAGTTGTTCATTAACTGACTCTCTGTACAGTCCTTCCCTCTAAAACACTGCAGCTGTTCATTAACTGACTCTCTGTACAGTCCTTCCCTCTAAAACACTGCAGTTGTTCATTAACTGACTCTCTGTACAGTCCTTCCCTCTAAAACACTGCAGTTGTTCATTAACTGACTCTCTATACAGTCCTTCCCTCTAAAACACTGCAGTTGTTCATTAACTGACTCTCTGTACAGTCCTTCCCTTTAAAACACTGCAGTTGTTCATTAACTGACTCTCTGTACAGTCCTTCCCTCTAAAACACTGACTACAGTCACTAACCCAGGCTACAGTCACTAACCCAGGCTACAGTCACTAACCCAGGCTACAGTCACTAACCCAGGCTACAGTCACTAACCCAGGCTCACTAACCCAGGCTACAGTCACTAACCCAGGCTACAGTCACTAACCCAGGCTACAGTCACTAACCCAGGCTCACTAACCCAGGCTACAGTCACTAACCCAGGCTACAGTCACTAACCCAGGCTACAGTCACTAACCCAGACTACAGTCACTAACCCAGGCTACAGTCACTAACCCAGGCTACAGTCACTAACCCAGGCTCACTAACCCAGGCTACAGTCACTAACCCAGGCTACAGTCACTAACCCAGGCTACAGTCACTAACCCAGGCTACAGTCACTAACCCAGGCTACAGTCACTAACCCAGGCTCACTAACCCAGGCTACAGTCACTAACCCAGGCTACAGTCACTAACCCAGGCTACAGTCACTAACCCAGACTACAGTCACTAACCCAGGCTCACTAACCCAGGCTACAGTCACTAACCCAGGCTACAGTCACTAACCCAGGCTACAGTCACTAACCCAGGCTACAGTCACTAACCCAGGCTACAGTCACTAACCCAGGCTACAGTCACTAACCCAGGCTAGTCACTAACCCAGGCTACAGTCACTAACCCAGGCTACAGTCACTAACCCAGGCTACAGTCACTAACCCAGGCTACAGTCACTAACCCAGGCTACAGTCACTAACCCAGGCTCACTAACCCAGGCTACAGTCACTAACCCAGGCTACAGTCACTAACCCAGGCTACAGTCACTAACCCAGGCTACAGTCACTAACCCAGGCTACAGTCACTAACCCAGGCTACAGTCACTAACCCAGACTACAGTCACTAACCCAGGCTACAGTCACTAACCCAGGCTACAGTCACTAACCCAGGCTCACTAACCCAGGCTACAGTCACTAACCCAGGCTACAGTCACTAACCCAGGCTACAGTCACTAACCCAGGCTACAGTCACTAACCCAGGCTACAGTCACTAACCCAGGCTACAGTCACTAACCCAGGCTACAGTCACTAACCCAGGCTACAGTCACTAACCCAGGCTACTGTCACTAACCCAGGCTACAGTCACTAACCCAGGCTACAGTCACTAACCCAGGCTACAGTCACTAACCCAGGCTACAGTCACTAACCCAGGCTACAGTCACTAACCCAGGCTACAGTCACTAACCCAGGCTACAGTCACTAACCCAGGCTACAGTCACTAACCCAGGCTACAGTCACTAACCCAGGCTACAGTCACTAACCCAGACTACAGTCACTAACCCAGGCTCACTAACCCAGGCTACAGTCACTAACCCAGGCTACAGTCACTAACCCAGGCTACAGTCACTAACCCAGGCTACAGTCACTAACCCAGGCTACAGTCACTAACCCAGGCTACAGTCACTAACCCAGGCTACAGTCACTAACCCAGGCTACAGTCACTAACCCAGGCTACAGTCACTAACCCAGGCTACAGTCACTAACCCAGGCTACAGTCACTAACCCAGGCTACAGTCACTAACCCAGGCTACAGTCACTAACCCAGGCTACAGTCACTAACCCAGGCTACTGTCACTAACCCAGGCTAGAGTCACTAACCCAGGCTCTAATGGGCCTTGACTTAAGATGGTTGACCTTCACATTTAACTAGCTCCTATGAGCACTTGTGTGAAATGGTAAGCTTCCAAAATTCATCCATTTGAAATATCCAATAATATTCTCTTAACTTTACAAGATAATCCAGATTTTTTTCTCACCTTCACAAGATAATCCAGATTTTTTTCTCACCTTCACAAGATAATCCAGATTTTTTTCTCACCTTCACAAGATAATCCAGATTTTTTTCTCACCTTCACAAGATAATCCAGATTTTTTTCTCACCTTCACAAGATAATCCAGATTTTTTTCTCACCTTCACAAGATAATCCAGATTTTTTTCTCACCTTCACAAGATAATCCAGATATTTTCTTACCTTCACAAGATAATCCAGATATTTTCTTACCATCACAAGATAATCCAGATATTTTCTTACCTTCACAAGATAATCCAGATATTTTCTTACCTTCACAAGATAATCCAGATATTTTCTTACCTTCACAAGATAATCCAGATATTTTCTTACCTTCACAAGATAATCCAGATATTTTCTTACCTTCACAAGATAATCCAGATATTTTCTTACCTTCACAAGATAATCCAGATATTTTCTTACCTTCACAAGATAATCCAGATATTTTCTTACCTTCACAAGATAATCCAGATATTTTCTTACCTTCACAAGATAATCCAGATATTTTCTTACCTTCACAAGATAATCCAGATATTTTCTTACCATCACAAGATAATCCAGATATTTTCTTACCTTCACAAGATAATCCAGATATTTTCTTACCATCACAAGATAATCCAGATATTTTCTTACCTTCACAAGATAATCCAGATATTTTCTTACCTTCACAAGATAATCCAGATATTTTCTTACCTTCACAAGATAATCCAGATATTTTCTTACCTTCACAAGATAATCCAGATATTTTCTTACCTTCACAAGATAATCCAGATATTTTCTTACCTTCACAAGATAATCCAGATATTTTCTTACCTTCACAAGATAATCCAGATATTTTCTTACCTTCACAAGATAATCCATGTGAAGTCACTCCAGAAAGTGCTTCTCGACAAACATTACAGTATGTAGGTCTCGCATGAGAACATGCATACCAGTTATGTTGGCCAGACATCATCTCAGAGTGACTTGTGTGGCCTTGCTGGGAGAGAAAGATGGGATTAGAGAGACTGGTCTTGCTGGAAGAGAAAGATGGGATTAGAGAGACTGGCCTTGCTGGGAGAGAAAGATGGGATTAGAGAGACTTGTGTGGCCTTGCTGGGTGAGAAAGATAGGATTAGAGAGACTGGTGTGGCCTTGCTGGGAGAGAAAGATGGGATTAGAGAGACTGGTCTTGCTGGAAGAGAAAGATGGGATTAGAGAGACTTGTGTGGCCTTGCTGGGAGAGAAAGATGGGATTAGAGTGACTTGTGTGGCCTTGCTGGGAGAGAAAGATAGGATTAGAGAGACTTGTGTGGCCTTGCTGGGAGAGAAAGATGGGATTAGAGAGACTGGTCTTGCTGGGAGAGAAAGATGGGATTAGAGTGACTTGTGTGGCCTTGCTGGGAGAGAAAGATAGGATTAGAGAGACTTGTGTGGCCTTGCTGGGAGAGAAAGATGGGATTAGAGAGACTTGTGTGGCCTTGCTGGGAGAGAAAGATGGGATTAGAGAGACTTGTGTGGCCTTGCTGGGAGAGAAAGATAGAATTAGAGAGACTTGTGTGGCCTTGCTGGGAGAGAAAGATGGGATTAGAGAGACTTGTGTGGCCTTGCTGGGAGAGAAAGATGGGATTAGAGAGACTTGTGTGGCCTTGCTGGGAGAGAAAGATGGGATTAGAGAGACTGGTCTTGCTGGGAGAGAAAGATGGGATTAGAGAGACTTGTGTGGCCTTGCTGGGAGAGAAAGATGGGATTAGAGAGACTTGTGTGGCCTTGCTGGGAGAGAAAGATAGGATTAGAGAGACTTGTGTGGCCTTGCTGGGAGAGAAAGATGGGATTAGAGAGACTTGTGTGGCCTTGCTGGAAGAGAAAGATAGAATTAGAGAGACTTGTGTGGCCCATCTGGGAGAGAAAGATGGGATTAGAGAGACTTGTGTGGCCTTGCTGGGAGAGAAAGATGGGATTAGAGAGACTTGTGTGGCCTTGCTGGGAGAGAAAGATAGGATTAGAGAGACTGGTCTTGCTGGGAGAGAAAGATGGGATTAGAGAGACTTGTGTGGCCTTGCTGGGAGAGAAAGATGGGATTAGAGAGACTGGTCTTGCTGGGAGAGAAAGATAGGATTAGAGAGACTGGTCTTGCTGGGAGAGAAAGATAGGATTAGAGAGACTGGTCTTGTTGAGAGAGAAAGATAGGATTAGAGAGACTTGTGTGGCCTTGCTGGGAGAGAAAGATAGGATTAGAGAGACTTGTGTGGCCTTGCTGGGAGAGAAAGATGGGATTAGAGAGACTGGTCTTGCTGGGAGAGAAAGATGGGATTAGAGAGACTGGTCTTGCTGGGAGAGAAAGATAGGATTAGAGAGACTGGCCTTGCAGGGAGAGAAAGATAGGATTAGAGAGACTGGTCTTGCTGGGAGAGAAAGATGGGATTAGAGAGACTGGCCTTGCTGGGAGAGAAAGATAGGATTAGAGAGACTTGTGTGGCCTTGCTGGGAGAGAAAGATGGGATTAGAGAGACTGGTCTTGCTGGAAGAGAAAGATGGGATTAGAGAGACTTGTGTGGCCTTGCTGGGAGAGAAAGATGGGATTAGAGAGACTGGCCTTGCTGGGAGAGAAAGATGGGATAAGAGAGACTGGTCTTGCTGGGAGAGAAAGATGGGATTAGAGAGACTGGTCTTGCTGGGAGAGAAAGATGGGATTAGAGAGACTTGTGCGGCCTTGCTGGGAGAGAAAGATGAGATTAGAGAGACTTGTGTGGCCTTGCTGGGAGAGAAAGATGGGATTAGAGAGACTTGTGTGGCCTTGCTGGGAGAGAAAGATGGGATTAGAGAGACTTGTGTGGCCTTGCTGGGAGAGAAAGATGGGATTAGAGAGACTTGTGTGGCCTTGCTGGGAGAGAAAGATGGGATTAGAGAGACTGGCCTTGCTGGGAGAGAAAGATGGGATTAGAGAGACTTGTGTGGCCTTGCTGGGAGAGAAAGATGGGATTAGAGAGACTTGTGTGGCCTTGCTGGGAGAGAAAGATGGGATTAGAGAGACTGGCCTTGCTGGGAGAGAAAGATAGGATTAGAGAGACTTGTGTGGCCTTGCTGGGAGAGAAAGATAGGATTAGAGAGACTGGTCTTGCTGGGAGAGAAAGATAGGATTAGAGAGACTTGTGTGGCCTTGCTGGGAGAGAAAGATAGGATTAGAGAGACTGGCCTTGCTGGGAGAGAAAGATAGGATTAGAGAGACTTGTGTGGCCTTGCTGGGAGAGAAAGATAGGATTAGAGAGACTTGTGTGGCCTTGCTGGGAGAGAAAGATGGGATTAGAGAGACTGGTCTTGCTGGGAGAGAAAGATAGGATTAGAGAGACTGGCCTTGCTGGGAGAGAAAGATGGGATTAGAGAGACTTGTGTGGCCTTGCTGGGAGAGAAAGATGGGATTAGAGAGACTGGTCTTGCTGGGAGAGAAAGATGGGATTAGAGAGACTTGTGTGGCCTTGCTGGGAGAGAAAGATGGGATTAGAGAGACTGGCCTTGCTGGGAGAGAAAGATGGGATTAGAGAGACTTGTGTGGCCTTGCTGGGAGAGAAAGATGGGATTAGAGAGACTGGCCTTGCTGGGAGAGAAAGATAGGATTAGAGAGACTGGCCTTGCTGGGAGAGAAAGATAGGATTAGAGAGACTGGTCTTGCTGGGAGAGAAAGATAGGATTAGAGAGACTTGTGTGGCCTTGCTGGGAGAGAAAGATAGGATTAGAGAGACTGGCCTTGCTGGGAGAGAAAGATAGGATTAGAGAGACTTGTGTGGCCTTGCTGGGAGAGAAAGATGGGATTAGAGAGACTGGCCTTGCTGGGAGAGAAAGATGGGATTAGAGAGACGTGTGGCCTTGCTGGGAGAGAAAGATGGGATTAGAGAGACTGGCCTTGCTGGGAGAGAAAGATAGGAGAGACTGGCCTTGCTGGGAGAGAAAGATGGGATTAGAGAGACTGGTCTTGTTGGGAGAGAAAGATAGGATTAGAGAGACTGGTCTTGCTGGGAGAGAAAGATAGGATTAGAGAGACTGGTCTTGTTGGGAGAGAAAGATAGGATTAGAGAGACTTGTGTGGCCTTGCTGGGAGAGAAAGATGGGATTAGAGAGACTTGCCTTGCTGGGAGAGAAAGATGGGATTAGAGAGACTGGTCTTGCTGGGAGAGAAAGATAGGATTAGAGAGACTGGTCTTGCTGGGAGAGAAAGATAGGATTAGAGAGACTTGTGTGGCCTTGCTGGGAGAGAAAGATAGGATTAGAGAGACTGGTCTTGTTGGGAGAGAAAGATAGGATTAGAGAGACTTGTGTGGCCTTGCTGGGAGAGAAAGATGGGATTAGAGAGACTGGTCTTGCTGGGAGAGAAAGATAGGATTAGAGAGACTGGTCTTGCTGGGAGAGAAAGATAGGATTAGAGAGACTGGTCTTGTTGAGAGAGAAAGATAGGATTAGAGAGACTTGTGTGGCCTTGCTGGGAGAGAAAGATAGGATTAGAGAGACTTGTGTGGCCTTGCTGGGAGAGAAAGATAGGATTAGAGAGACTTGTGTGGCCTTGCTGGGAGAGAAAGATGGGATTAGAGAGACTGGCCTTGCTGGGAGAGAAAGATAGGATTAGAGAGACTGGCCTTGCTGGGAGAGAAAGATGGGATTAGAGAGACTGGCCTTGCTGGGAGAGAAAGATATGATTAGAGAGACTTGTGTGGCCTTGCTGGGAGAGAAAGATAGGATTAGAGAGACTTGTGTGGCCTTGCTGGGAGAGAAAGATATGATTAGAGAGACTTGTGTGGCCTTGCTGGGAGAGAAAGATGGGATTAGAGAGACTTGTGTGGCCTTGCTGGGAGAGAAAGATAGGATTAGAGAGACTTGTGTGGCCTTGCTGGGAGAGAAAGATGGGATTAGAGAGACTTGTGTGGCCTTGCTGGGAGAGAAAGATAGGATTAGAGAGACTGGCCTTGCTGGGAGAGAAAGATAGGATTAGAGAGACTTGTGTGGCCTTGCTGGGAGAGAAAGATGGGATTAGAGAGACTGGCCTTGCTGGGAGAGAAAGATGGGATTAGAGAGACTGGCCTTGCTGGGAGAGAAAGATAGGATTAGAGAGACTGGTCTTGTTGGGAGAGAAAGATAGGATTAGAGAGACTGGTCTTGTTGGGAGAGAAAGATAGGATTAGAGAGACTGGTCTTGCTGGGAGAGAAAGATAGGATTAGAGAGACTGGTCTTGTTGGGAGAGAAAGATAGGATTAGAGAGACTGGCCTTGCTGGGAGAGAAAGATAGGATTAGAGAGACTGGTCTTGTTGGGAGAGAAAGATGGGATTAGAGAGACTTGTGTGGCCTTGCTGGGAGAGAAAGATAGGATTAGAGAGACTGGCCTTGCTGGGAGAGAAAGATAGGATTAGAGAGACTTGTGTGGCCTTGCTGGGAGAGAAAGATGGGATTAGAGAGACTGGCCTTGCTGGGAGAGAAAGATGGGATTAGAGAGACTGGCCTTGCTGGGAGAGAAAGATAGGATTAGAGAGACTTGTGTGGCCTTGCTGGGAGAGAAAGATAGGATTAGAGAGACTTGTGTGGCCTTGCTGGGAGAGAAAGATGGGATTAGAGAGACTTGTGTGGCCTTGCTGGGAGAGAAAGATAGGATTAGAGAGACTTGTGTGGCCTTGCTGGGAGAGAAAGATAGGATTAGAGAGACTTGTGTGGCCTTGCTGGGAGAGAAAGATGGGATTAGAGAGACTTGTGTGGCCTTGCTGGGAGAGAAAGATGGGATTAGAGAGACTTGTGTGGCCTTGCTGGGAGAGAAAGATGGGATTAGAGAGACTTGTGTGGCCTTGCTGGGAGAGAAAGATGGGATTAGAGAGACTTGTGTGGCCTTGCTGGGAGAGAAAGATGGGATTAGAGAGACTTGTGTGGCCTTGCTGGGAGAGAAAGATGGGATTAGAGAGACTTGTGTGGCCTTGCTGGGAGAGAAAGATAGGATTAGAGAGACTGGCCTTGCTGGGAGAGAAAGATGGGATTAGAGAGACTGGCCTTGCTGGGAGAGAAAGATAGGATTAGAGAGACTGGCCTTGCTGGGAGAGAAAGATGGGATTAGAGAGACTTGTGTGGCCTTGCTGGGAGAGAAAGATGGGATTAGAGAGACTGGTCTTGCTGGGAGAGAAAGATAGGATTAGAGAGACTGGTCTTGTTGGGAGAGAAAGATAGGATTAGAGAGACTGGTCTTGTTGGGAGAGAAAGATAGGATTAGAGAGACTTGTGTGGCCTTGCTGGGAGAGAAAGATGGGATTAGAGAGACTTGTGTGGCCTTGCTGGGAGAGAAAGATAGGATTAGAGAGACTTGTGTGGCCTTGCTGGGAGAGAAAGATGGGATTAGAGAGACTTGTGTGGCCTTGCTGGGAGAGAAAGATAGGATTAGAGAGACTTGTGTGGCCTTGCTGGGAGAGAAAGATGGGATTAGAGAGACTGGCCTTGCTGGGAGAGAAAGATGAGATTAGAGAGACTGGCCTTGCTGGGAGAGAAAGATGGGATTAGAGAGACTTGTGTGGCCTTGCTGGGAGAGAAAGATGGGATTAGAGAGACTTGTGTGGCCTTGCTGGGAGAGAAAGATGGGATTAGAGAGACTTGTGTGGCCTTGCTGGGAGAGAAAGATAGGATTAGAGAGACTTGTGTGGCCTTGCTGGGAGAGAAAGATGGGATTAGAGAGACTTGTGTGGCCTTGCTGGGAGAGAAAGATGGGATTAGAGAGACTTGTGTGGCCTTGCTGGGAGAGAAAGATGGGATTAGAGAGACTTGTGTGGCCTTGCTGGGAGAGAAAGATGGGATTAGAGAGACTTGTGTGGCCTTGCTGGGAGAGAAAGATGGGATTAGAGAGACTTGTGTGGCCTTGCTGGGAGAGAAAGATGGGATTAGAGAGACTTGTGTGGCCTTGCTGGGAGAGAAAGATAGGATTAGAGAGACTGGCCTTGCTGGAAGAGAAAGATGGGATTAGAGAGACTGGCCTTGCTGGGAGAGAAAGATAGGATTAGAGAGGCTGGCCTTGCTGGGAGAGAAAGATGGGATTAGAGAGACTTGTGTGGCCTTGCTGGGAGAGAAAGATGGGATTAGAGAGACTGGTCTTGCTGGGAGAAAGATAGGATTAGAGAGACTGGTCTTGTTGGGAGAGAAAGATAGGATTAGAGAGACTGGTCTTGTTGGGAGAGAAAGATAGGATTAGAGAGACTTGTGTGGCCTTGCTGGGAGAGAAAGATGGGATTAGAGAGACTGGTCTTGCTGGGAGAGAAAGATAGGATTAGAGAGACTGGTCTTGCTGGAAGAGAAAGATAGGATTAGAGAGACTGGTCTTGTTGGGAGAGAAAGATAGGATTAGAGAGACTGGTCTTGTTGGGAGAGAAAGATAGGATTAGAGAGACTGGTCTTGTTGGGAGAGAAAGATAGGATTAGAGAGACTTGTGTGGCCTTGCTGGGAGAGAAAGATAGGATTAGAGAGACTGGTCTTGTTGGGAGAGAAAGATAGGATTAGAGAGACTTGTGTGGCCTTGCTGGGAGAGAAAGATAGGATTAGAGAGACTGGTCTTGTTGGGAGAGAAAGATAGGATTAGAGAGACTGGTCTTGCTGGGAGAGAAAGATAGGATTAGAGAGACTTGTGTGGCCTTGTTGGGAGAGAAAGATAGGATTAGAGTGACTTGTGTGGCCTTGCTGGGAGAAAGATGGGATTAGAGAGACTTGTGTGGCCTTGCTGGGAGAGAAAGATGGGATTAGAGAGACTGGTCTTGCTGGGAGAGAAAGATGGGATTAGAGAGACTGGTCTTGCTGGGAGAGAAAGATAGGATTAGAGAGACTGGCCTTGCTGGGAGAGAAAGATAGGATTAGAGAGACTTGTGTGGCCTTGCTGGGAGAGAAAGATAGGATTAGAGAGACTGGCCTTGCTGGGAGAGAAAGATCAGGGAGACTTGAACATGAAAGGAACAGGAAATAAAAAGTAACATTAGAACAGAATGATGCAGTGGGGAACAGATAAGAACAGTGGGGAACAGATAAGAACAGTGGGGAACAGATAAGAACAGTGGGAACAGATAAGAACAGTGGGGAACAGATAAGAACAGTGGGGAACAGATAAGAACAGTGGGGAACAGATAAGAACAGTGGGGAACAGATAAGAACAGTGGGGAACAGATAAGAACAGTGGGGAACAGATAAGAACAGTGGGGAACAGATAAGAACAGTGGGGAACAGATAAGAACAGTGGGGAACAGTTAGGAACAGAATGGTGCAGTGGGGAACAGATAAGAACAGTGGGGAACAGTGAGATAGGAACAGTGGGGAACAGAATGGTGCTTTGGGGAACATATAAGAACAGTGGGGAACAGTGAGATAGGAACAGTGGGGAACAGAATGGTGCTTTGGGGAACATAACAGGGCAGTGGGGAACAGATAGTGTAAAACAGAGCAGCTAATATTGTTTCAGAGGTTCTAAATAACAGGCTTTTATGTAATAACTAGCCGTGGGTACCCCTCACACATGAATTATAGGCCTATACATTTGAATGTTATGTTTGTTTGAGAAAAATATTTTATAAAATAGTTATTGGTCAAAACGCTATGTGGCTTACTACACATTGAATGATATTAGTGACAAAGCAAAGAAATAACTAAATAGCTAAAAATCCGACTCATTTAAAATAACATATCCTACCAATACCTATTAGAAAATAAAAATGATATACATTATTAGTCAACACAACATATTAACTGCACACACTGATTAAGAGACTATTCAATGGTATTTATGTTGTTTTTTAAAGTAATTTGTATTACTTTTGGCCAAGAAAATTGCATACATTTAATAGGGTTCATTTTGATAGGTAGATCTATAGATCTAAATCAAATTTCAATGAAATAGTTAGTTTCTTCATATTCTAAAATTGGAAGATGACGTCATTACTTTTGTGTACTTTCCATAGTTTAAACATGTGGCATGTGACGTCATTACTTTTGTGTACTTTCCATAGTTTAAACATGTGGCATGTGACGCCATTACTTTTGTGTACTTTCCATAGTTTAAACATGTGGCATGTGACGCCATTACTTTTGTGTACTTTCCATAGTTTAACATGTGGCATGTGACGTCATTACTTTTGTGTACTTTCCATAGTTTAAACATGTGGCATGTGACGCCATTACTTTTGTGTACTTTCCATAGTTTAAACATGTGGCATGTGACACCATTACTTTTGTGTACTTTCCATAGTTTAAACATGTGGCATGTGACGCCATTACTTTTGTGTACTTTCCATAGTTTAAACATGTGGCATGTGACGTCATTACTTTTGTGTACTTTCCATAGTTTAAACATGTGGCATGTGACGCCATTACTTTTGTGTACTTTCCATAGTTTAACATGTGGCATGTGATGCCATTACTTTTGTGTACTTTCCATAGTTTAAACATGTGGCATGTGACGCCATTACTTTTGTGTACTTTCCATAGTTTAAACATGTGGCATGTGACGCCATTACTTTTGTGTACTTTCCATAGTTTAAACATGTGGCATGTGACGTCATTACTTTTGTGTACTTTCCATAGTTTAAACATGTGGCATGTGACGTCATTGTTTTTTGGGTTCCTGTCACAACATGAAACTTTTCCGCTTGCATAATTAAAAATGTTTCTACATTCGAATATGCCTTTATTTTTTATTTTCCTTCTTAAACAAAATTTAGTTTATACATTTAAAACATCCAGCATATTATTTCATATTATTTTCAACAGAAGTCCATATCTTTAAGTTCTCAATATATCGCAGAACATCATTATCACATACCCTCAAAAAGATTGCAGACAGGGAGAGAGAGAGAAGTGCACACATGGACTTTATATATATTAGGATACATTAAAAAGTAGAAAAAAAATGATTTTCTTTAAATATATAATAATACACTACTATTTAAAGCATGGGTCTCTTTATTATCTAATAATCTAATATTTAGGAAGAGACGCACGCTGTCGACAGACAGACAGAGGAAGCAAGTTAAATAAAAGTTTGTAAAAAGTAAAAATGAAACAAAACAGTAAATGAACTTAAAAGTAATATTTTTTTTTAATTTAATGAAAATAAAGATTTATATATAATATAGTACTATATATCATTTATATTTTTATATATATTTTATATTTTTATAATTACTTTATACTTGTTTCATTTTCTTATTTTTAATGCAATTAAAAGCTTATTATTCTAAATGTGTAAGATAGACAGCATATAGAGAAAGTATTGTAATTGTGCACAAAAAATAAATAGGATTTTATTTATAACAGTTTTGGCCATTGTACACTTCCTTCCTAGTTTATCAATATTATTATATACCAAATATAAAAGATGCATTGATTGTTAGGTGAATATTTTCAAATATAAGTAAAAGTTTGTGTAGAAAGGTTACACTCAACTTTCAAACCACTTCCAGTAAATGGAAGTGGCATTTTATTTTCTTGGGAATATGACGTCTTGTATATACAATTTCATACATAAGAATTACATCTTATACTTGGAGAACTTTCAAATGTGACCTACGATATCCAAAGAAATTAAAAAATCGACCCACTCTTTTAATTTCAGTTTTTTAAATAGTAGTTAGTAATTCTATTTTTTTTTTTAAATTATTATTTTCTCCTTTTTATTGCATAATTGTACAAAAGGTTGATGTTAAAGTATTTTATGCAAATTTTTTTTACTCAATTCTATTCTATTTAAAAACACAAAAAATTAAAAAAACAGTAAAAAAACATTTCTGTAAATGCAAACCATTTTACTGTTGCATAAGAATATACAAGAAAGTTTAGAGAAGATCGCTCCCGCTTTTTAAAATATACTTTCTCGTATACAAAATTTGGAGGAAGTATTGTAATAGTGCAACATATTGCCTGTTTTTCACCTCCTTGAGTCAGAAAAATTTGGTTTTGCAATTTTGTCTTTATAATTGTGTGTGTGTGTGTGTCTGATTGTCTGTGAACACAATAACAGCTGAGCTGACAAAATTTCATAAATAAGTGAAAATTTATTAAGTTTTTCTTGATAAAGTACTGATGTTCAGCATTATTATACACACATTGTTTGCCGTTTATTTGGGATGCATTGCTTTTTTTCTACAAGATTCTATTTTTGAAAATTCAAGTATTTAAAAATTAATTTAAAAAATCATGCCTAGATCTGGAATAGCCATCCCTTGTAGTGTTATAAGTTTTAAAATAATATTCTTGAAAGTTTAAGGGAGATTACTCCATCTTTATTTTTGTATTCAGATAACAATCTCTTTTTACTTACTCAAGTCTAAACACATTGCAATATAAAACAAATATAAAAAAGCCTCTAGAGCAACAAGCTTTTACATACACTGAAAATAAGAACATAAAACTAATTTACTTCATTTAGTAAGAAAATAGCTCATGAGATCTTTAACATATTTTTGAGACAAAAGCATTTATTAAAGAAAGTGAATCAATTATTTTATTTTTTAATTTTCAGTGCATGTAAAAGCTTATTGCTGCCAAGTAAAGGTTTTTTTTTTATTTGTTTGATTTTCTACTTTTTAGTAATTAATATTTTATTAATTCAACAGTACCAATGCTGTGACTTTAAAATATTTGCATTAAAACACTATTAGAGGTTCCTAAAAGATAATAACCCTTCCCCCAGTGAAAGCAGCAGCCCATGACGATAGTTACAGACAACAGCAAATAGATCAAGCAGATCCAGTTACTTCCTCTTAGTTTCAAATTGTTTAAAAACTATTATCTGCCCCTAATAGTCTGCACTAGATCGACCACCTCTGCGATTGTAAACATTCTTGTGAACCACAGCACAACAAACTGTAAAGGGTGATAGCGTCTAGTTAGTTATCCCTCCTTCTACTATTGAAGAATATAGTGATATAATGTTGTTATCTCCCCTTAGTTACTTTTTTTTAAATGACTAATTAAACATCTAATTAAGTTAAAAAATAGACTTTTATTATCATCAAAGTGGAACATATCTGGAAAGTTTAATTGAAATTGCTGCATTTGAAGTGGGGCGAAATTGAGTTACACAATTTGCCACAAACCCACAGACAGTGCAAACTAAATAAAAGCTAGTAAAAAAGGTTTTTTCAAAATTAGGCCAACAGAAGGCCAATAAAAGTTTTTTTCAAAATTAGGCCAACAGTAGGCCTACTGCTTAGTGTTCCCTAATACGGCTGATTGAACTGCTGTATCATAAAGTCAAGATTTTGACATTTTTCACCATTTTAGATTTGTTATAATTTTTATAACTATTAATCAAATGGCTGGTTCAAGAGTATGCTACCTAGAGTTTTTATTCTCATTTCATGTTACAGCATGCAATTGAACTTTTAAAAAAGTAAAAACTTGAAAAACATCATCACATTCAACTGACTTTGGTGTCAGCCCACACCCTCCTTAATTGTTAAAGATTCCTATACTTAGACAAAACCACTTTGCCCTACATCTATATGTAATTCCTCAAGTATATACCAACCTCAATTTTCTCCTCATATACTGTAACTGTTGAGAATTCACCAGAAATTTCAAAACTTTCTAAAGACCCTGATCTTTTCTTTTTCTTTTTTTTCTTTTCTTTCTTCTCTTCATAGCGCCGAGATCCTCTAGAGAAGGACTGGGCCAACTTCCTACTAAGTCCACAAAACATGCTCTGACTTGTGTGAGCGAAGATGTTGCTTATCTCCACAAACAGCACATCAATAGATGTCACATAGTTCAGTATAGGATATTTTGCTTATCTCCACAAACAGCACATCAATAGATGTCACAAAGTTTAGTATAGGATATTTTGCTTATCTCCACAAACAGCACATCAATAGATGTCACATAGTTTAGTATAGGATATTTTGCTTATCTCCACAAACAGCACATCAATAGATGTCACATAGTTTAGTATAGGATATTTTGCTTATCTCCACAAACAGCACATCAATAGATGTCACATAGTTTAGTATAAAAACACAGTATTTAATATTTGTATTTAAGGCCAACACCCCGCTATTTTATCTTTCTAAACACCAGCAGAATTAAAAGGCTTATAGTCACAGCTTTTATCTTTCTTAACACCAGCAGAATTAAAAGGCTTATAGTCACAGCTTACAAGTCATATCTGAGCTACTTAAAACTACTTAAGACCATAAAAAAGCACACTACTTTCTCAGCACACCTCTTACACCAAAGACCATAAATAAGCACACTACTTTCTAAAATCAGCACACCTCTTACACCCCCTTTTAACACTTTAAACTTTTTTCCTAGTCTGTGTGTGCAACTGGGTTTTAACAAAATACTTAAGTTTGAATGACCACTGAGCAGGCAGGAACACAAATGGTATATATACCGTGCTACAGTGCTAACTCTACTTAACCAAATGGTTTGGTTCAAGTACTAAAACTACACAAATTGTATTGTTTAAAGTGCACACACACAAACCTGTGAATGTGATGATATGCTGGCTATAGCACACACACACACACAAAGACCTGTTGTCATATGTTGGCTATAGCACACACACACGCACACACACACAGACCTGTGGTCATATGTTGGCTATAGCACACACACACACACAGACCTGTGGCCATATGTTGGCTATAGCACACACACACACACAGACCTGTGGCCATATGTTGTCTATAGCACACACACACACACACAGACCTGTGGCCATATGTTGTCTATAGCACACACACACACACAGACCTGTGGCCATATGTTGTCTATAGCACACACACACACACACACACACACACAGACCTGTGGTCATATGTTGGCTATAGCACACACACACACACACACACACACACAGACCTGTGGCCATATGTTGGCTATAGCACACACACACACAGACCTGTGGCCATATGTTGGCTATAGCACACACACACACACACACACAGACCTGTGGCCATATGTTGGCTATAGCACACACACACACACAGACCTGTGGCCATATGTTGGCTATAGCACACACACACACACAGACCTGTGGCCATATGTTGGCTATAGCACACACACACACACACACACACACAGACCTGTGGCCATATGTTGGCTATAGCACACACACACACACAGACCTGTGGCCATATGTTGGCTATAGCACACACACACACACACACACACACAGACCTGTGGCCATATGTTGGCTATAGCACACACACACACACAGACCTGTGGCCATATGTTGGCTATAGCACACACACACACACAGACCTGTGGCCATATGTTGGCTATAGCACACACACACACACACACACACAGACCTGTGGCCATATGTTGGCTATAGCACACACACACACACACACACAGACCTGTGGCCATATGTTGGCTATAGCACACACACACACACACACACACACACAGATCTGTGGCCATATGTTGGCTATAGCACACACACACACACACACACAGACCTGTGGCCATATGTTGGCTATAGCACACACACACACAGACCTGTGGCCATATGTTGGCTATAGCACACACACACACACACACAGACCTGTGGCCATATGTTGGCTATAGCACACACACACACAGACCTGTGGTCATATGTTGGCTATAGCACACACACACACACACACAGACCTGTGGCCATATGTTGGCTATAGCACACACACACACACACAGACCTGTGGTCATATGTTGGCTATAGCACACACACACACACACAGACCTGTGGCCATATGTTGGCTATAGCACACACACACACAGACCTGTGGCCATATGTTGGCTATAGCACACACACACACAGACCTGTGGTCATATGTTGGCTATAGCACACACACACACACACACAGACCTGTGGCCATATGTTGGCTATAGCACACACACACACACACACACAGACCTGTGGTCATATGTTGGCTATAGCACACACACACACACAGACCTGTGGCCATATGTTGGCTATAGCACACACACACACAGACCTGTGGCCATATGTTGGCTATAGCACACACACACACACACACACAGACCTGTGGTCATATGTTGGCTATAGCACACACACACACACAGACCTGTGGCCATATGTTGGCTATAGCACACACACACACACACACACAGACCTGTGGTCATATGTTGGCTATAGCACACACACACACACACAGACCTGTGGTCATATGTTGGCTATAGCACACACACACACACACACAGACCTGTGGTCATATGTTGGCTATAGCACACACACACACACAGACCTGTGGTCATATGTTGGCTATAGCACACACACACACACAGACCTGTGGCCATATGTTGGCTATAGCACACACACACACACACAGACCTGTGGCCATATGTTGGCTATAGCACACACACACACACACAGACCTGTGGTCATATGTTGGCTATAGCACACACTCACACACACACAGACCTGTGGTCATATGTTGGCTATAGCACACACACACACACAGACCTGTGGCCATATGTTGGCTATAGCACACACACACACAGACCTGTGGTCATATGTTGGCTATAGCACACACTCACACACACACAGACCTGTGGTCATATGTTGGCTATAGCACACACACACACACAGACCTGTGGCCATATGTTGGCTATAGCACACACACACACACACACAGACCTGTGGTCATATGTTGGCTATAGCACACACACACACACGTGTGGTAAGTTGGCCAGAGCACAGTAATAAGGTTGTGTATACTACTAGAATACTAACCCACAAACATTGATAATATTGATTGGATAAAAAAAAAAGTCTCAATAAAATCGCCGTAACGACACAGACAATAACCAGGTTTGATCATTGGCTATTCTACCAACAAGATCTCTACTAGATCTACCTAGTTCTAGAATCTAGATCTAGATTCTAGTAGTCCGTAGACCTAAGCTTTATCACTTATCTCTGACATCGCTTACAGATAGACGATACAACTAATGTGAAGATTTGAATAATAGATCTAGATTCTAGATCTAGGGTCGGATAATGGGATTGAAATCTTCACTGGTCAAATTTTTAAATGTGATTTACAATCGATTCACATGTAAACTATTTAGAATCTAGTATTTTGGTCTTTGATGGTGCCATTTCCCCAGACAGGAGAAAAGTTGCTACCTGTTGAACACCTGCATACCACACTGGTTAACAAAACGGTGTCAATTTTTAACTGATTTCATTTCAACCATTGCAAAATTTATAACCCTAGTTTTAAAATATGAACTGATGTCAAAGGCGTCCAGTTTGAAAATTAATCCAGCACTTTTGTATCCAGCAATGTTGACATGATGGCACACCTACACGGCCTACACACGTGACCTCAGCGGCACACCTACACGGCCTACACACGTGACCTCGGCGGCACACCTAGACACGAAGCTTGCTAGCCGATCTAGCGGCGTGGGAGGGGAGAGAACCATCAGCAGTGTTTACAATAACAAAACAGATCGAGATCTAGGAACCAATCTAGTGCTGATCCAGTGCAAGGTTGGAGGTTACAGAACAGTGCGCTGTAGACAGTGTGGGGCTGTAGACTAGACAGTGTGTAGACTAGACAGTCTGTAGACTAGACAGTCTGTAGACTAGACAGTGTGGGCTGTAGACTAGACAGTGTGGGCTGTAGACTAGACAGTGTGGGCTGTAGACTAGACAGTCTGTAGACTAGACAGTCTGTAGACTAGACAGTATGTAGACTAGACAGTCTGTAGACTAGACAGTGTGGGCTGTAGACTAGACAGTCTGTAGACTAGACAGTCTGTAGACTAGACAGTGTGGGGCTGTAGACTAGACAGTGTGGGGCTGTAGACTAGACAGTCTGTAGACTAGACAGTCTGTAGACTAGACAGTCTGTAGACTAGACAGTCTGTAGACTAGACAGTGTGGGGCTGTAGATTAGACAGTCTGTAGACTAGACAGTCTGTAGACTAGACAGTGTGGGGCTGTAGACTAGACAGTGTGGGGCTGTAGACTAGACAGTGTGGGGCTGTAGACTAGACAGTGTGGGGCTGTAGACTAGACAGTGTGGGGCTGTAGACTAGACAGTGTGTAGACTAGACAGTGTGGGGCTGTAGACTAGACAGTGTGGGGCTGTAGACTAGACAGTCTGTAGACTAGACAGTGTGGGGCTGTAGACTAGACAGTGTGGGGCTGGGGCTGTAGACTAGACAGTGTGGGGCTGTAGACTAGACAGTCTGTAGACTAGACAGTGTGGGGCTGTAGACTAGACAGTCTGTAGACTAGACAGTCTGTAGACTAGACAGTCTGTAGACTAGACAGTCTGTAGACTAGACAGTGTGGGGCTGTAGACTAGAGTGTCTGTAGACTAGACAGTCTGTAGACTAGACAGTGTGGGGCTGTAGACTAGACAGTCTGTAGACTAGACAGTGTGGGGCTGTAGACTAGACAGTCTGTAGACTAGACAGTCTGTAGACTAGACAGTCTGTAGACTAGACAGTGTGGGGCTGTAGACTAGACAGTGTGTAGACTAGACAGTCTGTAGACTAGACAGTGTGGGGCTGTAGACTAGACAGTGTGTAGACTAGACAGTGTGGGGCTGTAGACTAGACAGTGTGTAGACTAGACAGTCTGTAGCTGTAGACTAGACAGTGTGGCGCTGTAGACTAGACAGTGTGGGGCTGTAGACTAGACAGTCTGTAGACTAGACAGTGTGGGGCTGTAGACTAGACAGTGTGGGGCTGTAGACTAGACAGTCTGTAGACTAGACAGTGTGGGGCTGTAGACTAGACAGTGTGGGGCTGTAGACTAGACAGTGTGGGGCTGTAGACTAGACAGTGTGGGGCTGTAGACTAGACAGTGTGGGGCTGTAGACTAGACAGTGTGGGGCTGTAGACTAGACAGTGTGGGGCTGTAGACTAGACAGTGTGGGGCTGTAGACTAGACAGTGTGGGGCTGTAGACTAGACAGTGTGGGGCTGTAGACTAGACAGTGTGGGGCTGTAGACTAGACAGTGTGGGGCTGTAGACTAGACAATGTGGGGCTGTAGACTAGACAGTGTGGGGCTGGGGCTGTAGACTAGACAGTGTGGGGCTGGGGCTGTAGACTAGACAGTGTGGGGCTGTAGACTAGACAGTGTGGGGCTGGGGCTGTAGACTAGACAGTGTGGGGCTGGGGCTGTAGACTAGACAGTGTGGGGCTGTAGACTAGACAGTGTGGGGCTGGGGCTGTAGACTAGACAGTGTGGGGCTGGGGCTGTAGACTAGACAGTGTGGGGCTGTAGACTAGACAGTGTGGGGCTGTAGACTAGACAGTGTGGGGCTGTAGACTAGACAGTGTGGGGCTGTAGACTAGACAGTGTGGGGCTGTAGACTAGACAGTCTGTAGACTAGACAGTCTGTAGACTAGACAGTGTGGGGCTGTAGACTAGACAGTGTGTAGACTAGACAGTGTGGGGCTGTAGACTAGACAGTGTGTAGACTAGACAGTCTGTAGCTGTAGACTAGACAGTGTGGCGCTGTAGACTAGACAGTGTGGGGCTGTAGACTAGACAGTCTGTAGACTAGACAGTGTGGGGCTGTAGACTAGACAGTGTGGGGCTGTAGACTAGACAGTGTGGGGCTGTAGACTAGACAGTGTGGGGCTGTAGACTAGACAGTGTGGGGCTGTAGACTAGACAGTGTGGGGCTGTAGACTAGACAGTGTGGGGCTGTAGACTAGACAGTCTGTAGACTAGACAGTGTGGGGCTGTAGACTAGACAGTGTGGGGCTGTAGACTAGACAGTGTGGGGCTGGGGCTGTAGACTAGACAGTGTGGGGCTGTAGACTAGACAGTGTGTAGACTAGACAGTCTGTAGCTGTAGACTAGACAGTGTGGCGCTGTAGACTAGACAGTGTGGGGCTGTAGACTAGACAGTCTGTAGACTAGACAGTGTGGGGCTGTAGACTAGACAGTGTGGGGCTGTAGACTAGACAGTGTGGGGCTGTAGACTAGACAGTGTGGGGCTGTAGACTAGACAGTGTGGGGCTGTAGACTAGACAGTGTGGGGCTGTAGACTAGACAGTGTGGGGCTGGGGCTGTAGACTAGACAGTGTGGGGCTGTAGACTAGACAGTGTGGGGCTGTAGACTAGACAGTGTGGGGCTGTAGACTAGACAGTGTGGGGCTGTAGACTAGACAGTGTGGGGCTGTAGACTAGACAGTGTGGGGCTGGGGCTGTAGACTAGACAGTGTGGGGCTGTAGACTAGACAGTGTGGGGCTGTAGACTAGACAGTGTGGGGCTGGGGCTGTAGACTAGACAGTGTGGGGCTGTAGACTAGACAATGTGGGGCTGTAGACTAGACAGTGTGTAGACTAGACAGTCTGTAGACTAGACAGTGTGGGGCTGTAGACTAGACAGTGTGGGGCTGTAGACTAGACAGTGTGTAGACTAGACAGTCTGTAGACTAGACAGTGTGGGGCTGTAGACTAGACAGTGTGTAGACTAGACAGTGTGGGGCTGTAGACTAGACAGTGTGTAGACTAGACAGTCTGTAGCTGTAGACTAGACAGTGTGGCGCTGTAGACTAGACAGTGTGGGGCTGTAGACTAGACAGTCTGTAGACTAGACAGTGTGGGGCTGTAGACTAGACAGTGTGGGGCTGTAGACTAGACAGTGTGGGGCTGTAGACTAGACAGTGTGGGGCTGTAGACTAGACAGTGTGGGGCTGTAGACTAGACAGTGTGGGGCTGTAGACTAGACAGTGTGGGGCTGTAGACTAGACAGTGTGGGGCTGGGGCTGTAGACTAGACAGTGTGGGGCTGTAGACTAGACAGTGTGGGGCTGTAGACTAGACAGTGTGGGGCTGGGGCTGTAGACTAGACAGTGTGGGGCTGTAGACTAGACAGTGTGGGGCTGTAGACTAGACAGTGTGGGGCTGGGGCTGTAGACTAGACAGTGTGGGGCTGTAGACTAGACAATGTGGGGCTGTAGACTAGACAGTGTGGGGCTGTAGACTAGACAGTGTATAGACTAGACAGTCTGTAGACTAGACAGTGTGGGGCTGTAGACTAGACAGTGTGTAGACTAGACAGTGTGGGGCTGTAGACTAGACAGTGTGTAGACTAGACAGTCTGTAGCTGTAGACTAGACAGTGTGGCGCTGTAGACTAGACAGTGTGGGGCTGTAGACTAGACAGTCTGTAGACTAGACAGTGTGGGGCTGTAGACTAGACAGTGTGGGGCTGTAGACTAGACAGTGTGGGGCTGTAGACTAGACAGTGTGGGGCTGTAGACTAGACAGTGTGGGGCTGTAGACTAGACAGTGTGGGGCTGTAGACTAGACAGTGTGGGGCTGTAGACTAGACAGTGTGGGGCTGTAGACTAGACAGTGTGGGGCTGTAGACTAGACAGTGTGGGGCTGGGGCTGTAGACTAGACAGTGTGGGGCTGTAGACTAGACAGTGTGGGGCTGGGGCTGTAGACTAGACAGTGTGGGGCTGGGGCTGTAGACAGTGTGGGGCTGTAGACTAGACAGTGTGGGGCTGGGGCTGTAGACAGTGTGGGGCTGTAGACTAGACAGTGTGGGGCTGTAGACTAGACAGTGTGGGGCTGTAGACTAGACAGTGTGGGGCTGGGGCTGTAGACAGTGTGGGGCTGTAGACTAGACAGTGTGGGGCTGGGGCTGTAGACAGTGTGGGGCTGTAGACTAGACAGTGTGGGGCTGGGGCTGTAGACTAGACAGTGTGGGGCTGGGGCTGTAGACAGTGTGGGGCTGTAGACTAGACAGTGTGGGGCTGTAGACTAGACAGTGTGGGGCTGTAGACTAGACAGTGTGGGGCTGTAGACTAGACAGTGTGGGGCTGGGGCTGTAGACTAGACAGTGTGGGGCTGTAGACTAGACAGTGTGGGGCTGTAGACTAGACAGTGTGGGGCTGTAGACTAGACAGTGTGGGGCTGTAGACTAGACAGTGTGGGGCTGTAGACTAGACAGTGTGGGGCTGTAGACTAGACAGTGTGGGGCTGGGGCTGTAGACTAGACAGTGTGGGGCTGTAGACTAGACAGTGTGGGGCTGGGGCTGTAGACTAGACAGTGTGGGGCTGGGGCTGTAGACAGTGTGGGGCTGTAGACTAGACAGTGTGGGGCTGGGGCTGTAGACAGTGTGGGGCTGTAGACTAGACAGTGTGGGGCTGTAGACTAGACAGTGTGGGGCTGTAGACTAGACAGTGTGGGGCTGGGGCTGTAGACAGTGTGGGGCTGTAGACTAGACAGTGTGGGGCTGGGGCTGTAGACAGTGTGGGGCTGTAGACTAGACAGTGTGGGGCTGGGGCTGTAGACTAGACAGTGTGGGGCTGGGGCTGTAGACAGTGTGGGGCTGTAGACTAGACAGTGTGGGGCTGTAGACTAGACAGTGTGGGGCTGGGGCTGTAGACTAGACAGTGTGGGGCTGTAGACTAGACAGTGTGGGGCTGGGGCTGTAGACTAGACAGTGTGGGGCTGGGGCTGTAGACAGTGTGGGGCTGTAGACTAGACAGTGTGGGGCTGTAGACTAGACAGTGTGGGGCTGTAGACTAGACAGTGTGGGGCTGTAGACTAGACAGTGTGGGGCTGGGGCTGTAGACTAGACAGTGTGGGGCTGTAGACTAGACAGTGTGGGGCTGTAGACTAGACAGTGTGGGGCTGTAGACTAGACAGTGTGGGGCTGGGGCTGTAGACTAGACAGTGTGGGGCTGTAGACTAGACTGAGTGGGGCTGTAGACTAGACAGTGTGGGGCTGTAGACTAGACAGTGTGGGGCTGTAGACTAGACAGTGTGGGGCTGGGGCTGTAGACTAGACAGTGTGGGGCTGTAGACTAGACAGTGTGGGGCTGTAGACTAGACAGTGTGGGGCTGGGGCTGTAGACTAGACAGTGTGGGGCTGTAGACTAGACAGTGTGGGGCTGTAGACTAGACAATGTGGGGCTGTAGACTAGACAGTGTGGGGCTGTAGACTAGACAGTGTGTAGACTAGACAGTCTGTAGACTAGACAGTGTGGGGCTGTAGACTAGACAGTGTGGGGCTGTAGACTAGACAGTGTGGGGCTGGGGCTGTAGACTAGACAGTGTGGGGCTGTAGACTAGACAGTGTGGGGCTGTAGACTAGACCAGGGGTCTCCAAACTACGGCCCGCGGGCCGGATGCGGCCCGCGATGTCCTCTCATCCGGCCCGCGGAGATCTTTTTGTCCAATGAAAAATCGTTCGTTGGTTATTGCTAAGGAATTTTGCCCAGAAAAATCAAAGAAATGCCTGGAAGAAACTGGCCCCCGAACTGAAATTTTATAGTTAATGCGGCCCTCGGACTGAAAAGTTTGGAGACCCCTGGACTAGACTGAGTGGGGCTGTAGACTAGACAGTGTGGGGCTGTAGACTAGACAGTGTGGGGCTGTAGACTAGACAATGTGGGGCTGTAGACTAGACAGTCTGTAGACTAGACAGTGTGGGGCTGTAGACTAGACAGTGTGGGGCTGTAGACTAGACAGTGTGGGGCTGTAGACTAGACAGTGTGGGGCTGTAGACTAGACAATGTGGGGCTGTAGACTAGACAGTCTGTAGACTAGACAGTGTGGGGCTGTAGACTAGACAGTGTGGGGCTGTAGACTAGACAGTGTGGGGCTGTAGACTAGACAGTGTGGGGCTGTAGACTAGACAGTGTGGGGCTGTAGACTAGACAGTGTGGGGCTGTAGACTAGACAGTGTGGGGCTGTAGACTAGACAGTGTGGGGCTGTAGACTAGACAGTGTGGGGCTGTAGACTAGACAGTGTGGGGCTGTAGACTAGACAGTGTGGGGCTGTAGACTAGACAATGTGGGGCTGTAGACTAGACAGTGTGGGGCTGTAGACTAGACAGTGTGGGGCTGTAGACTAGACAATGTGGGGCTGTAGACTAGACAGTGTGGGGCTGTAGACTAGACAGTGTGGGGCTGTAGACTAGACAATGTGGGGCTGTAGACTAGACAGTGTGGGGCTGTAGACTAGACAGTGTGGGGCTGTAGACTAGACAGTGTGGGGCTGTAGACTAGACAATGTGGGGCTGTAGACTAGACAGTGTGGGGCTGTAGACTAGACAGTCTGTAGACTAGACAGTGTGGGGCTGTAGACTAGACAGTGTGGGGCTGTAGACTAGACAGTGTGGGGCTGTAGACTAGACAGTGTGGGGCTGTAGACTAGACAGTGTGGGGCTGTAGACTAGACAGTGTGGGGCTGTAGACTAGACAATGTGGGGCTGTAGACTAGACTGAGTGGGGCTGTAGACTAGACAGTCTGTAGACTAGACAGTGTGGGGCTGTAGACTAGACAGTGTGGGGCTGTAGACTAGACAGTGTGGGGCTGTAGACTAGACAGTGTGGGGCTGTAGACTAGACAGTGTGGGGCTGTAGACTAGACAGTGTGGGGCTGTAGACTAGACAGTGTGGGGCTGTAGACTACACAATGTGGGGCTGTAGACTAGACAGTGTGGGGCTGTAGACTAGACAGTGTGGGGCTGTAGACTAGACAATGTGGGGCTGTAGACTAGACAGTGTGGGGCTGTAGACTAGACTGAGTGGGGCTGTAGACTAGACAGTGTGGGGCTGTAGACTAGACAGTGTGGGGCTGTAGACTAGACTGAGTGGGGCTGTAGACTAGACAGTGTGGGGCTGTAGACTAGACAGTCTGTAGACTAGACAGTCTGTAGACTAGACAGTGTGGGGCTGTAGACTAGACTGAGTGGGGCTGTAGACTAGACAGTGTGGGGCTGTAGACTAGACAGTGTGGGGCTGTAGACTAGACTGAGTGGGGCTGTAGACTAGACAGTGTGGGGCTGTAGACTAGACAGTCTGTAGACTAGACAGTCTGTAGACTAGACAGTCTGTAGACTAGACTGAGTGGGGCTGTAGACTAGACAGTGTGGGGCTGTAGACTAGACAGTGTGGGGCTGTAGACTAGACTGAGTGGGGCTGTAGACTAGACAGTGTGGGGCTGTAGACTAGACTGAGTGGGGCTGTAGACTAGACAGTGTGGGGCTGTAGACTAGACAGTGTGGGGCTGTAGACTAGACAGTGTGGGGCTGTAGACTAGACAGTGTGGGGCTGTAGACTAGACAGTGTGGGGCTGTAGACTAGACAGTGTGGGGCTGTAGACTAGACAGTGTGGGGCTGTAGACTAGACAGTGTGGGGCTGTAGACTAGACAGTGTGGGGCTGTAGACTAGACTGAGTGGGGCTGTAGACTAGACAGTGTGGGGCTGTAGACTAGACAGTCTGTAGACTAGACAGTCTGTAGACTAGACAGTCTGTAGACTAGACTGAGTGGGGCTGTAGACTAGACAGTGTGGGGCTGTAGACTAGACAGTGTGGGGCTGTAGACTAGACTGAGTGGGGCTGTAGACTAGACAGTGTGGGGCTGTAGACTAGACTGAGTGGGGCTGTAGACTAGACAGTGTGGGGCTGTAGACTAGACAGTGTGGGGCTGTAGACTAGACAGTGTGGGGCTGTAGACTAGACAGTGTGGGGCTGTAGACTAGACAGTGTGGGGCTGTAGACTAGACAGTGTGGGGCTGTAGACTAGACAGTGTGGGGCTGTAGACTAGACAGTGTGGGGCTGTAGACTAGACAGTGTGGGGCTGTAGACTAGACAGTGTGGGGCTGTAGACTAGACAGTGTGGGGCTGTAAACTAGACAGTGTGGGGCTGTAGACTAGACAGTGTGGGGCTGTAGACTAGACAGTGTGGGGCTGTAGACTAGACAGTGTGGGGCTGTAGACTAGACAGTGTGGGGCTGTAGACTAGACAGTGTGGGGCTGTAGACTAGACAGTGTGGGGCTGTAGACTAGACAGTGTGGGGCTGGGGCTGTAGACTAGACAATGTGGGGCTGTAGACTAGACAGTGTGGGGCTGTAGACTAGACAGTGTGGGGCTGTAGCTCAATCGGGAAATTGAAAGTGGATAAAATTAAAATTCCAAGATTTGAGGAGGCACACACACACAGACACACACACATATACTGAGTAAACTAAAAGCCTTTAAAAAATAAAAATGGGGAAATCGTGGAAGTGGGGAGCGAGGACAATAATGGCATTGATCATCAGGCAAACTTTAAAGGATTTCAGCAGAGAATGTTATTACTACTTACTTCATAGTATTCTTTGTTGGCTGCCATTTTAAGGGCGTTAATCCACTCTTCCATGTCCCTTCTGCTCTCAGCACACACAATAATGTTTCGTGATGGGGTGATCACCTGAGGACACACAATCTCATGATGACATCAACTTTAATCTTATGATGATAACAACTTTAATCTCATGATGACATCAACTTTAAATCTCATGATAACATCAACTTTAAATCTCTTGATAACATCAACTTTAATCTCATGATAACATCAACTTTAATCTCATGATGACATCAACTTTAATCTCATGATAACATCAACTTTAAATCTCATGATGACATCAACTTTAAATGTCATGTAAACATCAAATTTTAATTTGACGAAATCAATAATTTGAAGAACTTCGAATCATACTGGAGTAGCCAAGCCGTACACTCCCTTGGTGACGCTTCTGTTGACAAATGATCTGTGACTAGTTATTTTATCATAACACACGTATGTTCTCTTAAGTTAGGAGACGATATTAATGTGACGCTACTGTTGACAAATGATCTGTGACTAGTTATTTTATCATAACACACGTATGTTCTCTTAAGTTAGGAGACGATATTAATGTGACGCTACTGTTGACAAATGATCTGTGACTAGTTATTTTATCATAACACACGTATGTTCTCTTAAGTTAGGAGACGATATTAATGTGACGCTACTGTTGACAAATGATCTGTGACTAGTTATTTTATCATAACACACGTATGTTCTCTTAAGTTAGGAGACGATATTAATGTGGCGCTACTGTTGACAAATGATCTGTGACTAGTTATTTTATCATAACACACGTATGTTCTCTTAAGTTAGGAGACGATATTAATGTGACGCTACTGTTGACAAATGATCTGTGACTAGTTATTTTATCATAACACACGTATGTTCTCTTAAGTTAGGAGACGATATTAATGTGACGCTACTGTTGACAAATGATCTGTGACTAGTTATTTTATCATAACACACGTATGTTCTCTTAAGTTAGGAGACGATATAAATTGGCGGGCCGCTCAGATCACGGTGTTGTGCGCTCTTATAGTCTTAGGGCCCTCATAAATGCCACCCCTCCCCAACCCACCCCATAAACCCCCTCAGGTTACCGCAATGAACCATTCCAATTGAACCGGTCTCTGCGAACTTCTAAAAGGAGCTGTATAACTGTAAACTATCAGCGGCTGTTACAGGCTGTATCGTCAAAGTAAGCCAAAAATGTATAAAGAACCAAAAGCATTTATTTTCAATAGACTAAGTTCTAAGGTAATTTGTACTGCTGTACCTTGATTTTAGAACATCTCACGACAGAGCTCTAGGCAATATTAAGAGTTGAACTCAATACACCTAGATCTAGAGACGCTACTCATAAAGAGTGAACTCACCTAACTCCATAAGTTCTATGGCTTCATTTCCAATGGAATTCATATTGTCTTCTTCCCTGAGCTCAGGCCGGACAACACAGAGAAACACCCGTGTGTGTTGTCATATTTCTGCTGCACCTGACACAAGCACAACTGTGTCGCACTCACACGCTCTGCCTGCGGGAAGCCTCCATCTTGGGAGGACAGACACAGCGTCACAGCACGGTCGTCGCGTGCTGCTGCGTGAGCTAACAGGCTGGGAGCAGGGGGGGGGGGGCGTAGGTGGGGGTAAGTGAGGTGAGGACAGCGCAACAATTCTAACAGATTCCAGTAGTTGTGTGGTGGGGGGGGGGCGTAGGTGGGGGTAAGTGAGG
Source organism: Physella acuta (assembly GCF_028476545.2). Lineage (NCBI taxonomy): Eukaryota > Metazoa > Mollusca > Gastropoda > Physidae > Physella > Physella acuta. Next base: position 96,839 of record NW_026731752.1, on the reverse strand, counting down.
TGAGGACAGCGCAACTATTCTAACAGATTCCAGCAGTTGTGTGGTGTGTGTGGGGGGCGTAGGTGGGGGTGAGTGAGGTGAGGACAGCGCAACAATTCTAACAGATTCCAGCAGTTGTGTGGTGTGTGTGGGGGGCGTAGGTGGGGGTGAGTGAGGTGAGGACAGCGCAACAATGCTAACAGATTCCAGCAGTTGTGTGGTGTGTGTGGGGGGCGTAGGTGGGGGTGAGTGAGGTGAGGACAGCGCAACAATTCTAACAGATTCCAGCAGTTGTGTGGTGGGGGGGGGGGGCGTAGGTGGGGGTAAGTGAGGTGAGGACAGCGCAACAATTCTAACAGATTCCAGCAGTTGTGTGGTGGGGGGGGGGGGGCGTAGATGGGGGTAAGTGAGGTGAGGACAGCGCAACTATTCTAACAGATTCCAGCAGTTGTGTGGTGTGTGTGGGGGGCGTAGGTGGGGGTGAGTGAGGTGAGGACAGCGCAACAATTCTAACAGATTCCAGCAGTTTTGTGGTGTGTGTGGGGGGCGTAGGTGGGGGTGAGTGAGGTGAGGACAGCGCAACAATTCTAACAGATTCCAGCAGTTGTGTGGTGTGTGTGGGGGGCGTAGGTGGGGGTGAGTGAGGTGAGGACAGCGCAACAATTCTAACAGATTCCAGCAGTTGTGTGGTGTGTGTGGGGGGCGTAGGTGGGGGTGAGTGAGGTGAGGACAGCGCAACAATTCTAACAGATTCCAGCAGTTGTGTGGTGTGGGGGGGCGTAGGTGGGGGTAAGTGAGGTGAGGACAGCGCAACAATTCTAACAGATTCCAGCAGTTGTGTGGTGTGGGGGGGCGTAGGTGGGGGTAAGTGAGGTGAGGACAGCGCAACAATTCTAACAGATTCCAGCAGTTTTGTGGTGTGTGTGGGGGGGGGGGGCGTAGGTGGGGGTAAGTGAGGTGAGGACAGCGCGACTATTCTAACAGATTCCAGCAGTTGTGTGGTGTGGGGGGGGGGGGGGCGTAGGTGGGGGTAAGTGAGGTGATGACAGCGCAACAATTCTAACAGATTCCAGCAGTTGTGTGGTGTGTGTGTGGGGGGGGCGTAGGTGGGGGTAAGTGAGATGAGGACATCGCAACTATTCTAACAGATTCCAGCAGTTGTGTGGTGTGTGGTGTGGGGGGGGGGGGCGTAGGTGGGGGTAAGTGAGGTGAGGACAGCGCAACCATTCTAACAGATTCAAGCAGTTGTGTGGTGTGGGGGGGGGGGGGCGTAGGTGGGGGTAAGTGAGGTGAGGACAGCGCAACAATTCTAACAGATTCCAGCAGTTGTGTGGTGTGGGGGGGGGGGGCGTAGGTGGGGGTAAGTGAGGTGAAGACAGCGCAACAATTCTAACAGATTCCAGCAGTTTTGTGGTGTGTGTGTGGGGGGGGGGGCGTAGGTGGGGGTAAGTGAGGTGAGGACAGCGCAACTATTCTAACAGATTCCAGCAGTTGTGTGGTGTGTGGTGTGGGGGGGGGGGGGGCGTAGGTGGGGGTAAGTGAGGTGAGGACAGCGCAACAATTCTAACAGATTCCAGCAGTTGTGTGGTGTGGGGGGGGCGTAGGTGGGGGCAAGTGAGGTGAGGACAGCGCAACTATTCTAACAGATTCCAGCAGTTGTGTGGTGTGTGGTGTGGGGGGGGGGGCGTAGGTGGGGGTAAGTGAGGTGAGGACAGCGCAACAATTCTAAAGATTCCAGCAGTTGTGTGGTGTGGGGGGGGGGGCGTAGGTGGGGGCAAGTGAGGTGAGGACAGCGCAACAATTCTAACAGATTCCATCAGTTGTGTGGTGTGTGTGGGGGGGGGGCGTGGAGGCGGAGAGTGAGGTGAGGACAGCGCAACAATTCTAACAGATTCCAGCAGTTGTGTGGTGTGGGTGGGGGGCGTAGGTGGGGGTAAGTGAGGTGAGGACAGCGCAACAATTCTAACAGATTCCATCAGTTGTGTGGTGTGTGTGGGGGGGGGGGGCGTGGAGGCGGAGAGTGAGGTGAGGACAGCGCAACAATTCTAACAACAGATTCCAGCAGTTGTGTGGTGTGTGTGTGGGGGGGGGGGGGCGTGGAGGCGGAGAGTGAGGTGAGGACAGCGCAACAATTCTAACAACAGATTCCAGCAGTTGTGTGGTGTGTGTGTGGGGGGGGGGGGGGCGTGGAGGCGGAGAGTGAGGTGAGGACAGCGCAACAATTCTAACAACAGATTCCAGCAGTTGTGTGGTGTGTGGGGGGGGGGGTGCGTGGAGGCGGAGAGTGAGGTGAGGACAGCGCAACAATTCTAACAACAGATTTCAGCAGTTGTGTGGTGTGTGTGTGGGGGGGGGGGGGCGTGGAGGCGGAGAGTGAGGTGAGGACAGCGCAACAATTCTAACAACAGATTTCAGCAGTTGTGTGGTGTGTGTGTGTGGGGGGGGGGGGCGTGGAGGCGGAGAGTGAGGTGACTACATCAGTACGATATCCACATTTTATCTACTTCATCGCACTTCAAACCCACACTTGACTAACATTAAAACACCACATTTCCCATATCCCACTTCTACAACACTCACGCAATCCTCCCCACTACCCTTTAAGTTTAAGCTCCCATTAGACATCCTAAACCATACACACCACCCTACATGCCACATTGCACTTCCAATACACCAAACTACACAAAACCCACAGAAAAACATCCGTCAGGCATCTCTTTGGGGGGGGGGGGGGGTGTTCTACAGCCCTTCTACCGCCCCATCAAACGAAATAGAATTAAATATAGAAAATATATACTTTTAACAGTGCCCGCTCCCCCCCCCCTCCCAGGAGTAAAAAGTCTGAAAGAAACACTAGTCAAATTTGTATGTAGACCCTACATCTAGACCCTTTTCCTACTTTAAGCCACTAAACTTCAATCATGCAGATAGTGTTTCTTTCAGACTTTTTTATTCTCCGGGGGGGGGGGGGGGGGACGGACGAGGTAAAAATATATGATTCATTTGTCTGCATATATTTTCTAAATAAATTCTATTTTGATCGGGGCGTGAGGGGAGGAATTCTACAATCAATATCATTATGTTGTGTGTACTTTTCCGGCTTTAGAACTGTACATATTTCATTGCGTTTTGAAAATTACATATGCTCCATGTGACGCCTTGGTCGTCGTTCACTAAGCATCTTTTAAATTTCCTTGTGTTTTCTCTAAAGCGTTCCGGACAGACAGACAGAATAGCGAACTAATGTAGTGATACTTAACAAAAACACGTAGGGTAGCAATTTGGGATTTGTGGCATTTAATATTTCAATGGAAAAAACTGTCCACATCTGGTGTATGGATATGAACATTATCTCGAACTTCAGCTTGTTTAAATTTTGTATCTGATTGTGTTAGCATCTTAGCACCCTGAATTTACAAACTAACACGAGCTGCTGACTTGCTGTTCATGATTAAAAGAATTTGAGACTCTCGGTCCCATGGACTGATTCATTTGTCTGCATGCTAGACTCTCGGTCCCATTGACTGATTCATTTGTCTGCATGCTAGACTCTCGGTCCCATGGACTGATTCATTTGTCTGCATGCTAGACTCTCGGTCCCATGGACTGATTCATTTGTCTGCATGCTAGACTCTCGGTCCCATGGACTGATTCATTTGTCTGCATGCTAGACTCTCGGTCCCTTGACCTGATTCATTTGTCTGCATGCTAGACTCTCGGTCCCATGGGCTGATTCATTTGTCTGCATGCTAGACTCTCGGTCCCATGGACTGATTCATTTGTCTGCATGCTAGACTCTCGGTCCCATGGACTGATTCATTTGTCTGCATGCTAGACTCTCGGTCCCATGGACTGATTCATTTGTCTGCATGCTAGACTCTCGGTCCCATGGACTGATTCATTTGTCTGCATGCTAGACTCTCGGTCCCATGGACTGATTCATTTATCTGCATGCTAGACTCTCGGTCCCATGGACTAATTCATTTGTCTGCATGCTAGACTCTCGGTCCCATGACCTGATTCATTTGTCTGCATGCTAGACTCTCGGTCCCATGGACTAATTCATTTGTCTGCATGCTAGACTCTCGGTCCCATGGACTAATTCATTTGTCTGCATGCTAGACTCTCGGTCCCATGGACTGATTCATTTGTCTGCATGCTAGACTCTCGGTCCCATGGACTAATTCATTTGTCTGCATGCTAGACTCTCGGTCCCATGGACTAATTCATTTGTCTGCATGCTAGACTCTCGGTCCCATGGACTGATTCATTTGTCTGCATGCTAGACTCTCGGTCCCATGACCTGATTCATTTGTCTGCATGCTAGACTCTCGGTCCCATGGACTAATTCATTTGTCTGCATGCTAGACTCTCGGTCCCATGGACTAATCCATTTGTCTGCATGCTAGACTCTCGGTCCCATGGACTGATTCATTTGTCTGCATGCTAGACTCTCGGTCCCATGGACTGATTCATTTGTCTGCATGCTAGACTCTCGGTCCCATGTTCCTGCTGGCCATAGACTGGATTATGAAGATGTTAACAGAGAGAAAAAAAGCGAAACGGTATGCAGTTTTTGGAACCAACTGGATGACCTGGACTGATGACGACCTGGCCCTTCTTTCCCACACACAACAGCAAATGCAAGATAAAATCAACAGTTATGCTAATGTTTCTACATGCCTGAGCCTAAACATTCAGAGAGGGAAGAGTAAACTGCTCAAGGTCAATGCATCAAGCAGCACCCCTATAACATTGGCAGATGAAGTAGGGCCGGACAGAAGCAGACATGAAAATAAGGACGGGCAAGGCAAGAGCAGCCTTCAACTTCAACTAACTAAAAGAATTTTGGGGTTCTGGAGGTTTAACCCTTGGAAAAAAAATCCTTGTCTTAAACACACTAGTTGAACCTGTTTTACCCAATGGAGCTGAAACATGGAGAATAACTGCCACAAATAAAAAGAAGATCCAATCATTTATAAACTCATGCGTCAGATGGATCCTTCGAATACGCTGGCCTAAAACCATACAAAATTCGGGAGTGTGTGTATATATACAAACACACCCATTCACGCACGCACACACACACACTCTAAAGCATGAGACTACAACAAGAGCTAATAAGCTTACCTGAAAGCTGTGGTTAATATTCCTTGTGCTACACTCAGCAACACTAAGATTAGTGATGTCAATCTCATTGAATATGGCAGACTAAAGACAGAGATATAAATAGAACATTGAACACATGAAAATTATTATCCATGTAACATCACTTGCACATCATTACAAATAGCTATGTAAAAGATTACCATAAAATAATTGTGATAAAGAAACGAATTTTAAATCATTTAATGCTAAAAATATACTAAGATTTGTGTACAATGTTTAATGAATTACAGTAATTTCCCTACCTTTAACAAAAATAATATATTTTCAAATTTAATTTACAACAATTACAACTGGAGGGACTGGGTTAGACCTAATGTTTTTTACACCCATCCATCTACATATATACATACAAACATTATATATGTTATATATATATATATATATATATATATATATATATATATATATATATATATATATATATACATATATATACATATATATACATATATATACGTATATATACATATATATACATATATATACGTATATATATATATATATATATATATATATATATATATATATATATATATATATATATATATATATATATATATATATATATATATATATATATATACAAAATAGATCTTGTACAATGCTGTATAACTAAATCAAAGACTAAAACATCAAAAGACTTCCAAAGCCCATAAGTACGGTATATTCCACATAAAACATTTCAGTTCTAGATCCTACTTATCTAGTCTGGGTTTATACTTGGTACCTGCCTGAATCAGAGTTTAGTCTAACGTATCGCAAGTGCTTTCTGGTCGTACTGACTGGTTGTGTTTTGTGGGGTCCCTAACCCTAACCCTAACCCTTAGCTGTCGATGTACCAGTCCATCCTCCCCTGCACATCATTCTCATAAAATAACAATTGTTGCTACTCTCTGTCCCACGCCTTGGTCAAGCCCTGCTCAGCTCCAGTTACAATGACCAGCGGGTCGCTATTCAACATGCAGGTGTTAAGATCCAATCGGTGGTCTGGGCGGTCTAGCCCCTTCCTGACCAGCAATCCGCTATAAACAATGGTGATAGCTTTCTTGACCTTACAGGCCACGCCCAGGTACATAAATGAGTTACAGGTGATGCAGGTCAAATCCTGAGGGTGGCTGTGATATCCCCATCCCCAAGATAGCAGAGTAACTATTGGTTGTATCTTTCCCCTATATATATATATGTAACGAGACTATTTGCCTGTAGTGCCAAATGTTAACGAGTTCTGCTCGACAACGCCAAATGTTACCGAGTCTAACCACTCATTCTACACAACATCGACCACAGTATAGATACTCGAAGATGCAGGTTCGCTATTGATCCTTTTATTACATGAATCAAAGAAATGCTTCACAATAATATAATGAATCAAAAGGAATGATTCACAATAATAGTCTGAATCAACTGACCCCCAACAGTCCTCACTAGTCTTCACATAACTGAATGCACATGTCTATCGTCCTTCTTAACACAATACGGCTAACCCGTTCAATAACCAACTTGATACTGCCTCACTGACTGACTGATCGAGAGAGAGAGACCGAGAGAGAGCCGTCGCCTTCCTATATATCCCCTTCGTATTCGTAATCGTATTCGGTTCTATCATAGTTATGTCCAATCCGATTATCTCGCCTTCCGATTACTACGCAGTTGTCTCATCAGTCCGATTAATATAACATCTGCATCCTGTCACATCAAAGTTGACAGACCGTATTGCGTTCTTATTGTATCGCTTCCCAAGATACTACGCCTTGGCTTTCTGATCGTTATCAGCCAACACCTGCGTTATTGCATCAGTCGTGTCAAAGTTGACAGCGCTGTACTGCGTTCTTATGTCTCTGGTAACTTCCCCTAGTTACATCCACCCCTGCCTTTTTTTGTGTGTTATCAACCACAAACAACGCTTGGCAGGTGCAGTCCTTCAAAGTCAATCGCACCACCGTAAAAAAAATTTATTGTTCCACTCACTGTCAATGTCGTCACCTTCGTATAAGATTGACAGTTATCCCTATTTCACATATCAAATGTGTCTACATCATCTTCCTCAGACACAAAACAGTTCTAGAATTCACATCCACCTTTTTTCGTTTGGTGCTTTCACCAGTTCACTTTTATGGCTTTTTGAACAGTCTGTTCTCATACCAGCGCGACCATGAAAGAATTGATGGTTGCTGACAAAAAATTTCGTATTCTTTCTGTTTCTCAAACTTCTCCGCGGACCACTTATCTGATGGTCTACTGTCTCTCTGCTTCTGGGAGGAACGGGATCCTCTTCGTTGCCGTTATCCTCCACTTGTGTATCGCTGTTGTTCTGTTGATGGTGACATGGTTCCGGGATGGGTATGTGAATTTCCGTTATAGTTTCCGGTTCCCTAATTGTCTTGGGTTTCCTTGTGTGTAACTGCTCTTCTTGACCATGACAATATTTCTTTAATTGAGCAATATTCGCCCACCGATCCGGTTTGGTGTGATCGATGGGTCTTATCTTAAAGGGGCCACCTGCTACTTTAGGCATCTCCACGACTTGCCATATCTCCTGTCCCCAGAGGTCGTGGATTTTGTTTCTGCCTAACGGGTGGCTACGCAGTAATACCCTGTCGTTCAGTTTGAGTGGCGGGTCCTTTGTCTGAACCGGCGGTTCCCTTCGCCGTGCTTCATGTTCTAGTCTTTCCTGTACTACCCTGTACATTTCTCTAATTCGTCTCATATGTTCATTCACATATTCCAGTGCCGTGTATGAGCCAGTCATACTCTCCTTTTTTCCTAGGAACAAGTCAAGAGGGAGTCGAGCCTCCCGTCCGAACAGCAACATGTGTGGCGAAAAGCCGGTTGTGGCATGGGGGGTGCAGTTGTATAGATATACCAACTCTGGGAGAAAATCAGGCCAACGTTTTTTCTGTTCAGGTTCTAGAGTACGCAGCAAATCATGCATGCTGCGGTTGAACCGCTCGCACTGTCCGTTTCCTTTCGGATTAAATGTGGTTGTTCTAGATTTGTTGATCCCGTAGTGGCTGCACAGTTGGTTAATTACTTCTGACTCGAAGGCCCTTCCTTGGTCAGAGTGTAATTGTCTTGGTATGCCATATTTGATGAACCAATGTTCTATTAAGACCTTTGCCACTGTTTTGGCAGTCTGATCTCGTGTGGGCACCGCCACAGTCCATTTGGTGAATACATCAGTCATTACCAACACATGTTCCGTCCCATCCGATGATTGCTCCAACGACGTAAAGTCCATAGCCACAATCTCTAGTGGTTTTGTCGCCAGTAGGTGTCCTGATGGCTGTCTCATTTTGACAACTGGCATTTTCGCATGCTGACACCTCACACAAGCCTCACAATGGCGTTTGACCTCCATTTCCATATTGGGCCAGTAACACCTCCGTCGTAATATTTTGTGCGTCCTGTCCTGACCCTGGTGTCCTGCCCTGTCATGTGCCAACCTTAGCACTTCTTCTCGTAATTGTCCAGGCACCACCACCTGGTGTATTGTCCCATCAATTTGGTCATGAATTCTCCGCATGAGAACACCATCCTTTATACTGAGACGGTCCCACTGACTCAGTATTTTCTTTGTTTCTCGACCAAATTGTTCTCTTTCCCTTCTTCCTGGGAATTTTTGTTCCTGGACGTGTTTCAACAGCGGCTGTAAGCCACTATCCGTTCTCTGGGCATCTCTTATCTCTTTGTAATTAAGGCAATTAAAATCACTAATGTCCATATGTCCGGGCTCTGTGGAAATGTGCTCCACCCCGGTCTGTCCGTCCTGCATCACTTGCACCCCGTGAGGGATATCTGTTGACGCTCTGACCTCACATATTCCTGTCAGCGTTTCTTCCTCATCGCCCGGTCTCTCGTAAGGATTCCTTGATAAGGCGTCCGCATTGCCATTGGACCGCCCCGGGCGATATTTTATCTCTAGGTCAAAGAGTGCCAATTCTGCTGCCCATCGCTGTTCGATGGATCCCAACTTTGCTGTCTTTAGGTGACTCAAGGGGTTATTGTCAGTGTATACCACACATTTAGCACCTAATAGATAGTCCCTGAATTTTTCAGTCACAGCCCATTTTAATGTCAAAAGTTCTAGTTTCATGGCGCTGTAATTTGTCATGTTCTTCTCTGATTCCTTCAGAGCTCGACTGGCATACGCAATAACCCTGAAACCTTGCTTTTGTTGTTGTGATAGCACAGCTCCCAGACCTTTAGAGCTGGCGTCAATTTCTAGCCGAAATGGTTTGTCAAAGTCCGCGTATCCTAATATCGGCGCTTCTGTCAAAGCCTTTTTCAAGAGCTTAAACGAGTTCAGGCATTCCTCAGTCCATAATTCACCTATCAGTTGTGTTTTGCCTTTCTTTTTCTCCTTACTGTGTTTCTTTGTCATTTTGTTTACCAAGTCATGCAATGGTGCGGCAATTTTTGCAAAACCAGGCACAAATTTTCTATAATATGAAGCAAAGCCCAAGAATGATCTGACCTCTACTGTAGTTGTTGGCTGTTTCCATTCTTTAACAGCTGCAATTTTATCTGGGTCAGTGGCGATGCCATCCGCCGAAATCACATAACCCAAAAAATGTACCGATTTCAGACCGAAGCAGCATTTGTCTGGGTTCAGCTTTACTCCTATCTCCCTAAGACGGAGAAACACTTGTTCTAATCTTTTTAGATGGTCCTCCCAAGTTTTTGAGTAAACTAGTATATCATCCAAGTACACCAACATTATTTGAAATAGAAAGTCACTCATAGCACTCTGCATTACTCGCTGGAATGTAGCAGGCGCATACGGGTCCACTCGTACAGTCCCAGTGGAGAAATAAATGCAGTCTTATGTTGATCGTTGGGGTGCATGGCCACTTGGTGGTAGCCGCTAGCCAAATCTAAGGTAGAAAAAAATCTTGCTCCCCCCAACGCATCAAGACATTCATCAATACGAGGCAAGGGGAATGCATCCCTTCTTGTGATATTGTTCAATTTCCGGTAATCACAACACAGTCTTATCTCCCCCGACTTCTTTTTTACCACTACTATCGGTGCCGCATACGGGCTCGTGCTGGTTGTAATAATTCCCTTTTTTAGTAGATCGTTCAGGTGTGCTTTCACCGCAGAGTAGTGACTTGGTGGTAATCTTCGATAAGGTTGCGCCACCGGCTTGTCTTGTAGTAAGGGTATCTGGTGTTTTATTACTTCCGTGTAACCCAAATCACCCTCGTACGAGGCAAATATATCCCTGTACTTATTCAGCAATTCATTTAGTTTTGGGTCCTCAGTTTCCGGGAATGTATATGATCAGCCATCCTCTTTCTTCACCTCGGCCGTCACATTGACCGACCTAATTGTTACTTCATTACTGCTGGTATTGCTCAGTTCGATGCACTGTGCCGACCTTTGTACCTCGACGTTCTGTGGTACTCCTACCAGAGTGTTAGGCGGTATAAAAATTTCCTCATCCAAAACATTTGCCACTAATCCTTGAACTAGTCCATTTTCCGCTGATGTGTATGTCCGCAGTAACACGACGCCTGCCCTCAGTGCGGCGCCACATGGTTCTATCATCACATCACCATTCACGCTTCTGTCACCAATTTGTAATGTGATTGCCTTGACCGTGTTTGCCGGGACTGATGTCCTTCCTCTGGTCTTGGCAAACCTGGGCAACTTGGATCCCCGACCTGGTGTGGTCGATCCGACAATATTTGTAAGAAATTCTGGCAACTGGCCAAGAATATTCATGCCCAACAGGCAAGGTATATTTGACACATTTGTCTCTAGGTTGTGTTTCGTAACGAACACCCCAACCTGCTTCAACCTATGTCCCGCCACCACGACATCCGCCAGAAAATAACCACAGTATGGAATGGTTAGTCCATTAGCTGCCGTCAGGCGCATGCATGTGTCAGACCTCAACCTATGGTCTTTTCCTTTCATCCATTTGGTGTAAAAATTTTCCGTAATTGTCGTCACCTGGGAGCCTGTATCCACAATTGCCTTCACCGCGATGTCCCCGATCGTAATCATCATTTCGGGACAGACTCCCATCATTTTGTTTCTTGGGCCATAACCTCGCCCCTCTGTAGCCTGACCCTGCCTTACAGAGGACGACCGTTTCACCGGACAGTACCGTGCCATATGTCCGGGTTGTGAACAGGACAAGCAAATTGGTCGACCGTCAGCCGTCCACCGGAGCGATGGACCGGCGGGTCGCGGCTGTCCAACCCGTCCCTGTTTTGTCCCGTTTTTGCCCTGATTCTCAGCTGTTGACCTGCTTTCTAACCTCTCCAATCGTTGGTCAACCTTATCCAGGTGGGCCAACAGTTGAGCCATCATGGTTTCCATCGTGCCGGTCCCTGTGGGTGGGGATTGTTTCTGTTCCGGCACAGAGACTTTGTCTACCGAACAGTTCGATTGGTCCTCATCCTCGGACCTGCGGATCGCTGAGTTCCTGACCTGAAGGAAGGTCAACTGCGGGTCTTTGTGGACCTCCTCTTTCAACTCTCTCCTTAAGATCGGGGTTGCTAGCCCCTCGATGAAATGGTCCCTCAGTAGGCGTACATCAATGTCAGGTGTTTTGCCCTTTACCGAATCAAAGGCCCTGTTCATTCGGTGTGAATACTCCATCACACTCTCCGCCATTCTCTGCTTTAAGCCTACGAACCCCGATAGCAGTTGCGATCCCGACCGTCTCTCCCCAAAGGTCTCCATAATTAGATCCAGCACCTTATCTGGATCTGCTTGGATGGTTTTATCGTGGCATTTGACCTCTGCCCTATATCCCCTTCGTATTCTTAATCGTATTCGGTTCTATCATAGTTATGTCCAATCCGATTATCTCGCCTTCCGATTACTACGCAGTTGTCTCATCAGTCCGATTAATATAACATCTGCATCCTGTCACATCAAAGTTGACAGACCGTATTGCGTTCTTATCGTATCGCTTCCCAAGATACTACGCCTTGGCTTTCTGATCGTTATCAGCCAACACCTGCGTTATTGCATCAGTCGTGTCAAAGTTGACAGCGCTGTACTGCGTTCTTATGTCTCTGGTAACTTCCCCTAGTTACATATATATATATATATATATATATATATATATATATATATATATATATATATATATATATATATATACTAGCTGTATACTCGTGCTCCGCCACAGGGAATCTTTTTAAATGTACCAACTATGGAACAGAACAAAACAAAACACAAACACAAAAGAAAACACAAACACAACGCAAACGAAAACACAAAGCAAACACAATGCAAACACAAACCCCAAAAAAAAAACACAAACACAAACGCAACATAGAAACACAAAAGAAAACACAAACACAACGCAAAGCAAACACAAACTCATATTCCAACAATAATTCCCTCTTAGATGTCCGTAGATTTTGCATTCACATTTTTTTATTAGTGTGAGTTGAATTTATTTTTAAATTACCTCCCTTGGTAAAATTACAAAACAGTTTAATTAATTATTTTTTTCGACCCTACGATTTAAGCTATCTAGGCACCTAAGCGATAATATCATTTGACATTGATCCATTTAATAAGTTTTAGCAATGTACGTGTATTTAATATTTTCTTTACGTTATGTAAAAGAGTAAAAAAAAGTGGCAACTATAAAATAAATTTAAGTCGTTATATCACGGGTTCCCAACCTGGGGGTCGCGACCCCCCTGGGGGTCGCGAAGGTCTTTCTGGGGGGTCGCCAACTGGTATACTAAACCTTAGTAATTTGAAACAAAACATAAATATTTAGAAGCATTTTTGAAATTCGGCTTCATTAACATCATTGGAAGTGTAATAGAGAAGAAACAAAGCGCACTGTACAAAGTTGTTCTCAGTCACGAATCTATGAAGTCTTCAAAACTAAAACGCCATTTGAGACGAGTCATTCGGAACACACCAAAAAATATATGGAGTTCTTTCGTCGGTAAGAAGCTAGTTGCAAACGCCAGAGACTTGATCGAACAGGAAGTTTTCACCAGCATTAGTGCAAGCATTAAATGAAGTCGCGATAGAAGATGCCAAGCTTTCACCATTGTTTGCTTTTAGAGTTGATAAATCAACAGACGTGAGTTCGTGTTGAAGTTGCTGGTCTGTGTCTATATTCATGCGGATGATAGCAAAAAAGAGTTGCTCTTTTGTGAAGATAACATGGAGAAAATAAATACCTTTTTTGAAACTGGATGATTAAAATGGGTTAAAACGGCTGTGGGGGTTTGTACGTATGTTGTACCATCTATGTTTAGCTCAAAATCGGGCTTTCAGAAAACAGAAAAGATTTAGCTCCCTAACCACTGCCCTAACCAATCGACTTCAAGAGTCCATTGCTAGTATAAGTCGTAAATTATATAAAATCTGGAGCATTCAAAGAACTGAGCAAAAACATTAATATAGATCACGAGGTTCTGCTCTTCTACACTACAGTATGCTGGCTGTCAAACGAATTGTTGTGAATCGTGTTTTTGAATTGAAATCTGAAATCAAATTGTTCTTGGAAGTGCAAAGGAAACAAGAATTTTTGGTATACTTAAAACGAAATAGAGTGGTTGGAGAGAGTATCATACCTAGCAGATGTGTTCGAACATCAAAATAAGCTTAACCTGAAGCTTCAGGGAAAATGAACGAATATTATAACTTTCCATGATAATCTCGGGGCATTTTTATCAAAGCTGCAAAATCGGAAAAGAAAATAAATCTTGGAAATATTGTAAATTTGAGAAACTCTGCGGTGTGGTAGATGAATCTGATTGTGAGATAATTAAAATTTAGAAAGAAGCGATTTCTGGGCTTCTTGAATCTCTTGAAAAAGAACTGCATCGCTATTTCTCTGAGCTGAAAAAAGAAGAATCTGCATTTACGCATTACCCATTCCCTTCTTCCCTTGATGTTGCCAGCATTCCCGATGAATTACAAGATGAATTCTTTGATTTGCAGAATGATTCCAAGTAAGACGAAAAACTGCAGACACAATTTTGGTGTAGTTTTTACCCTTCATACCCAAACGTAAAATTGATTGACTTTTCGAGAATATATTTTCAACACTATTCTTCAATTAAAAACAAAATTAAGATAATTATAATGACATAGGTTGGCGTTAACAAAAAATGTAAAATTAAAAACTTAACCACGAAGGTTTAGTGAATTGTATGCAATTTTACTCATGCTATTAAAATAGTTATCAAGAGTAGTTCATATTGAAAGTCTACTAGAAAATCTTATTTTAGTGCTTATTAATTTCCATACTAATTTCGGCTTTTTAATTTTATGTGGGTCGCGGGTCACTTACTTTTTACAAAAGGGGGGTCGCCACTCGAAAAAGGTTGGGAACCACTGCGTTATATAAACAAACCCTACTCAATTACTTATGATGATAAGAAAAAGCGATGCAATGTTAAAGCACTGCATTGGTCGATGTTTACTTTTATGGTTACAATTTACAGGTCAAAGTCCGAAACGTTGCTTGATTTCGGGCTTTGGCCGGCCAGTCCGTGGACTGGCCATGGTGGACCGGCCAAAGTCTTAATTAGAAAATCATCTGGCTAGGGACAACCAGCCAAGGTCCGAATTAGAAGATCATGAGCAGATTTTTGTTTTTTTTTAATGCCGTAAGTATCAGAAAATTAAGTTTTTATTGATTATTAATTAAAGTAAATGACAGAAACATTCAAATTTTTTATTGTACTATAGTCACAATCAATCAATATTATCATTTGTTACAACACGTTGAACTTTTATGGCATTTAGAATTACAAAGTAGCTTGTTATTTTTACACTTGCAGCGATTTCTTGTGCACTTGGTTGTGCAATTGCAGCGAGTGTAGCCTTGGCCCCCAGTCAATGATTGTGAAGATGCGATGGTTCGTAGTGATTTTTCCTCAGTGCCAACTGACGACAATAA
Organism: Physella acuta; assembly: GCF_028476545.2. Taxonomy (NCBI): domain Eukaryota; kingdom Metazoa; phylum Mollusca; class Gastropoda; family Physidae; genus Physella; species Physella acuta. The sequence continues at coordinate 81,790 of NW_026731752.1, read as the reverse complement.
GAGCAGTTTTTCGTGAAGAATTGAAAACTCACTTCTAGCATACAGTTGTTTTAGAACACCATGTTCCGTTCCTAATTTGTAGAAACCGCCCTCGACGCTCATGACAACTGCAATTACACTTCGGGGATCATCGCGACCTCTGTCAACATCTGGAACACGGATGCGTACATTGTCACCCACTTCATTATCTTTAAATTTTGTATTTGATGTTTTAAGCATCTTAACACCTTGAGTATGCAAGCTAGTATGAGCTGCTGACCTGTGTTCCTTGATGTCTTGTTTGTTGTGACATAATCTGCAGGTAATATTTCCTCCGTACCCTTCGTCTGCTTCATTGGGTATTCCACACATAGCATGGACATCGTTGCCACAGGATCCACAAGAATGAGCTGCACTACAATGTTTTTCACAAACTATGCAGAATCTGTTGGCCACATTATTGTCACGCAACTGGTCTGGACGTTCCGCCACGGCAGCAGATGTGTTAGCTGATGAAGTCGTTGCATTTATGGCAACATCCATTTCTTGTTCAATGTTCTCAAGTTCTTCCTCAGTAATTAAATTATCGAGAGCTCTATTGGTAGATTTGAAGAGCTAAGTCCCATTTTTGCTTTGCATCCAAACAAGGCTTCGTATGGCGATTGTTGGATTCCTTGATGAAAAGAACGATTTTTCATAAATTGAATGAATTTGAGACGCTCAGCCCCAATGAGCTGATTCGTTTGTTTGCATCCATGTCATCATCATGTTTTGAACATCTTGGTTGGCACGTTCGGCTGAACCTTGCCTTGGTTTTCCGTGAACTAGTTTAAGTTCAGGCCACATGTTCTTTAGTTCAGAAATAACTTGATTAACAAATTCTCTTCCATGTCCGATTGAAGCACACTTGGGGCACCAATAGTCGCAATAATATGAACTTGGTTAAATGATCCTGGTAACTGGGTATAAACTTCTATTTGCCGTCTGGGTTACTTTGCATATCAATAAGATCAACTTGGCATCTTGAGTTAAATTCTTTAAATATCAAAGGTTTGGAAACAAGACCTTTCTTGGGATTCGACAACTTTGTCTGACAAGGCTTGCACAACCGAAGATACATAGTAATGATTTCTTTGGTGATATTTTCGTACTTTCTCTTCAGCTCTTTTTCCATCCGTGTTCGACCTCCATGTCCAATTTTCAAGTGAGTTTCATTGATCAAGTCGAATAACTCTTTACCGTCAACTACAATAACATCATATTTGTTTAGTCGACGAAAGTCAACAGTTTGATTTGTCTGCTTTGCTTTAGCCTGTTTAACGTCCTCTATAATAGCAATGTATTTGTCTTTGCTGAGAATAAAGCTATTGTTTGGTTTTCCATGTAGTGTTGTAGTCAAATGGTCTAAAAAACATAGTTTTCATATCAAACGTTACTCACAATGAAACCGCACCTAGAATAATGAAAACGCGATCACAACGTAGTCTAGATAGAACATTGGCCAGGACATCCCAGCCAGTGCGCGCATTGGCCAGCCAATGTACAAAATACGCTGTCAAGTTTAAGCGCTTCGGACTTTGGCCAGTGCGTCCCGGCCAGTGCGCGCAATACAATCTTAGTGCTAAGTTCTTCGGGCTTTGGCCAAGAGAGCCGGCCAATGCGCGCCTTTGCCGCCCAATCCGCGCTTTGGCCGCACTTTGGGCTTTGACCGTAACACACACACACACACACACACACATATATATATATATATATATATATATATATATATATATATATATATATATATATATATATATATATATATATATATATATATATATATATATATATATATATATATATATATATATGTAATATTCTCTTCTGGGAGACGCTAGAAAACAAGCTGTAAGCGAGCTCCCTACCACCCCACCCCTACATGGTCTGGTGAGCTGTAGTTCACGCTAAATGTTTACAAGCAGAGTCGGGTTTAGTGACGATTATTAGGGGCAGATAATTTAGTTTGAAACTATTTTAAACGTAGGGTAGAGGGGGGGGGGGGTTAACTAACTTTAACGGAGGGGGGCGAGGAGGGGGGTATCGTCCTTAACGAGCTACTGATAGTGTTTTGAAGCAAATATTTTCAGTGGCAGCATTGGTACTGTCGAATTCACAAATTATGAATTACTGAAAATTAGATAATAAAACAACTAAATAGCGGCGTATGATATGCCGCGGGTCGGCTCGTATATATATAATTCTCTTCTTGGAGAGCATAGAAAACACCAAGCTGTAAGCGCGCTCCCTACCACCCCCACCCCTACATGGTCTGGCGAACTGTGGTTCACGCTAAATGTTTACAATCGTAGTGCCGGGTTTAGTGACTGCTATAAGGGGCAGATAATGCAGTTTGAAACGATTTTAAACGTAGGGGAGATAACTACGAGGAATTTGCTTTCAATGGGTAGGGGTTGGGGAAAGGAGGGGGGGTATCGTCCTTAACGAGCTACTGATAGTGTTTTGAAGCAAATATTTTCAGTGGCAGCATTGGTACTGTCGAATTCACAAATTATGGATTACTGAAAATTAGATAATAAAACAAATAAATAGCGGCGTATGATACGCCGCGGGTCGGCTCGTATATATATATATATATATATATATATATATTAGAGTGGCGACCCCCTTTTATAAAAATTAAGTGATCTGCGACCCCCATAGAATTAAAAAGTCGAAATTAGTAAGGAAATTAATCATTACTTAAATAAGATTTTCTAGTGAACTTTCAATATGAATTATTCTTGATAACTTTTAGGGTTAGGGTTAGGTGTTGAAAATCTATTCTTGCAAAGATATGTAGACACAAAAGGAACTAAAACTCGAAAGGCAATCAATTTCATGTTTGGGTATGAATGTTGCATACTACACCAAAATTGTGTGAGCAGTTTTTCATCTGACGCGGAATCATTCCGCACATTCAAGAATCCATCTTGTAATTCATTGGGATTGCTCGAAAAATCAAGGGAAGCAGAGAATGGGTAACGTGTCAATGCAGATTCTTCTTCTTTCAGCACAGGGATAACGCTGCAGTTCGATGCCAAGAGATTCAAGATGCCCAGAAAACTCCTCTTTCAAATTTGTATTTACCTCACAAACATACTCATTAAGCATGGCAATATTTCCAAGATTTATTTTTCTTCGCCAATTTTGCAGCTTTGATAATCATGAAAATAGATACCATTTGTTCATTTTCCATGAAGCTCCAGGTTAAGCTTATGTTGATGTTTGAATATATCTGCTAGGCATGATACTCTCTCCAACCACTCTTTGTCGTTAAAAGTATATCAAAAGGTGTTGTTTCCCTTGCACTTCTAAAAACAACTTGATTTCATCTTTCAATTCAAAAACACGATTCGCAACATTCCGTTTGACAGCCATAAGAGAGTTTTATGGAAGAGTCTTGCTGGCGAGGGCATACCGGTGAATCATGCAATAGATTCCCCTTGGTTAGGGAGCTAAATCTTTTACTGTTTTCTGAAAGCCCGATCTTGACCCAAACATAGATGGCGCACCATCCGTACAAACCCCACAGCCGTTTTCCCATTTTAATCATCCAGTTTCATAAAACCTATTATATTTTCTCGATGATAGCTTCACAAAATAGCAACTCTTCTTTGCTATCTTCTGAATGAATATATTTCACAAAGACAAGCAACTGCAAACACGAATTCATGGCCGTTGATTCATCAACTCAAAAAGCAAAAAACGGTGAAAGCTTGATTTCACTTAAAATGTATCCTTAAACATCTACGGACATGTCTGCTATAAGAGCTGAATATAATTATTAGACAGAAATATTTGTTGCATCTTTATGCACTGAAATCCCCAAAAATTAATTTCACCATTGAGGGTTTGATGAGATATTCTTCTATTGTGTGAGAGGTTTTTTTGCTTGGCAATGCGACTTCATTTGATGCTTGCACTAATGCTGTGTGAAAACTTCCTGTTCGACCAAGTATCTGAAGTTAGCAACTAACTTCATGCCGACGAAAGAACTCCATATCTTTTTGGTGTGTTTCGAATGACTCGTCTCAAAGGACGTTTAAGTTTTGAAGGTTTCATAGACTCGTTGATGAGAGCACAGAATGCATTGTTTCTTCTCGATTCAATTTCCAGTGATGTTAGTAAAGCCGAATTTCAGATATTCTTCTAAATATTAATGAGGTTTTTTTTTTCATTGCTAAGGTTTAGTCTATCAGTTGGCGACGGTTCCCAGAAAGAAGCGCAACGGAAAAAAACGCAACGGAAAAAAGCGCAAAACAAAAAGCGCAACGGAAATAAGCGCACACGGAAAAAAGCGCAAAGAGAAAAAAGTGCACACGGAAAAAAGCGCAAAGAGAAAAAAGCGCAAAGAGAAAAAAGCGCAAAGAGAAAAAAGCGCAAAGAGAAAAAAGCGCAAAAAGAAAAAAGCGCACACAGAAAAAAGCGCAAACAGAAATAAGCGCAAACGGAAAAAAGCGCAAAGAGAAAAAAGTGCAAACGGAAAAAAGCGCAAAGAGAAAAAAGCGCAAAAAGAAAAAAGCGCAAAAAGAAAAAAGCGCAAAAAGAAAAAATCGCAAACAGAAAAAAGCGCAAACAGAAAAAAGCGCAAACAGAAAAAAGCGCAAACAGAAAAAAGCGCACACAGAAAAAAGCGCAAACGGAAAAAAGCGCAAACGGAAAAAAGCGCAAACGGAAAAAAGCGCAAACAGAAAAAAGCGCACACAGAAAAAAGCGCAAACAGAAAAAAGCGCAAACGGAAAAAAGCGCACACAGAAAAAAGCGCAAACGGAAAAAAGCGCAAACGGAAAAATGCGCAACCAGAAAAAACAACGAAAAATGTGCAAAAGAGAAATTTAGCACAAATACCTATATCGACTAGATGACACATTTATACATGACTGTTAGGGCTGCTGTGAGAGTGTCGTGTTTGATCACGTGATCTACTACCATTTAAAGCGTACAACTACCATGTGCATTCCCCTCACCACGATACAGGCGATAATCGCTTTACACAATGCCTATTATTTTCTTGCGCTTTCTCTTTGCGCTTTTTTCCGTGTGGGCTTTTTTCTCTTTGCGCTTTTTTCCGTGTGCGCTTATTTCCGTTGCGCTTTTTTCCGTTGCGGTTCTTTCCGGCCACCGTTGGCGACATGATACTTTAGGAAGTTGTTGGCAAGGCTTCAGCAGAGCTAAATTTTTCTAACGCCGTATCAATGAGGATTATTTTTACTTATTTGAACACCACAAAACACTGTTTGCAAGTTTTGTTTTTGTAAAAGAAAAAATTTGAATGGTGATTCAAGTTAATCTGTGTTCGACTAAATATTGTATAAGATATGTAATTAGAAGTTTTTTATTGAAATCCCATAATCAATGGCGTCACTTGGTCGGACGCCACCCTACGGTGTAACTCACGATGTCACCCCAATTTACTAATGTGTATATTGTGAAAATATCTCCAATTTGGTGTCACCCCCATCCCTGATGGTGTCATTCTGTGTCTAATATTGTATCTGACTGTAATAAGCTATTAAACTAACTGGAAAAAGCAGATTCCCAATTCAATTTAGTTATACTTTGTTATGGTGTCACCCCCTTTGATGGTGTCACCCCTTGAATGGTGCCACCCCTTGGATGATGTCACACCTTGGATGATGTCACACCTTGGATATCCAAGGTAAAAAAACAACAAGATGGCGTTTAGGGGGGTTGGAATGGATTAATGGCATTTCAATGGTGAAAATTGCTTTGAGTGAAAACAATTTAAAATATATATAATTCTCTTCATAGAGACGTTAGAAAACACCACCGAATGTTTAAAATAGTATTAATATATTAGTATTAAACTATTTGAAACGAAGGGGAGGTAACAATTTATGATTGATCTTTTCTTTGTCTGTAAATGTAAATGGCTGCTTTCACTGGACGGGAGGGGGGGGGGGGGGGAGGACCGGAGGGGGTAGTGTTGAATTCACAAATTATGAATTGCTGATAATAAGCAGAAAATAAACAACTAGATGGCGCCGTGTACTACGTCGCGGGTCAACTCGTTTAAAATAAATTCAAAGTTACAATATTAATGAAAACAGTATCTAAAGATTCAACTCTATGCATTTGGATATTGAATATACACATTTGAAAAGCCTACCTTTCTGTTTTTAGTATAATAGAGTCGTCGCCCTTTGAGTTTAAAATATCGTTTTTTCCATCTCTGCAAAAAAAAAAAAAGCATTTTTACAAAATAAAGACTATTACCTAGATTCTAATAGATGAGAAAATTTGTTTTTCAAAATAAATAACTAAATAGATGAGAAAATTTGTTTTTCAAAATAAAGACTATTACCTAATAGATGAGAAAATTTGATTTTCAAAATAAAGATAATAACTAAATAGATGGAAAAATTTGCTTTTTTTTTCAAAACAAAGACTATTACTAAATTGAGGAAAATGCATTTTCAAATCTTGCCATAATGTGATTTCCATACTCTCACTGTCTCTCCTACAACCCCCATCTGACAAGATCTGTCTCTCCTACAACCATCTGACAAGATCTGTCTCTCCTACAACCCCCATCTAACAAGATCTGTCTCTCCTACAACCCCCATCTGACAAGATCTGTCTCTCCTACAACCCCCATCTGACAAGATCTGTCTCTCCTACAACCCCCATCTGACAAGATCTGTCTCTCCTACAACCCCCATCTGACAAGATCTGTCTCTCCTACAACCCCCATCTGACAAGATCTGTCTCTCCTACAACCCCCATCTGACAAGATCTGTCTCTCCTACAACCCCCATCTAACAAGATCTGTCTCTCCTACAACCCCCATCTGACAAGATCTGTCTCTCCTACAACCATCTAACAAGATCTGTCTCTCCTACAACCCCCATCTGACAAGATCTGTCTCTCCTACAACCCCCATCTGACAAGATCTGTCTCTCCTACAACCCCCATCTGACAAGATCTGTCTCTCCTACAACCCCCATCTGACAAGATCTGTCTCTCCTACAACCCCCATCTGACAAGATCTGTCTCTCCTACAACCCCCATCTGACAAGATCTGTCTCTCCTACAACCCCCATCTGACAAGATCTGTCTCTCCTACAACCCCCATCTGACAAGATCTGTCTCTCCTACAACCCCCATCTAACAAGATCTGTCTCTCCTACAACCCCCATCTGTCTCTCCTACAACCCCCATCTGACAAGATCTGTCTCTCCTACAACCCCCATCTGACAAGATCTGTCTCTCCTACAACCATCTAACAAGATCTGTCTCTCCTACAACCCCCATCTGACAAGATCTGTCTCTCCTACAACCATCTAACAAGATATGTCTCTCCTACAACCCCCATCTGTCTCTCCTACAACCCCCATCTGACAAGATCTGTCTCTCCTACAACCCCCATCTGACAAGATCTGTCTCTCCTACAACCCCCATCTGACAAGATCTGTCTCTCCTACAACCCCCATCTGACAAGATCTGTCTCTCCTACAACCCCCATCTGACAAGATCCGTCTCTCCTACAACCCCCATCTGACAAGATCTGTCTCTCCTACAACCCCCATCTGTCTCTCCTACAACCCCCATCTGACAAGATCTGTCTCTCCTACAACCATCTAACAAGATCTGTCTCTCCTACAACCCCCATCTGACAAGATCTGTCTCTCCTACAACCCCCATCTAACAAGATCTGTCTCTCCTACAACCCCCATCTAACAAGATCTGTCTCTCCTACAACCCCCATCTAACAAGATCTGTCTCTCCTACAACCCCCATCTGACAAGATCTGTCTCTCCTACAACCCCCATCTGACAAGATCTGTCTCTCCTACAACCCCCATCTGACAAGATCTGTCTCTCCTACAACCCCCATCTAACAAGATCTGTCTCTCCTACAACCCCCATCTGACAAGATCTGTCTCTCCTACAACCCCCATCTGACAAGATCTGTCTCTCCTACAACCCCCATCTGACAAGATCTGTCTCTCCTACAACCCCCATCTAACAAGATATGTCTCTCCTACAACCCCCATCTAACAAGATCTGTCTCTCCTACAACCCCCATCTAACAAGATCTGTCTCTCCTACAACCCCCATCTGACAAGATCTGTCTCTCCTACAACCCCCATCTAACAAGATCTGTCTCTCCTACAACCCCCATCTAACAAGATCTGTCTCTCCTACAACCCCCATCTGACAAGATCTGTCTCTCCTACAACCCCCATCTGACAAGATCTGTCTCTCCTACAACCCCCATCTGACAAGATCTGTCTCTCCTACAACCCCCATCTGACAAGATCTGTCTCTCCTACAACCCCCATCTGACAAGATCTGTCTCTCCTACAACCCCCATCTGACAAGATCTGTCTCTCCTACAACCCCCATCTGACAAGATCTGTCTCTCCTACAACCCCCATCTGACAAGATCTGTCTCTCCTACAACCCCCATCTAACAAGATCTGTCTCTCCTACAACCCCCATCTGTCTCTCCTACAACCCCCATCTGACAAGATCTGTCTCTCCTACAACCCCCATCTGACAAGATCTGTCTCTCCTACAACCATCTAACAAGATCTGTCTCTCCTACAACCCCCATCTGACAAGATCTGTCTCTCCTACAACCATCTAACAAGATATGTCTCTCCTACAACCCCCATCTGTCTCTCCTACAACCCCCATCTGACAAGATCTGTCTCTCCTACAACCCCCATCTGACAAGATCTGTCTCTCCTACAACCCCCATCTGACAAGATCTGTCTCTCCTACAACCCCCATCTGACAAGATCTGTCTCTCCTACAACCCCCATCTGACAAGATCTGTCTCTCCTACAACCCCCATCTGACAAGATCTGTCTCTCCTACAACCCCCATCTGTCTCTCCTACAACCCCCATCTGACAAGATCTGTCTCTCCTACAACCATCTAACAAGATCTGTCTCTCCTACAACCCCCATCTGACAAGATCTGTCTCTCCTACAACCCCCATCTAACAAGATCTGTCTCTCCTACAACCCCCATCTAACAAGATCTGTCTCTCCTACAACCCCCATCTAACAAGATCTGTCTCTCCTACAACCCCCATCTGACAAGATCTGTCTCTCCTACAACCCCCATCTGACAAGATCTGTCTCTCCTACAACCCCCATCTGACAAGATCTGTCTCTCCTACAACCCCCATCTAACAAGATCTGTCTCTCCTACAACCCCCATCTGACAAGATCTGTCTCTCCTACAACCCCCATCTGACAAGATCTGTCTCTCCTACAACCCCCATCTAACAAGATCTGTCTCTCCTACAACCCCCATCTAACAAGATATGTCTCTCCTACAACCCCCATCTAACAAGATCTGTCTCTCCTACAACCCCCATCTAACAAGATCTGTCTCTCCTACAACCCCCATCTGACAAGATCTGTCTCTCCTACAACCCCCATCTAACAAGATCTGTCTCTCCTACAACCCCCATCTAACAAGATCTGTCTCTCCTACAACCCCCATCTGACAAGATCTGTCTCTCCTACAACCCCCATCTAACAAGATCTGTCTCTCCTACAACCCCCATCTAACAAGATCTGTCTCTCCTACAACCCCCATCTAACAAGATCTGTCTCTCCTACAACCCCCATCTAACAAGATCTGTCTCTCCTACAACCCCCATCTGACAAGATCTGTCTCTCCTACAACCCCCATCTAACAAGATCTGTCTCTCCTACAACCCCCATCTGTCTCTCCTACAACCCCCATCTGACAAGATCTGTCTCTCCTACAACCCCCATCTGACAAGATCTGTCTCTCCTACAACCCCCATCTGTCTCTCCTACAACCCCCATCTGACAAGATCTGTCTCTCCTACAACCATCTAACAAGATCTGTCTCTCCTACAACCCCCATCTGACAAGATCTGTCTCTCCTACAACCCCCATCTGACAAGATCTGTCTCTCCTACAACCATCTAACAAGATCTGTCTCTCCTACAACCCCCATCTGACAAGATCTGTCTCTCCTACAACCCCCATCTGTCTCTCCTACAACCCCCATCTAACAAGATCTGTCTCTCCTACAACCCCCATCTGACAAGATCTGTCTCTCCTACAACCCCCATCTGTCTCTCCTACAACCCCCATCTGACAAGATCTGTCTCTCCTACAACCCCCATCTGACAAGATCTGTCTCTCCTACAACCCCCATCTGTCTCTCCTACAACCCGTATCTGACAAGATCTGTCTCTCCTACAACCCCCATCTAACAAGATCTGTCTCTCCTACAACCCCCATCTGTCTCTCCTACAACCCCCATCTGACAAGATCTGTCTCTCCTACAACCCCCATCTAACAAGATCTGTCTCTCCTACAACCCCCATCTAACAAGATCTGTCTCTCCTACAACCCCCATCTGTCTCTCCTACAACCCCCATCTGACAAGATCTGTCTCTCCTACAACCCCCATCTGACAAGATCTGTCTCTCCTACAACCCCCATCTGACAAGATCTGTCTCTCCTACAACCCCCATCTAACAAGATCTGTCTCTCCTACAACCCCCATCTGACAAGATCTGTCTCTCCTACAACCCCCATCTGACAAGATCTGTCTCTCCTACAACTCCAAATCTCTGAAATTGACCAAGTGGTCACTAAACCTATCTCTTTAAATTTCACTAAAGCTCTCTCTCTTACTCAATATACAGGGCGGGGGGGGGGGGGGGGGGAGGGGGACCTTTCCCTTTTTAGCCATTTTCTATATAGTTTTTGGAAACTGATGTCACTATAAATTATAAACAATCATATTAGTTTGAAATGTATTTTTGGTTGGTATGCAGATTGCTTAAAACTTTTATTTTCAGGCATAAAATACAAGACTAGTGCTAAACCATGACCATTTCTATAGTGTCAGTAATTTTACAATAAGTATTGTCATCTTTAAAAAAAAAAGAATTGTGATGCCTAGTATCAATTGGAAAGTGGGCAGTTAAGTTCACCATCTGGTCCATTTGTTTATGTGTCCATTGAATAAGAAAACATTTGACAGCTACTATCACTCAGAAAGTGGGCTGTTAGTTCACCATCTGGTCCATTTGTTTATGTGTCCATTGAATAAGAAAACATTTGACAGTTAGTATCACTTGGAAAGTGGGCAGTTAGTTCACCATCTGGTCCATTTGTTTATGTGTCCATTGAATAAGAAAACATTTGTCTGTTAGTATCACTTGGAAAGTGGGCAGTTAGTTCACCATCTGGTCCATTTGTTTATGTGTCCATTGAATAAGAAAACATTTGTCTGTTAGTATCACTTGGAAAGTGGGCAGTTAGTTCACCATCTGGTCCATTTGTTTATGTGTCCATTGAATAAGAAAACATTTGTCTGTTAGTATCACTTGGAAAGTGGGCAGTTAGTTCACCATCTGGTCCATTTGTTTATGTGTCCATTGAATAAGAAAACATTTGTCTGTTAGTATCACTTGGAAAGTGGGCAGTTAGTTCACCATCTGGTCCATTTGTTTATGTGTCCATTGAATAAGAAAACATTTGTCTGTTAGTATCACTTGGAAAGTGGGCAGTTAGTTCACCATCTGGTCCATTTGTTTATGTGTCCATTGAATAAGAAAACATTTGTCTGTTAGTATCACTTGGAAAGTGGGCAGTTAGTTCACCATCTGGTCCATTTGTTTATGTGTCCATTGAATAAGAAAACATTTGACAGCTAGTATCACTCAGAAAGTGGGCTGTTAATTTCACCAAATAGCAAATTATATTCAAGAGAAGGGATTTTATATTACTTACTATTTTATTTGACTAAATCTAGATCTACATTAAATATGACTTGGACTATATTGGACACACTGATCACATAGATATGTCCAGCTTTTGTGTCGGTGGATTGTTTTCAACTACAAAGACATTATTCAAGAGTAATCAAACTAAATGTGTTGTGAACACAACACCAGTAATGATTAAAATTCATTTGATAAGAGATTATTAAATTGAAAGAAAAAAGTAAAAAAAAAAAAAATTCAGGGTGGGCTACTGTAATTGTTGCCTAAATCAAATCAGGCATGTACACCTTCGTCCAGCGGTCAGGTGACCTGCAGCACCCCAGGCTCACCAGTGAGCACTATGGCACCTATATTTGTTTTTAAGAGCACTCTGCAACAGAGACATGGTATGGATTGTACTTGGTGCCCCTCGAGTTATTGTAGCCAATGGCACTTCAGAGTGCCTGGCAAAGCCCCTAACACCTAACCAGTTACCAAGTTGACCCAGCATCTGGGTAGTAATGTGCACAAACCTGCGCCCCATCAACAATGATCCAATAAATATAGCTCTTGCTTTGTTTGTTTAACGATTAAATACATCAGTTTCGCACTGTTGAAAACTAATGTAGGCGCCAAATAACACCCTGTAGAGGACTCAATTTAGTGAAGGACTATACTACCCCAGCTTGTTCGCAAACCGAAAGATAGAAGTAAACATAGAAGGCATTTAGGAGTGGCTTCTAAACTGTTAATAAACCGGGAGTGATCTCCCCTAAACTTTCTCGAATATTCTAATATAACACTACGTGGGATGTCAACTCTGAATATAGACATGATTTTTGTTTACTTAAACTTTTAAAAATAGAATAAAATCTAGTAGAAAAAAAAATGCGCACCAAGCTAGCACCAAAACCAAATGTGCGTAATAGTGCGCAATATTATTAGTACTTTAAAAATTTACATTAGTTTTTTGAGAAATCGGAAGTAGCGTAAATTACTACTTCCGGTCAACGGAAATTACTCAAAATTTAACAGAAGGTAGAGAATTAGATCTTTTACTTACATGTGAAATTTCATTTATCTATCTGAAATAGTACTCAAGTTATAGGCTTTTGAAAAATTCAAAGTAGAAAAAGTACCACTTCCGGTTGTCGGAAATCGCTCAAAAGTTGATACGGATCTACGATTTTGATATAATACTTATATATGAAATTTCATCAACCTAGCTGTAACGGTACTCAAGTTATCGTGTTTACACACGGACACACACACAGACACACAGACATACGGACAGAATTGCAAAGCCCAGTTTTTCAGACTGGATTACGCATAAAACCTCTTAATTTTGATAAATCTGGATTGATAATTTTTGCCCGATTAAAATAAGTCCTCTATACTTCGGATGTGATGAAGGACTGAGGTGTAATACGGTGAAAATTGTTAAAATTTTAAGTGATTTTTGTGCACGATTACAATACTTTCTCTATACTTCGTATATACGAGAAAGTAAAAATAATAGTTAGTAAACAGTACATTCAGTGTATCCTAATATATAAAAGCCCATTTGTGCACTTCTCTCTGTCCGCAAAATTTTTTCGCAGGCTATCACATCAAAATCTTCAGCGATATATGGAGAACTTGATACGAACTTTTGTTGAAAATAATATGGTAGATTTTTTCAATGTATAAACAAAATTTTATTTAAAGAAGAAAAATAAAAAAAATTAAGAAAAAGTTTTAATTATGCAGCCGGAAAAGTGTTTATAGTTGTGACAAGAACGTCGAAAAAGCTGCCGTCACATGTCATATGTTTGAAGTACAGAAAGTACACAAAACCAATGGAGTCATCTTCCAATTTTAGAATACCAAGAAATGTACTATTTCATTAAAATTTGATTTAGATCTATAGATTTACTTATCAAGACGTAATTTATGAAATTTATACAATTTCCTCGGCCAAAACTAATACAAATTACTTTAAAATACAACATAAATACCATTGAAAAGCCGGGTTTTTAACGGAATCATTTAAGTCTTTTAATTGTGTGCATTTAATATGGTGTTTTGTTGGCTAATTATGTATATAATTTGGCTTTTTTTTTCTAATAGGTATTAGTAGCCTATGTTATTTTAAATGTGTCGGACTTTTAGCTATTTAGTTATTTCTTTGCTTTGTCACTAATATCGTTAAACCTGTAGTAAAGCACATTGCGTATTGACCAATAACTATTTTTATAAAATATTCTTCTAAAAATGTATAACATTAAAAAAATAAACACCTATAATTCACATGTAACGAGTACCGACACCTAGTAAATATATTAAAGGCAGCATTTAAAATATTAGTGTTTTACCTACCACTACCATATTGCACTTTATCAATCCATGTTAATTATATAATTTTTTTCCCACAACCAAAACAAACTAATAAAGCATTTTTTTTCCTGATGTAATGTTATTTAAGGGAAGTAATTTTTTTTTTATCTTACAAGTAAAATAATGGATACTAAAGGAACAAAGGGAAGTAACTTGTACGCTTTTTACATTTTTGCGAAGGGTGTTACATTTTATTTTATTTTGTTCATTGCATATGACATTAATTAAAATGATAAGTTTGAAAAATGAAACTTGCTTTTACAAAACTATCAATGTTAATGTTTTAAATCATTAATTTAGATAGTAAACGCTTTAAGAATATTACACTATTGCGATCAAGTCGAGTTTTTAACTATATGCATGTGTACCACTGGTTCGTCCGCTATAACATACAGAGCCACAGAGTCCATTCCAACTTTATATTTTAGATATATATAGGCCTAAAACTGATACTAATTGATATAATCACACATCTCTTTTGCACATTGAAGAAATAAAAATAAATAATCCGTGAAAACGAAATATAACTAACAAAATTATCAAAGAATATGTTAAGTAACTACAAGCTATGAATCATGTTGGAATTCTATTGGGGACTAACAGGTGATTAATTTTACATATTCAGTTATTTTCTTGTCTTCCACCAGAGTAAGTTGTAGTAGTTGAAAGTGCTACTTACACTTAAAAAGGGATTAATGAGAATCACAGCAAGCCTAGTCAAATATGACGTCACTTTCATAGCTCACAGCAGCTGCACTCTAAAATGGTTGTCTCATTATTGTTTTTAATTTAATTAAAATCTTAATCGGTTAGTTGTTTGGTAAAAAGTTCAAGTCTACTTACATTAAATGATGTGGTTTGTTTAAAAAGCAATCCATCTTTGATACATGTCTGTAAAAAAAAATTTCAAAAATCTATATATATAAATGAAAATAATTGACTGGTAACCCAACAGTCCCAGGACTGGTAACCCAGTCCCAGGACTAGTAACCCAACAGTCCCAGGACTGGTAACCCAACAGTCCCAGGACTGGTAACCCAACAGTCCCAGGACTGGTAACCCAACAGTCCCAGGACTGGTAACCCAACAGTCCCAGGACTGGTAACCCAACAGTCTCAGGACTGGTAACCCAACAGTCTCAGGACTGGTAACCCAACAGTCCCAAATCTGGTAACCCAACAGTCCCATGACTGGTAACCCAGACCCAGGACTGGTAACCCAACAGTCCCAGGACTGGTAACCCAACAGTCCCAGGACTGGTAACCCAACAGTCCCATGACTGGTAACCCAACAGTCCCAGGACTGGTAACCCAACAGTCCCAGGACTGGTAACCCAACAGTCCCAGGACTGGAAACCCAACAGTCCCAGGACTGGTAACCCAACAGTCCCAGGACTGGTAACCCAACAGTCCCAGGAATTAGATATCAGCCAATCAGAAATGGCATGTTTTGTCATTTATGACCATCATGGTCCAGCAGGGAGGAGATCAAAGAGGAATCCGCCTGCCTACCACTACCCTCCACTCAAAATTCCTCACCTCCTCAAAACCATTATGTAATTACCATGAAACTTCTAATCCCTTTGTAGGTAACATGGATTGCTTCTCTTAGATCTAACCCTAACCCTAAGCCAACCAGAGATAGCACGTCTTATGTAATTTATGGCCCTCAGGGTACAGCAGGGAGAATAAAGGGTAAATCAGTGCCACTGCTCTCCCATCAATATTTTTCACCTCCATGTCATGATGTATAGCACACATGGCTTATCAGGGGAAAGCATAAGGAGATTAGTTAGTACCACCCCTTTTTACATCTACAGGGGTGCCACTCATTTTTTATGCCAATCCTGAAAATCAATCCCATAATTTTACCAATCCTGAAAATCAATCCCATAATTTTACCAATCCAGAAAATCAATCCCATAATTTTACCAATCCTGAAACCAAAATCTGAAAATTTTAAAACACTGAACTTAATGTCACATTGATTTTAAAACACTGAACTTAATGTCACATTGATTTTAAAACACTGAACTTAATGCCACATTGATTTTAAAATACTGAACTTAATGTCACATTGATTTTAAAACACTGAACTTAATGTCACATTGATTTTAAAACACTGAACTTAATGCCACATTGATTTTAAAATACTGAACTTAATGTCACATTGATTTTAAAACACTGAACTTAATGTCACATTGATTTTAAAACAAAATCGCCAATTATTTCATAACTTTTTGTTCATATTATGCTCGCTACACATTCCTTTAGAGGCCTCATTATCTTTGTAAAATTCTTCAGACTAAAATTAATATTTAAAGTCTTGTGCCTGTAATAAATGAGTTTAAAATGTTTTTAGAACCATCTCAAGCATAATCAGGGTTCGTACGACTTTTTGAAAATGAAATTCTGACTTTTTTTCAGACATTTTCCAGACTTTTTTGGAAAAATTCCAGATTTAATAACAGATGTTTTAGCGACTAATTTATAAAATGATACACCTTTTGTGCTCTCAATTACTTACATTATAATGACATTTATTTTAGACGATTGAACTTTCTCTAGCCAAACTGGCAGAAAATAACATCTAAGGCTGCCCCAAAAATTTCAACAATTAAAACAATTAATTAAAAGGATGAAAGCATTTTGTTTCCAACATTAAACTTATGTAATCTGTTCATGATCTACTTGCATTATGTTTTCAATTAAACTATTACTAAAATAGTATTGCATACTAGTGAGAGAAAATTCTTAAAAAGAATAATAATAATGTAATTTATTAATTTTGGTCAGCTCTTGTTGAGTAGTATATTTATTTACCCTAGGTCCTAGATATAATAAATAATGTTTTGGAAATTGTCTACTCGATATGAAAAATTGGAGCAAACAATAAAACATTCTGTAGCCCATGTAACAACATCATTCCATGTTTGTGCTTTATATTTATAGCTGAGAAACTTCTGTCAGCAATAAAAAAAAATTGCTGGTATCCCTCCCCCCAAACAAAACATGGTTTAGGGGCCACAGTGAGGTTATGGTAGTCTAGAATTAGTCTGCCTGTTTAATACGTAATAGCAAGAATTGTGATGCTACTTTTATTTACCCCCCCCCCCCCCTACAGCCAGCCAAGCAATAACAAATATGAGCTTAGGGTCACAGTGAGTTCACACAAGTGTCGTAGTTAAAAGGAGGGGCTGGTTAGACTTCAAAAACAGTTTAACTGAAGGGGGATTAGAAGTACAGAAGTTTGTATCTGACCGATTCAAGAATGTCGGTGACATCATCAAAATATTAAACAAGACTGCTTTACATGCGATCCTAGTATTAGTTAAGAAATTGTATTTAGATCACTACAACTTAACTACACTGCTAGCTCATGATAAAGTAACATTAAGCCTTGGAAAAAAGGTCGCAGTGACCGTCATGTCAGCATCATGTCAGAGACCCATTTCAATATTAGAAAATACTTGGATTAGCAAAAATCTTTAAAAATGTACAGTATTGTACAGGTACTAAAAAATGTGGATCATAATGCCCTTCTTTACCCTAATATTTAACTAGTGTAATATATCGTTTTAGTGTAATCAATTAGACTGGCTCTAGTAATGTAGGGATAAGGTAACTAATGAATATGGATTTAAATATGAATATATTTTTGCATATTGTACTAAAAATAATTGAATATTAAACCACAGTTAAGGGTTAAATCAATAAAAATGTCCTGAAATTAAGGTTTAACAATCATGTTCCAGTTACCAAATTTGCCATTAAAAATAGCGGCCATCTTAAGAAAATATTATTTTGAGTCATTTCCCTGTAATTTCTATTTGCTTGAAAATGTATTGCTATTTGCTATTAAATACGATTGTCTTGTTAAATACATTATACATGTGGTTTTTTTTTTAATTCTGCCCTTTAAACAATTTAATTGACTGAATTATTATTATGAGATGCAATTTTTATACATTAAGAAAGTCTCGATTTTCGTAGAGCTACAACTACTAGATCTAATGTTTATTTAAATATTAGTTTGAGTTTATTGTTATTGTTTGTTTGCTATTTTCATTTCTTGTTTTCATGGTTTTTCCCATTAATTATCGATTTAACCATAAATGAGGTCACGTTTTTTTACCGCACTTCACATTAAAGCCCCTCCCATTTACATCGTCACAAAATAGTCGGAATGTCGAAAATTACCTTTTTTGCCATGCCTTTTAAGAAGTCATAATTTTAACGAAAAATAAAGTTTATCTGCATTTTTGTATTAGGCGAAATACATAACATTTCATGTTTCTTACCCCTCCCCTTCATACGTAAAATGTCTCAAAAACCAGTTACTCCACCCCTTGAGTGTGTGATATCATTTATGGTAGATCTCAAGTCCTAACATTTCATACACATTTGAATAACTTTTGTTGTCAAATGTTGATACCAAATACCCAAAATGAGTGATATGGGGGTTGTCCATAAATGATGTCACATAAGCTATGCTAATGTGACGTCAACTTGCGCAGGACAGCAATTTATGACCTATAATGAAACGGTGATGGGGGGATGTGTGATGTCAATTAGGGAAGGCTTCTATACAGGCTATGCTCAATGAAAATGAAGAACATAAAGTGTTAGTTTTCATGCATACCTTTGCTCATAATAATTAATCATAACTATTAACAACCTCAGCACATAATCACCGCCAAAAAGGCCTGAAACTAAATGCTTACCGAAGAAAATTGAAAATAGGCAACACTAGGCTCCAAATGAAATAACTTCTGACAAGACTAATGTCTACAGGCAAAAATAAACAACTAGGCTTAAATGGATCGCCCATTAATGTCGTCATACTTTTCCTGATGATTTCCCTCTCCCCCAAACATCACCAGATCGTTGAGTTAATATCATTTCGCAGTGCTACTATACCCCAACCCTTAATCACAATTTCTGATGAAAACGAATATGTTCTTCATCATTTTATTATTCAAAAAAAAATAGTTTACTCCTCCCATATTTATACTTTGAGTCCAACATTTTTTTTTGAGGAATATGGACGACATAATAATTGACAAGTTAATCAGTACAAAAGGGTTTAAATGTTGGACCTCCCAAAAGTTTTTGAGGTCTTGGATGTTCATACATACATAGCCTTCATTTCAATTGAAATAAAAGACAAGAATTTGACCCACTGTCCTACTTATATTAAACAAGACAGTTATAATGTATATTAAACAACAAAGTCAGCACTAAATACATACGAATAGACATTAATGTCAAGGGAAACTACTCTAATTTTTGTTTGGAAAGATGGCTGCTGTTTTTATTTACTAATATTTATTTATCTAAAACACCTTATTTAAAGTTAGTTTCAAGATATTTTAAATTGGGTAAAACTAAAACTCCATTTTAGCGTATTTTATTCCCCACTTCACGTTCAATTCCAGTTGAGCGTATTTTATTATAAGCACAACTGAAACACACAAAAACGGTAGGAAAACATTGGGTTTATTTCTTTATGAACTTTTGTTTTAGTATTTGATAATTTACTTTTGTCAAAACTTCCAAAATCCAAATTTGTAATATTGAATGTGATATGTTCGTGTGTTCATGGCAATGGGTGAAGTACGAAACTCACAATTGCAAGGCGGTAACGTTTGTATTGTTACAAGTATCTCCCACGCATGATACAATAAATATTAAATAAGCTTTTATGAACTCACAATGACCACAAAACTGAGACCAACACCTAACCCAACCATTTCAAATAGCCCAAGCTATGACATATGCTGATAATTAAAGTCAAAATGAACTCATGGTGAACCCTCAACCAAGTAGGGATTTTTCTCCCGCTGACAATTACACGCTATTTAATTGGAACAGTCCTAATTCTTTTTATGGTTTTTTTTACCTTTTCTAATTAAAACTCACATTTATAAAAACAAATAAGTAGATCTAGCTCTAATCCCAGTGATTTCCGAACGTTTTTGTGTGTTTTGGTTGTGTTTATAATAAAATTCACTCAACCGGAGGTGAACGTGAAGCAGCGAATATAATACGCTAAAATGGAGTTTTGGTAATCTATCGTTTTAGGTATGTAAAATCGCCTGCGACTAGTAATGTGAAAAACAGTGGACTCCTTAAATTTTAATAATTATTTCACATTTTGAGAAGGATTTATGTTTTGAAAAATACAAACATGTTTCCTTGAATTAAAACTTTTCAGTGATAAATGAAGATTAGCGATGTTTCCAACAGATGCAACCATGCTCATTTACTATTGTAGCCATCTTGTTTAGTTTTTTTTTATTGTAAACTTATAGCCAGCGCAAGATTCAGGGGAAGCCACTCTAACTTCCAGATGGCCGCTTTTTATATAGCAAATCCTGCTCGCAAACACTGCTGTTTAAAGTTAATTTCTTGCCTATATTGATATAGGCCTATATTTAATTATATTTATTATTTAACCATTGATTTAGGTTTATTATTCATTTATATATAGGCCTACACAAATATATCGCAATATACTTCTATTCTAAAGCCTTTACAATGAGGTAACTTAATCGGACATTAGATCTACTAGCCGCTGGCGATTTTACGTACCTAAAACGCTAGATTACCGGAGTTTTACCTTTAAATTGTATGGGTCATTGATTGTTATTTTAAATCAATTAAAACCTCTTGTAAAATTTAGAACTAGGCTTAAATAACTTAACTACTTATTTTTAATTTTTATCTTGTTAGAATATAGTAGTCAGATTCTATATTCTAGGCCTATCCTCTATATCAGTCTATCTATACTATAGTTAGTAGGCCAGGCTATAATAGGGTAGGGCCTATACTTACTACTATGGATCTAGATCTACTATATTCAAAGTAGATAGGTCTATACTTTGTTATTCTGTATCTGTAGGCCTACTAAGTAGGCTACTTACTACTGAGTACTAAGTTAGTAGTTAGTAGTACTCTAGATCTTGTAGTAGGCCTAGATCTAGACTTAATTTTACTGTTACGTTATTTAAACTTTAAACTAACTAGGCTAAACTTCTAAAATTAGAGATTTTTTTCCAGTTTTGATTAGCAACCGCGCAAAAATAGTTTAAACCATAAACGTACGGCAGTTTTAATATCCTTATTCGTTGAAATACGTCTGTGGAATATTCGAGCGGGTTCGGTTTCATTGTCACTATCAGATGATTCCTCTTGACCTATAAAATCCAAAACTTTTTCATTCGACTCGACAATTACTTGTCTGGACGCCGCCATGTTGCTAGGTGCATGTAACTCTGCCTTATTGAATTAATAATCGGATAAACTGTTCCTGTTTAAAATTTAATTCTGATCACAGAATTAGTAACACACATTCTACAGACAGCACAATATAACTGCATATTTTATCACCCTTGCAACGTTACCCGTGTGTAAACGCAGGCTGCAATTGCACAACTAAGTGCACAACAAATCGCTGCAAGTGTAAAAATAACAATTCTAAATAAAAATTCTAAATGCCATAAAAGTTCAAATTGTAACAAATGATGATATTAATAGATTGAGACTATAGTACAATAAAAAATTTGAATGTTTCTATCATTTACTTTAATTAATAATCAATAAAGACTTAATTTCATGATCCTTACGGCATAAAAAAAACACCAAAATCTGCTCATGATCTTCTAATTCGGACTTTGGCCGGATATCCCTAGCCAGATGATCTTCTAATTAAGACTTTGGCCGGTCCACCAAGCAAAGTTTCGGACTTTGACCGACCTATGGGAGGCGATATTGGCCAATGCGCGGATTGGCCGGCCAATCCTAGCATTGGCCGACTTCGGGCTTTGACCGTAACACACACACACACACACACACATATATATATATATATATATATATATATGTTACGGTCAAAGCCCGAAGTGCGGCCAAACTCTTTACATTATACAGTTACCTTAAACTTAACACATGTCTTGCCGAGTGGTACTACCGGTAGAGGATTTTTAAAAATTCCAATGCATCGTAATGGTTATTTTTAGAATGGCAAATTGATACAGCTGTTAATACGTGTTGTAAACGTAGACACTACTAGACTAGTACAATAACGCTTAATTGCTGCATGAACAGAAATCTTGTGATTTACATAGATGTGCCGACCAAAAATATTTTTTAATAGATATCATTGTTTAAAACTTTGAGTTTAAAAAGTTTCCAAAAAGGCGCCTGTAATATAGTGAGACTTGTGAAGTCAAGGAAACTCACTCTTCTGTATTAGTATTATATTTATATTGTTATCTTGAGTGATGTCCCTTACATGTTTATAAATATATGTGTCTCTCGTCACTTCCGTCCTCTCTCTTCCATCATGTAGCGAAGGCCCAATAAACTTTTTATATACAATCACATGCTTCTATCGTCAATCTATTATATCTGGCGACGAGGATAAATGATCCACTAGAAAGAGCACCTACTTACTCAAAAAGAGGTTTGCTAGAGCATATTGGCTAAGTATTTCTAGGATAATGGCGCTGTATGGCCAAATAAAAGAATTTGATTCGAATGATGAAATCATTCATGATTATCTAGAGAGGTTAAGCTTTTACCTTGAAGCTAACGACGTGACGATAGAAGCCAAAAAGAGAGCTGTTTTGTTAACAGTCATAGGGCCTCAACAATTTAGGCTACTAAAGGACTTATGCGCACCAGCTAGTCCAGATACCAAGAGCTTTAACGAGCTGAGCAAACTGCTAACAGACCACCATGCGCCTACCCCATCAAAGTTTTTATGTAGAGCTAGATTTGACAGTAGGACTCGTCAACCAAACGAGTCAATATCAGAATATGTTGCTGCTTTACGTCATTTAAGTAAATTTTGTGAATTCGGCGATACGCTGTCTGACAGACTATGTGAAAAGTTTGTGACAGGTGTAAACAGCCCTGATATTCAAAGAAAGTTGCTGCTCGAGTCGGATCTAACATTAGAAAAAGCAATACAACTTGCAACTTCATTCCAGCAGTCATCAGATGCGGCAAAATCTCTAGCACCTTCAGAGATCCATGCAGTAAACAGCAGGTTAGTCAACAAACCCCAACCCCATCAGAGCATTCCAACTTATGCTAAACAGCCTGCACGTTTAAAGCCTAGATCTAAATCTAGTAATAATTATCAAAAATGTCATCGATGCAAAGGTCCCCATGCATCTCATCGGTGCAAGTTCAAGTCAGCAACTTGTTATAAGTGCGGTAAGCAAGGTCACATTGCCAAGGCCTGCTTTGCAAAGTCTTCGTCTGTTGCTAAATCTAGCCAGTCAAGACAGTACCGCAACCAAAGGCAGCACTATGTTAACTCTCACCAAGACTACCTAGCCCAACCAATGAACCACTCTACCTGTGAAAATACTCAAACTGATTCGCAGCCGGATTTCAACCTGTTCTCTGTGAAATCAAAAAGTCATGCTCCCATCAATGTACCAGTTTATATCAACGGTAAGAGCATCAGCTTAGAACTTGACACTGGAGCATCTCTAACAGTCATCACAAAGAAGGATTTTGACGCTGTCACGGGAGGATCAGTGCCTCTACAACCATGTCACAAGTGTCTAACAACATACACTGGTGACAATGTTCCGGTGATAGGAGAGTGTATGGTTCATGTAAGTTATAATGGTCAAAGTGTTAAACTTCCTCTTCTTGTGGTTGAAGGAAATGGACCACCATTACTAGGTAGGAACTGGTTAAGTGATCTTAAGTTAAATTGGGAGAGTATATGTTCATTGATCAATGCAAGAGAATCTAGTCTTAAATCAATAGATAAAGTTATATCTGAAAATAAATGTGTTTTTAGTAATCCAGGATTACTAAATGATAGAACAGTGAAGATAAGCATTAATGACACAAATCCAAGATACTACAAAGCTAGAGTTCCACCTTATGCAATGAGGAATAAAACTGAAAATGAGCTAAGTAGATTGGAATCTAATGGCATCATAAAGAAGGTAGACTATTCCGATTGGGCAACGCCCATTGTGCCAGTGTTAAAGAAGGATGGTTCTATAAGAATTTGTGGAGACTATAAAGCTACACTGAATAAGCAAATAGAGCTAAATAGGTACCCTATTCCTAACATTGAGGAAATTTCTTTGAATTTGGCAGGAGGAGACAAATTCACTGAATTAGACTTTAGTCATGCTTACACTCAACTAGAACTGCATCCAGATTCAAAAGTCTATACGACAATAAACACTCATAAAGGACTCTACCAATATGAAAGACTATGTTTTGGCATATCATCTAGTCCTGGAATTTTCCAAGCTGTCATGGACAGTATTTTTAAGGACATTCCAAATGTTTGTGTTTACTTTGACAATGTGTACATAACTGGTAAGAATGACACTGAACATCTTAAAACACTTGATAAAGTCTTGAAAATAGTTGGTGAAAAAGGTTTAAAGATAAACAAAGATAAATGTCAATTCATGCTGACAGAAATTAGTTTTCTTGGTTATATATTAAGCAAGCAAGGTATCAGACCTCAACCTGAGAAAACAAAAGCCATTAAAGAAGCACCCAAACCTGAAAATACCCAACAACTAAGAGCTTTTTTGGGCTTGATAAATTATTATGCAAAGTTCATAGGGAATCTGTCTGGTAAACTATCACCACTGTACAAGCTGCTGCAGAAAAATGCAACTTGGCACTGGGGTAAACAACAAGAAGCTGCTTTTAATACAGCAAAAGAAGCTTTGTCTTCTGACACCTTACTAACTCACTATGACCCAGGGAAAAGACTTATATTAACATGTAATGCTTCACCAGATGGTGTAGGAGCAGTCTTGTCCCACATGGATGAAAAGGGTGACAGACCCATTGCTTTTGCCAGAAGATCTTTGAACCAGGCTGAGAAAAATTATTCTCAGTTAGATAGGGAAGGCTTAGGCATCATTTTTGGTGTTAAGAAATTTCATAAGTTTCAGTTTGGTAGGAAGTTCACCATCTTTACAGATCATAAGCCATTGCTGGGTTTATATGGAGAAAACAAAACCCTACCTGAGCATGCCTCACCAAGAATTCAAAGGTGGGCTATCACACTAACTGCATACAATTATGAATTGAGATACAAACCTGGATCTGAGAATAGTGCAGATAGTCTTAGTCATTTACCTTTAAAAAACCAAAGCCTTAGCTATATACCAGAAGATGTATTTGTTCTCTTCACTATCATGGATAACTCCAATATAAATGTGAATGATATTAAAAGAGAAACACAAAAAGATGAGTGCTTAATAAAAGTATATGAGTACTGTAAGAATGGTTGGCCTGAAGAGTCAGTGAATGATGACTTAAAGCCATGTAAAATAAGAAAAATGGAATTAAGTCTAAAAGATGGAGAAGATGTAGTCCTTTATCAGTCAGAGTTACCTAAACAAAGTATTTGTAACTTAATAAATGATTATGGTGATATGGCAATTTCAAATGCTTTAAATAAGAAGGAATGTGATCATCAAACAACTTTGCTAACATCATTAGCACTTACAGAAACTAAAAGGGTAACATCAAAAGAAAAAAAAAGATTTTTGCCATTTAATACACTCACTTCAAATACTGGATCACAGTTGCAAATTGATATGGTCCAGGATATTACTTGTAAACAGTATTTTTAGTTACCAGGAAAGCACTATCAGATTACCTGAGAAAATTGATCAATCAAAGAAATCTATGTCAGTCAAGGATCTGAATAACAGCATAATACTTCCAGATGACAATTCAAAAATAGTTCCATTAAATCATGACAAAACATCCATTGAAGAGAATTTGGATATAATGAGAATGTGTATCTAAGAAATTATGGGAGAAGGGAAAAATGGATACCAGGTCAAATTGTTCAATGTACAGGACCTGTGTCTTATAAAGTAAAAACAAATGATGGACTTATTGTCTGTAGACATGCAGACCAGTTAAAAATAACTTGTGCAGATAATAAGTGTGAATCTGTCAATCCCACCAAATCTGAACAGTTCACACCAACTCAGTTTGTTCCACAACCAAGTTCTGTTGATATGAGTGAACCAAGTGGTCTAGAGTCAGAAAATGTCAATTCTGGAGTTAATGATTTAAATCCTAGACCTCCTGAGATAGAGAATCCAGATGGTCAGAATCTTGAGTCACCAAATCAAAAGCCACTGAGAAGGTCAAGCAGGACAATCAAAGTCCCAAATAAGTTAGACCTATGATTTTAAAGGTCAAAAGGACTTTGACATCATTGTTTTGTATCTTGATTATGTTGTAACATATTTTGCATTGTTTGTAAGGATGTAATCTACCATAGTGTTCATGTTACAATATAATTGGTGATTTTAGGATACTGTCAATTGTTCTATTGAGAGATGTGTTGTGTTTACTAAGGGTAAAGGGATGTAGTATAGTGAGACTTGTGAAGTCAAGGGAACTCACTCTTCTGTATTAGTATTATATTTATATTGTTATCTTGAGTGATGTCCCTTACATGTTTATAAATATATGTGTCTCTCGTCACTTCCGTCCTCTCTCTTCCATCATGTAGCGAAGGCCCAATAAACGTTTTATATACAACCACATGCTTCTATCGTCAATCTATTATAGCGCCACTTTGCTGAAAATGGCCAGAACGGGAGCGGCCGCTCCCCCTGTTCCCCCTGCGTACGCTACTGATATATATATATATATATATATATATATATATATATATATATATATATATATATATATATATATATATATATATATATATATATATATATATACGAGAAAAATGGCCCGTTGAGGAAGGATACACCGGGCGCTAGGTTGATAGTGCTGTCTCTTTTCTCTAAACTAAAACCAACCCACCCCCCACACACACCACCCCCCAACCCCACCCCCACCCCCAAAAAAACATGTCTACCGTCCCATTCAACGAAATATAATTATATACTTTTTCCAGTGTCCGCCCCCTCCCCGAAAATTCTACCCCCGCCCCCGAAAATTTCAAGTACCCCCACCCCTTTCCGGGGAGGAAAAAGTCTGAAAGAAACACTGGTGTCGCGCTTAGCCACTACGCGAAGAATTGCATTAAAGAAATAGCGAGAAAACCACTTTTTAGATTAGACACATTAATTAGGCGGTAATTTTATTATAGAGTATCGATGAGGAAACCACCCCACCCCCCCCCCCCCACACCATCCCCCCCCACCCCCTACCCCCCACCCCCCACTCCCAAAAAAATCATGTCTACCGTCCCATTCAACGAAATATAATTATATACTTTTTCCAGTGTCCGCCCCCTCCCCGAAAATTCTACCCCCGCCCCCGAAAATTTCAAGTACCCCCACCCCTTTCCGGGGAGGAAAAAGTCTGAAAGAAACACTGGTGTCGCGCTTAGCCACTACGCGAAGAATTGCATTAAAGAAATTGCAAGAAAACCACTTTTTAGATTAGACACATTAATTAGGCGGTAATTTTATTATAGAGTATCGATGAAGAAATTTCTTTTGAGTTGGAGAGGGGGGGGGGGCTCAGACGTTCTTACGCGTGGGGTGGGGCTTCGCCCCTACCCGAAGAATTGTATGCAAGAAACTCTTCACGCAAACCATTTAGATTAGACAACATTTCCTTTTTATTCAATGTTTACGCGATAATTAATGACGTCATTATATTACTGTGTGCACTTTCCGCCTTGAGATTATTTTCAACTCTATGCTAAATGTGTCGACGTCATACTTCGTTTTTCGAAATACTGTGCAGGTTTTTAATTTGCTTGTGTTTTCTCTAGAGCGTTCATGTCAGACAGAGCGTTCTTGTCAGATACATAGATACACAGACAGCGAAACTATTATATATATATATATATATATATATATATATATATATATATATATATCAATGTATGTGTGTGTGTGTTTGTTTTTCTTTTATGCATTACTACCGGATGCGGCCCTCGAGGTCATTTTATCCGGCCCGCGACGATCTTTTTGACCACTGAATAAATGTTTTTTTTTATGTGGCTGAGGAGCTTTGCACAGAAAATTCAAAACAATTTGAAAATGTAGCTTTGGGTGAACTACAATTGCCCGCCGAGTTGCAGACATTGGTGAAAACATTGCGACTCAAATAGCGAAAAATTCAAGCAAGTTTCACCATTTTTCTATTGCAATGGATGAGTCGCTGGGAGGTGTTCCACCTCTCCACTTCTTGTGTTCATTAGAGGTGTGAATGAAGACATAAACATAACACAAGAGCTGGCTTCCCTACATATAATGTACGCCATTGTTACCGAAGAGGATATCTAACCATAGATAGTTCAGAGACAAGCACAAAATTGTAAGATTTACCATATTTCACACCAGTAAGATTATGCGAGAAAATTTTGAGCAGAGTATCTAAGAAAAGAAATGGGTGACTTCCTGTTAGTAAAGGCAAGTCACAGCCATTATTGTCTGATGAAGAGTGGGTATAGAAATTGGCCTCTGCTGCAGTCATAACTAGTCATTTAAATTTTCTGAACCTAAAACGGCAAGAGAGTTTCTGATCTATACACCCACCTAAAGGCCTTTAGATACAAACTTGTCATGTTTTTGGAACAAGTACATGCTAACAACTTGACACACTTTCAGCAGTGCAAGTTCTTTACGGCTGTAGCAACCACTGAGTTCCCCGCGTCATTTACATACTAGATCATCAAAGACCTCCAGTTGCAGTTTCAGCAGCGGTTTTCTGACTTGGATTCAAAGGCAGAAGAAGTGAGACTGTTTAAAAGCCCATTTGAAGCAAATGTGGCCAGTTGCAAAGATGAACTGCAGCTGGGGGTCATTGAATTGCAAGAAAATGACTTCCTTAGAGACACGTTCAAAGAAGGGCGGGTGGATTTTCATACGTTTTTGCACAAGGAAGACTTTCCTAACATTAAAACTTTTGCATCAAAGTACCTTTCAAATTTTCCAACAACATACCTGTGTGAACAAACATTTTCAAGAATGAAATACGTGAAGAAAAATTTGAGAGCAAACATGGATCTCGGGTGGGGGCGGGTGTGGTGGACACTTGAAATTTGTATTATTTCTATATAAATTATATTTCGTTGGGTGAGGGGGGAGAGGCGGTAGACGTTCTTCGGGGTGGGGACGCCACGACCGTGAAGAGATGCCTTAAAGAAACTCTGCCCCCGAACTGATATTTGATAGTTAATGCGGCCCTCGGGCAGAAAAGTTTGCTTTAATATGTGAGGTGCTCAATGGTTTTTAGTCATGCAACTATATATATATATATATATATATATATATATATATATATATATATATATATATATATATATATCAATGTATGTGTGTGTGAGTGTGTCTGTCTGTCTGTCTTTTATGCATAACTACACCTGTGATCAGTGGCGGAACTAGAAAAAAAGGCTCCCCCACAAAAAAAAAATTGTATATATAAATTTATTACATACATATACATAAGTAGATTGCTTCTCTAAATTTTAAATAGTCAATTACCTGAGTATTTTAATCTATGTTATTGCAATGTATAACCACTCTGAGATAACAAACAAGGCAAAAATAAGTCCGAACTCTTTTCGGGCCCGCAATAATCGTGTTTTACAAATTTTTTTTTTTATTTTTTTTTATTTTTAATTCGATTATTTTATTGATTTCAGCGTTTTCGTGTAAAATTGTGCTCTGTTCACTGTAGTTGCAAAACGCTGGGGGTACAAATGTTTGTATTTTTTTTAATACAATGTTTGTATTACATTTTCATGTTTACCGAAAATTGTGGAAGATAATAACAAGTTAACTGGTAAAAATTATATAAACACGTAAGCTTGATTTGTGCAATGGTTTTGAATACATTCATTTTTATAGATATAGGACTCTTTAGTATGCCTTATTTAGATAATAATTAAGAGAATAAATTGCTTTTTAATTTACATTGTACAAAACTATTTAAATGAGATTTATGGGCACCCGTGTTTTAATGAAGGGCAGTAAGTCATGGAAGTAGTTTGAAAGTTTGCCTATCTTTCAAAGTACACCTCTTGTAGATTTTATATTTTTCTACGCAACAGTGTGTGTTATTTACTGTAGAACAATCATTGCTAGGGTAGACCTTTTTGAAGTGGATTGTAATCAGTGACGAGAAGAAGCGTTGGTTATTAACAGTCTTTATTATGTACAGACGCCATGATGCAAAGAGAGAGAGTAAATGGCGAGAGAGAACTATATATAGATAACAACATGTAAGGGACATCACTCAAGATAACAATATAAATATAATACTAATACAGAGAGTGAGTTCCCTTGACCTCACAATTATTTCAATCTATTACATCCCTTTACCCTTAGAACACAATAACACATCTCTCAATAGAACAATTGATAGTATCCTAAAATCACCAATTATATTGTAACATGAACACTATGGTAGATTACATCCTTACAAACAATGCACAATATGCTACAACATAATCAAAATACAAAACAATAATGTCAAAGTCCTTTTGACCTTTAAAATCATAGGTCTAACTTATTTGGGACTTTGATTGTCCTGCTTGACCTTCTCAGTGGCTTTTGATTTGGTGACTCAAGATTCTGACCATCTGGATTCTCTATCTCAGGAGGTCTAGGATTTAAATCATTAACTCCAGAATTTACATTTTCTGACTCCAGACAACTTGGTTCACTCATATCAACAGAACTTGGTTGTGTAACAAACTGAGTTGGTGTGAACTGATCAGACTTGGTGGGATTGACAGATTCACACTTATTATCTGCACAAGTTATTTTTAACTGTATAAGGCACAGGTCCTGTACATTGAACAATTTGACCTGGTATCCATTTTTCCTTTTTCCCATAATTTCTTAGATACACATTCTCATTAACACCAAATTCTCTTTCAATGAATGTTTGTCATGATTTAATGGAACTATTTTTGAATTGGCATCTGAAAGTATTATGCTGTTATTCAGATCCTTAACTGACATAGATTTCTTTGATTGATCAATTTCCTCAGGTAATCTGATATTGCTTTTTTGGTAACCAAAAATACTGTTTAAAAGTAATATCCTGGACAATATCACTTTGCAACTGTGATCCAGTATTTGAATGGCAAAAATCTTTTTCTTCTTTTGATGTTACCCTTTTAGTTTCTGTAAGTGCTAATGATGTTAGCAAAGTTGTTTTATGATCACATTCCTTCTTACTAATGTATTCTCTTTAAAACATTTGAAATTGCCATATCACCATAATCATTTATGAAGTTACAAATACTTTGTTTAGGCAACTCTGACTGATAATGGACTGCATCTTCTCCATTTTTTTATATTATCTTCACAAAGGTTTTTATTTCTTATTTAATATGGCCTTAATTCATCATTCACAGACTCTTCAGGCCAACCATTTTTACAGTACTCATATACTTTTATTAAGCACTCATCTTTTTGTGTTTCTCTTTTAATATCATTCACATTCATATTGGAGTTATCCATGATAGTGAAGAGAACAAATACATCTTCTGGTACATAGCTCAGGCTTTGGTTTTTTAAAGGTAATCTACTAAGACTATCTGCACTATTCTCAGATCCAGGTTTGTATTTCAATTCATAATTGTATGCAGTTAGTGTGATAGCCCATCTTTGAATTCTTGGTGAGGCATGCTCAGGTAGGGTTTTGTTTTCTCCAAATAAACCTAGCAATGGTTTATGATCTGTAAAGATGGTGAACTTCCTACCAAACAGAAACTTATGAAATTTCTTAACACCAAAAATGATGCCTAAGCCTTCCCTATCTAACTGAGAATAATTTTTCTCAGCCTGGTTCAAAGATCTACTGGCAAAAGCAATGGGTCTGTCACCCTTCTCATCCATGTGGGACAAGACTGCTCCTACACCATCTGGTGAAGCATCACATGTTAATATAAGTCTTTTCCCTGGGTCATAGTGAGTTAGTAAGGTGTCAGCAGACAAAGCCTCTTTTGCTGTATTAAAAGCAGCTTCTTGTTGTTTACCCCAGTGCCAAGTTGCATTTTTCTGTAGCAGCTTGTACAGTGGTGATAGTTTACCAGACAGATTCCCTATGAACTTTGCATAGTAATTTATCAAGCCCAAAAAAGCTCTTAGTTGTTGGGTATTTTCAGGTTTGGGTGCTTCTTTAATGGCTTTTGTTTTCTCAGGTTGAGGTCTGATACCTTGCTTGCTTAATATATAACCAAGAAAACTAATTTCTGTCAACATGAATTGACATTTATCTTTGTTTATCTTTAAACCTTTTTCACCAACAATTTTCAATACTTTATCAAGTGTTTTAAGATGTTCAGTGTCATTCTTACCAGTTATGTACACATTGTCAAAGTAAACACAAACATTTGGAATGTCCTTAAAAATACTGTCCATGACAGCTTGGAAAATTCCAGGGCTAGATGATATGCCAAAACATAGTCTTTCATATTGGTAGAGTCCTTTATGAGTGTTTATTGTCGTATAGACTTTTGAATCTGGATGCAGTTCTAGTTGAGTGTAAGCATGACTAAAGTCTAATTCAGTGAATTTGTCTCCTCCTGCCAAATTCAAAGAAATTTCCTCAATGTTAGGTATAGGGTACCTATTTAGCTCTATTTGCTTATTCAGTGTAGTTTTATAATCTCCACAAATTCTTATAGAACCATCCTTCTTTAACACTGGCACAATGGGCGTTGCCCAATCGGAATAGTCTACCTTCTTTATGATGCCATTAGATTCCAATCTACTTAGCTCATTTTCAATTTTATTCCTCATTGCATAAGGTAGAACTCTAGCTTTGCAGTATCTTGGATTTGTGTCTTTAATGCTTAACTTCACTGTTCTATCATTTAGTAAACCTGAATTGCCAAAAACACTTTTATTTTCAGATATTACTTTATCTAGTGAAGTAAGACTAGATTCTTTTCCATTGTTCAATGAACAAATACTCTCCCAATTTAACTTAAGATTACTTAACCAGTTCCTACCTAGTAATGGTGGTCCATTTCCTTCAAGCACAAGAAGAGGAAGTTTAACACTTTGACCATTATAACTTACATGAACCATACACTCTCCTATTACCGGAACATTGTCACCAGTGTATGTTGTTAGACACTTGTGACATGGTTGTAGAGGCACTGATCCTCCAGTGACAGCGTCAAAATCTTTCTTTGTTATGAGTGTTAGAGATGCTCCAGTGTCAAGTTGGAAGCTGATGCTCTTACCGTTGATATAAACTGGTACATTGATGGGAGCATGACTTTTTGATTTCACAGAGAATAGGTTGAAATCCGGCTGCGAATCAGTTTGAGCATTTTCACAGGTAGAGTGGTTCATTGGTTGGGTTAGGTAGTCTTGGTGAGAGTTAACATAGTGCTGCCTTTGGTTGCGGTACTGTCTTGACTGGCTAGATTTAGCAACAGACGAAGACTTTGCAAAGCAGGCCTTGGCAATGTGACCTTGCTCACTGCACTTATAACAAGTTGCAGACTTGAACTTGCACCGATGAGATGCATGGGGACCTTTGCATCGATGACATTTTTGATAATTATTACTAGATTTAGATCTAGGATTTGAACGAGCAGGCTGTTTAGCATAAGTTGGAATGCTCTGATGGGGTTGATGTTTGTTGACTAACCTGCTGTTTACTGCATGGATCTCTGAAGGTGCTAGAGATTTCGCCGCATCTGATGACTGCTGGTATGAAGTTGCAAGTTGTATTGCTTTTTCCAATGTTAGATCTGACTCGAGCAGCAACTTTCTTTGAATATCAGGGCTGTTTACACCTGTCACAAACTTTTCACATAATCTGTCAGACAGCGTGTCTCCGAATTCACAGAATTCACTTAAATGACGTAAAGCAGCAACATATTCTGATATTGACTCGTTTGGTTGACGAGTCCTACTGTCAAATCTAGCTCTACATAAAAACTTTGATGGGGTAGGCGCATGGTGGTCTGTTAGCAATTTGCTCAGCTCGTTAAAGCTCTTGGTATCTGGACTAGCTGGTGCGCATAAGTCCTTTAGTAGCCTGAATTGTTGAGGCCCTATGACTGTTAACAAAATAGCTCTCTTTTTGGCTTCTATCGTCACGTCGTTTGCTTCTAGGTAAAAGCTTAACCTCTCTAGGTAATCTTGAATGATTTCATCATTCGCATCAAATTCTTTTATTTGGCCATACAGCGCCATAATTCTAGAAATAATAACTAATAAGCTCTAGCAAACCTCTTTTTTGCGTAATTAGGTGCTCTTTCTAGTCGATGTTTATCCTCGTCGCCAAATGAAGTGGATTGTAATCAGTGACGAGAAGAAGCGTTGGTTATTAACAGTCTTTATTATGTACAGACGCCATGATGCAAAGAGAGAGAGTAAATGGCGAGAGAGAACTATATATAGATAACAACATGTAAGGGACATCACTCAAGATAACAATATAAATATAATACTAATACAGAGAGTGAGTTCCCTTGACCTCACAATTATTTCAATCTATTACACTTTTTGTTTTTTTACAAAACCACTATCAAGGTGCACGAAAAACATTATTTATGAAAAGAAAATTCATTGTTTTTTTGGTCGGAATTGGGCCCCTAAACGTCGTGGGGCCCCCCGCATTGCGGGGTCTGGCGGCACTGTAGTTCCGCCCCTGTCTCTGATCCGATCTCCATAAAACTTTGGAAAGTTGTTGAGAATACTCCTGGGGAAGTTTCTGCGAAAAAAAACATTTTCAAATTCTCAAGGGTGGCGCCCCGGCAGGGCGCGATTCGTTTTTTCTCAATATGCGGTATATAAAAATAAAAGTTGATTGCGGTTTGACACCGTTCATCCGATCGCCATGAAACTTTGGGGAATGGGTTCTGCAAAAAAAAATAATTAATTTCGCAAGGGCGGCGCCACGAAAGGGTGCGATTTTACTCTATATACGGTATATATAAAAAATAAAAGTCGAATGCGGTCTGACACCGTTCATCCGAGTGCAATTAAACTTTGGGGAGCTGATAAGGAAACTCCAGGGGAGGTTTCTGTAAAACAATCTTTTTTTAATATCGCAGGGGTGGCGCCCCGAGATGGTGCATTATATACGGTATATTAAAAAAATGAAAGTTGCGGTTCGACACCTTTCATCCGAGTGCTATAAAACTTTAAAGAGTTGATGTTAACAAAATAATTAAAATTTTATAAGAGCGGCGCCCGGGAGGGTGCGATTTTCGTTTAATACACAATTTGGCGCCCAGAGTTCCAGAGCGGCTATGTTAGCACTTGGCATGCGTTAATCGTGCGTCCTGCACAGCGGGTAAGGGATACTACTATATTCAGCGTTAAAACTTCAACAGGCGCAACCACCGGTGCCCCGTAGATTGCACAACTCCAATTATCAAGGGTTCCCCTTCGAGCACTATGGCGCCTCTGCGGTAGTGTAATCGGGTGCTCCCGAGTGTGCGCCTCTACGTCCCTGACACATGGGCGGTCACCGAAGTGTGTTCTACCTCATTATTTTGGTGAGCGATTAACGTATACTCAAGGTTTTCATGCGGGACTACTATATTCAGCGTTAAAAATTCAGCGTTAAAACTTCAATAGGCAATAGGCGCAACCGCCGGTGCCCCGTATATTGCACAACTCCAAACGTCAAGGGTTCCCCTGCGAGCACTATGGCACCTCTGCAGTAGTGTAATCGGGGGCTCCCGAGAGCGCCCTTCTACTCCCCTTACACATGGACGGTCACCGAAATTGTTCTACCTCATTATTTCGGTGAGCGATTAACGTATATTCAAGGTTTTCATGCGGTAATTTAGGTAAACCAGCGTCCCGATATTTATGATCCAAGCGCAGGCATTGTTTTCATTTAAATAAATCAGTTTTAGAAAAAATAAAGATCACTCGTCTAAGAACATAGGATTGGTAAAGCATTCATGAAACCCTTCTAATATATTACGTCAGACTTTCTTCTATCCCCCGCGCCTAATATATTACGTCAGACTTTCTTCTATCCCCGCGGCAACGCGCGGGGAATTGTACGCTAGTAGATAATAAAGTAACCCACGCTTTTCTTTATGTCTATTTAAATAGTAGTTTGTCGTTTATTTTCTACTTTTTAGTGCATTATAACATAAAACGCGCGGCGTCAAAACAGCCAATGCCAAAACGGCCCCGTCAAAATGACCCCGTCAAAAGGGCCAGCGACATTTGGACCCCGTCAAATAAACTCCCGACAAATAGGCTCCCGTCATTTAGGCTACCGACAAATAGGCTCCCGTTATATAGGCTCCCGACAAAAGGGCTCCAGTCAATAAGGCTCCTGACAAATAGGCTCCCGTCATTTTGGCTCCTGACATATCGGCTCCCGTCATTTAGTTTTTTCCACAAAACGGCCCCCGTCATTACGACTCCCGCCAAATAGGCTCCCGCCATTTAGTTTCTTCACAAAACTGCCCCCGTCATTACGACTCCCGACAAATAGGCTAGCATCATTTTGGCTCACGACAAAAAGGCTCCTGTCAATTTGGCTCCAGACAAAAGGACCACTGACAATACCGTTTCTGTAGAGACTAAGTCTCCCGGCAAAACGGCCTCATTGAATATGACACCTGCCAGTGGGACCACTTCATCAATATTCTTTAGAGTTAGCTTATCCAACACTCTTATGTAATACAACGTATGCATCTCTTGTTCGGCAGGCCTTATTTTTATATGTGTTTATCTATTAGAAAATATAGTATGTTTTAATTTAAGGGTCATCTATCTATGACATCCATAATTGAGTCGGTTATAGGCTGTGTGAGGAGAAGGGTCTACGCAGAGGCGTAGCGAGGGGGGGGGGTGCGGGGTGCGGAACGCACCGGGTGACGCCATTTAGGGGGGTGACACCAAGGCAAAAAAATAGCAAAATATATAGAGAAAAACATGAGGGGGGTGGGTGCAAATCGAAAGTTTGAGGGAGGGGGTGCAAATCGAAAATTCGAAACTGTCCCCGGGAAGGGTCGCTACGCCTCTGGGGGGGGGGGTGACACCATTAAGTGCCGCACCGGGTGACACCCGACCTCGCTACGCCACTGGGTCCACGCTGTACCTTCCTACCTCCAGTATACTGGTAGGTTATCAAAACATAATGCTGTAATCATGTAAACATCATGTATATCATACATTTACACTTCTGCGCTCGCTTTTAAGCAACAGGTCTTTTCTGTTGTAAATTAAACATTATCAAAACTTTAGAATTGTTAAGGGCTCGATTTGTTTGTGAATTAATGTTAGTTCATGAAAAACAATTTCATTCGGGCAAAGAGGTTATAGTGGTATTGGAGGAAGGACAAAATGGTTACTTTTATGCCAATAGGGGTCATGCCATTCATTGGTCTGTAGCCAATATGTCGGGAGTCATTTTGTCAAAAGCCAATATGTCGGGAGCCCAATTGCCGGGAGACAATATATTGGGAGCCCATTTGTCGGTAGCCAATATGTCGTGAGCCCATTTGCCGGGAGCCCATTTGTCTTGAGCCCTTATGTCGGGAGCCAATACGTCGGGAGCCGCTTTGTCGGGAGCCAATATGTCCTGAGCCTATTTGTCAGGGGTTAATATGTCGAGAGTCCATTGTCGGGAGCCTAAATATCGGGAGCCCATTTGTCGGGAGCCTATATGTCGCAAGTCAATATGACGGGAGCCCATTTGACGGGAGCCAATAAGTCGGGGCCCTTTTGACGGGGTTATTTTGACTGGGTCGTTTTGTCGGGGGTCGATTTGACGGGGTCAAATTAACGGGGCCGTTTTGACGGGGCCGATTTGTCCCGGGCCGTTTTGACAGGGCACCTTATAACATACACACTGTTATATTTCCTCGAAAGTCGATTGGTTTGCTTTCAATTTAAATTTCCTCTGTGGAGTAATACTAAGAATTTGTTTGGCCTTTTATTGTAGTTGAAACTTGTGAAGAGGATACTGTTTTAAGTCGGCTAGCTAGGTTTTGCCATGTATAATAAATGATACAGAGTTGAAATCCGAGAGAAGACAACTCGCTATGGATGAAAGCCAATGCACTTTATCGCGGTTATCATCCCTGTTTAAGTCCTGACCTCAATACAGTTTGAAATAGCGTGTTGATGTGTCGCAAGCGTCTAGCCTACATGCAGTGACGTGTTCGATTAGGAAGAAAAGATCTATTTTGCCGGCTATAATCATCCTACATATTTGGATCACACTGTAATAGGTAAACTTTGTAGCGTTTCGTGTATAATCAAAGTTGCATCTGTCTAGTGTATGAAGTAATATTAGTCTCAAAATAAGTTAATCCTTGTAATATAAAGCAGGATTAACGTGCGCTTAAATTACACAGATATTGTTATGTAGGAGTAAGGTGCGTACAATTTACCTAGATTTTTATGTCATATAAAATAGGAGTAAGCTATGTATAAATTACATAGAACCTAAAAGTAAACCAATAGAACTTAGAGCGGTAAAGTACTAAAATGCTGAGTATATAGCCAAGGCTAATATATAGGCCCTAAATTTGTAAACTAATAATACTAATATAGGCCTAGTTTAGTTTATGTTTAACTTGACCCTGGACTGTGTTTAACCAGGTTCTGAGTTGTCTTTAATCTGAATCTGGACTGTGTTTAACTAGATCTTGAAATGTGTTAGGAAGCATTAGACACCAAGTCTCACAATAAGTTGTCTGTGTGGGACGCACAAATAAATCAATCAGACGACATTATAAAACAAAGTGCAGACACGACAGACAACTCTGGGAGAGCAGGGGTGTAAACAAGTTTTCTCGTAATGGAAAGCGGCGAGTCGTAGAAAAGGTGCCAGAATATATATATATATATATATATATATATATATATATATATATATATATATATATATAAGCCGTTATCGGCTCGGCTTTGCTTCAGCCATTTATAGTCATGTCCAAATGCAAATGTTAACGCACATATGTATATAAGTTTACACAATATTTTAAGAAAAATTAAAGAGCATTACATAATGTTACGCTCAAAACAGCAAGAGCAATTGAATGTGGAAAGGAAGCTACACCTGACCTTCCGTTCCTCAATATCATGTTTTGTTAGCCAAATATACTTAACATTTAGAGTCGACCCAGAGGAAACCACTTGGTACTTACTTTTCTGCGATTTCCAGTAACCAGGAGTGGAAATTATCCTACCTTCGTTTTTGTTTGTTCTTGGTTGGACAAAGGCTATGGAGGCAAATCCAAAAAGAAAAGCAGGCTTATATCGGTGTCGATGGTCTCAAATTCTTATAACTTATTTTACCTTCGTCTTTTTCCAAATCTTATAACTATAATAACTTGAGTACTGTTTGTGATCGAGATGAAATTTCACATTTAAGTAAAAGATTTATAAAATTCTGTTATCTCTCTGAGTAATTTCCGGTTGGGTTGGAGACTTAGCAGTTTCTGTAGCGGTTCTTATTTAGGAAATAATGTTGCTATTGAGTGTAGTGTCATTCAAGTGATGTAGATCACACTTAAATCGGTATGTAAAGCCAAGTAACAATCCATTTTCTCAACGTGGACTCTCTAGATCGGTATGTAAAGCCATGTAACAATCCATTTTCTCAACGTGGACTCTCTAGATCGGTATGTAAAGCCATGTAACAATCCATTTTCTCAACGTGGACTCTCTAGATCGGTATGTAAAGCCAAGTAGCAATCCATTTTCTCAACGTGGACTCTCTAGATCGGTATGTAAAGCCAAGTAACAATCCATTTTCTCAACGTGGACTCTCTAGATCGGTATGTAAAGCCATGTAACAATCCATTTTCTCAACGTGGACTCTCTAGATCGGTATGTAAAGCCAAGTAACAATCCATTTTCTCAACTTGGACTCTCTAGATCGGTATGTAAAGCCAAGTAGCAATCCATTTTCTCAACTTGGACTCTCTAGATCGGTATGTAAAGCCAAGTAACAATCCATTTTCTCAACTTGGACTCTCTAGATCGGTATGTAAAGCCAAGTAGCAATCCATTTTCTCAACTTGGACTCTCTAGAATTGAATGATGGAGCTCATAATGAGCTGTTTGTTCTTTTTTTTTAACCCTCTTTGGTAATCCATCAAGGACCGTCACCTAGGGCGGCCTCCCCATTCCCCTCCCATAGTTACGCCTCTGTGCTCCACTGTCGTAGTTTACAAGCCGACAGCACTGCTATAAAATATACAATACAGACATTTTTATGGAACCCGCCTATAATGTTTTATAAATAGTATGGCCTACACGCAGGTGCACCATTGAAAGCTTTTCAAGAGAATAAATCGTCGTGTGTGTGTGTGTGTGTGTATGTGTGTCGTCAAGATGTGCTTACACCTGTGTCTGCAGAAATCAAATGAAAAAGTCTCAGATTAACGAGAACTGTGCCCTCCTTTCTTGTGCCAGGAAACTGGAACGTCCTAGGTCGTGTCGTCTACACAGGATGTGTTCCGGTACGGTGATCGTGCCAAATAGCGTATTCAGTGACATAGGGTTAGGGTTAGTCAGTGGCGTTAGGGTTAGTCAGTGGCGTTAGGGTTAGTCAGTGGCGTTAGGGTTAGTCAGTGGCGTTAGGGTTAGGCTTAGTCAGTGGCAATAGGGTTAGTCAGTGGCGTTAGGGTTAGTCAGTGGCGTTAGGGTTAGGGTTAGTCAGTGGCGTTAGGGTTAGGGTAAGTGGCGTTAGGGTTAGTCAGTGGCGTTAGGTTTAGGGTTAGTCAGTGGCAATAGGGTTAGTCAGTGGCGTTAGGGTTAGGGTTAGTCAGTGGCGTTAGGGTTAGGGTTAGTGGTGTTAGGGTTAGTCAGTGGCGTTAGGGTTAGTCAGTGGCGTTAGGGTAAGTCAGTGGCGTTACGGTTAGGGTAAGTGGCGTTAGGGTTAGGGTTAGTCAGTGGCGTTAGGGTTAGGGTAAGTGGCGTTAGGGTTAGTCAGTGGCGTTAGGGTTAGTCAGTGGCGTTAGGGTTAGGGTAAGTGGCGTTAGGGTTAGTCAGTGGCGTTAGGGTTAGGGTAAGTGGCGTTAGGGTTAGTCAGTGGCGTGAGGGTTAGGGTAAGTGGCGTTAGGGTTAGTCAGTGGCGTTAGGGTTAGGGTTAGTCAGTGGCGTTAGGGTTAGTCAGTGGCGTTAGGGTTAGTCAGTGGCGTTAGGGCTAGTCAGTGGCGTAAGGTTTAGGGTAAGTGGCGTTAGGGTTAGGGTAAGTGGCGTTAGGGTTAGTCAGTGGCGTTAGGGTTAGGGTAAGTGGTGTTAGGGTTAGTCAGTGGCGTTAGGGTTAGTCAGTGGCGTTAGGGTTAGGGTTAGTCAGTGGCGTTAGGGTTAGGGTAAGTGGCGTTAGGGTTAGGGTAAGTGGCGTTAGGGTTAGTCAGTGGCGTTAGGGTTAGGGTAAGTGGCGTTAGGGTTAGGGTAAGTGTTGTTAGGGTTAGGGTAAGTGGCGTTAGGGTTAGGGTTAGTGGCGTTAGGGTTAGGGTTAGTCAGTGGCGTTAGGGTTAGGGTAAGTGGCGTTAGGGTTAGGGTTAGTGGCGTTAGGGTTAGGGTAAGTGGTGTTAGGGTAAGGGTAAGTGGTGTTAGGGTTAGGGTAAGTCGGTGGCGTTAGGGTTAGTCAGTGGCGTTAGGGTTAGGGTAAGTGGCGTTAGGGTTAGTCAGTGGCGTTAGGGTTAGTCAGTGGCGTTAGGGTTAGGGTAAGTGGCGTTAGGGTTAGGGTAAGTGGTGTTAGGGTTAGTCAG
Source organism: Physella acuta (assembly GCF_028476545.2). NCBI lineage: Eukaryota > Metazoa > Mollusca > Gastropoda > Physidae > Physella > Physella acuta. Next base: position 39,976 of record NW_026731752.1, on the reverse strand, counting down.
TGGCGTTAGGGTTAGGGTTAGTCAGTGGCGTTAGGGTTAGGGTAAGTGGCGTTAGGGTTAGGGTAAGTGGTGTTAGGGTTAGTCAGTGGCGTTAGGGTTAGGGTAAGTGGCGTTAGGGTTAGGGTAAGTGGTGTTAGGGTTAGTCAGTGGCGTTAGGGTTAGGGTAAGCGGCGTTAGGGTTAGGGTAAGTGGCGTTAGGGTTAGGGTAAGTGTCGTTAGGGTTAGTCAGTGGCGTTAGGGTTAGTAAGTGGCGTTAGGGTTAGGGTAAGCGGCGTTAGGGTTAGGGTAAGTGGCGTTAGGGTTAGGGTAAGTGTCGTTAGGGTTAGTCAGTGGCGTTAGGGTTAGTCAGTGGCGTTAGGGTTAGGGTAAGTGGCGTTAGGGTTAGGGTAAGTGGTGTTAGGGTTAGTCAGTGGCGTTAGGGTTAGGGTTAGTCAGTGGCGTTAGGGTTAGGGTAAGTGGTGTTAGGGTTAGGGTAAGTGGTGTTAGGGTTAGTCAGTGGCGTTAGGGTTAGGGTAAGTGGCGTTAGGGTTAGGGTAAGTGGTGTTAGGGTTAGTCAGTGGCGTTAGGGTTAGGGTAAGCGGCGTTAGGGTTAGGGTAAGTGGCGTTAGGGTTAGGGTAAGTGTCGTTAGGGTTAGTCAGTGGCGTTAGGGTTAGTAAGTGGCGTTAGGGTTAGCGTAAGTGGCGTTAGGGTTAGGGTAAGTGGCGTTAGGGTTAGGGTAAGTGGTGTTAGGTTTAGACAGTGGCGTTAGGGTTAGGGTAAGTGGCGTTAGGGTTAGTCAGTGGCGTTAGGATTAGGGTAAGTGGCGTTAGGGTTAGGGTAAGTGGTGTTAGGGTTAGTCAGTGGCGTTAGGGTTAGTCAGTGACGTTAGGGTTAGTCAGTTGCGTTAGGGTTAGTCAGTGGCGTTAGGGTTAGTCAGTGGCGTTAGGGTTAGTCAGTGACGTTAGGGTTAGTCAGTTGCGTTAGGGTTAGTCAGTGGCGTTAGGGTTAGTCAGTGGCGTTAGGGTTAGGGTAAGTGATGTTAGGGTTAGTCAGTGGCGTTAGGGTTAGTCAGTGGCGTTAGGGTTAGTCAGAGGCGTTAGGGTTAGTCAGTGGCGTTAGGGTTAGTCAGTGGCGTTACGGTTAGGGTAAGTGGCGTTAGGGTTAGGGTAAGTGGTGTTAGGGTTAGTCAGTGGCGTTAGGGTTAGGGTAAGTGGCGTTAGGGTTAGGGTAAGTGGTGTTAGGGTTAGTCAGTGGCGTTAGGGTTAGGGTAAGTGGCGTTAGGGTTAGGGTAAGTGGTGTTAGGGTTAGTCAGTGGCGTTAGGGTTAGGGTAAGCGGCGTTAGGGTTAGGGTAAGTGGCGTTAGGGTTAGGGTAAGTGTCGTTAGGGTTAGTCAGTGGCGTTAGGGTTAGTCAGTAGCGTTAGGGTTAGTCAGTGGCGTTAGGGTTAGGGTTAGTCAGTGGCGTTAGTGTTAGGGTAAGTGGCGTTAGGGTTAGGGTAAGTGGCGTTAGGGTTAGGGTAAGTGGTGTTAGTTTTAGTCAGTGGCGTTAGGGTTAGGGTAAGTGGCGTTAGGGTTAGTCAGTGGCGTTAGGTTTAGGGTAAGTGGCGTTAGGGTTAGGGTAAGTGGTGTTAGGGTTAGTCAGTGGCGTTAGGGTTAGTCAGTGACGTTAGGGTTAGTCAGTTGCGTTAGGGTTAGTCAGTGGCGTTAGGGTTAGTCAGTGGCGTTAGGGTTAGTCAGTGGCGTTAGGGTTAGTCAGTGGCGTTAGGGTTAGTCAGTGGCGTTTGGGTTAGGGTAAGTGGCGTTAGGGTTAGTCAGTGGCGTTAGGGTTAGTCAGTGGCGTTAGGGTTAGTCAGTGGCGTTAGGGTTAGTCAGTGGCGTTAGTGTTTGGGTAAGTGGCGTTAGGGTTAGTCAGTGGCGTTAGGGTTAGTCAGTGGCGTTAGGGTTAAGGTAAGTGGCGTTAGGGTTAGTCAGTGGCGTTAGGGTTAGTCAGTGGCGTTAGGGTTAGTCAGTGGCGTTAGGGTTAGTCAGTGGCGTTAGGGTTAGTCAGTTGCGTTAGGGTTAGTCAGTGGCGTTAGGGTTAGTCAGTGGCGTTAGGGTTAGGGTAAGTGGTGTTAGGGTTAGGGTAAGTGGCGTTAGGGTTGGGGTTAGTGGCGTTAGGGTTAGGGTTAGTCAGTGGCGTTAGGGTTAGGGTTAGTCAGTGGCGTTAGGGTTAGGGTAAGTGGCGTTAGGGTTAGGGTAAGTGGCGTTAGGGTTAGTCAGTGCGTTAGGGTTAGGGTAAGTGGTGTTAGGGTTAGTCAGTGGCGTTAGGGTTAGTCAGTGGCGTTAGGGTTAGGGTTAGTCAGTGGCGTTAGGGTTAGGGTAAGTGGCGTTAGGGTTAGTCAGTGGCGTTAGGGTTAGTCAGTGGCGTTAGGGTTAGTCAGTGACGTTAGGGTTAGTCAGTGGCGTTAGGGTTAGTCAGTGGCGTTAGGGTTAGGGTAAGTGGCGTTAGGGTTAGTCAGTGGCGTTAGGGTTAGTCAGTGGCGTTAGGGTTAGCGTAAGTGGCGTTAGGGTTAGTCAGTAGCGTTAGGGTTAGTCAGTGGCGTTAGGGTTAGGGTTAGTCAGTGGCGTTAGTGTTAGGGTAAGTGGCGTTAGGGTTAGGGTAAGTGGCGTTAGGGTTAGTCAGTGGCGTTAGGGTTAGGGTTAGTCAGTGGCGTTAGGGTTAGGGTAAGTGGCGTTAGGGTTAGTCAGTGGCGTTAGGGTTAGTCAGTGGCGTTAGGGCTAGTCATTGGCGTATAACTAGACAGTGGCGTATATATGTAAGTATGGGCAGATAATAAAGTTTTTAAACGATTTAAAACTAAGGAGAGGTAGTAAGATTAAAAACTTTCCTTCGCTTTATCAGTTTGATTTTGTCTGTAAATTGTGGTCAAGGATGACTGCATTCAAGGGGCAGATAATAGTCTTTCAGATGTTGCGAGCTACTTATGGTGTTTTAAAGCAAATATTTTTAATCGTGTCGACTTCATAAATTACGAATCACTAAAACGTAAAAAATAAATAACAAAAGCCTTTATAGCAACAAGCTTTTAAATGCACCAAAAATAAAACTAATTTGCTTTCTTTACTAAAAAGTTTTGGTTGCTCATGGGATATTTTATTACATATTTTAGTGACAAAAGGTTTTTATGAAAGAAAGCAAATTAGTTGTTTGTTTTTACTTTCTCGTATACAAAGTATAGGGAATGTATTGTAATCGTGAAAACAAAATCGAGATTTTTGCAAATCTCGACGTTTTACACCTCCCTGAGTCGGAAAAACATATGTTTGCAATCTTGTCCGTATGTCTGTGTGTGTATGTGTGTGTATGCAGTAGCGTAGCGAGGGGGGGGGGGCGGGGGGGACATATGTCCCCGGGCGCCGACCTTAGGGGGGCGCCAAATTGAAAGTTTGAGGGGGGGGTGCAAATGAAAAGTTCGAGGGGGGGGGTGCAAATGAAAAGTTCGAGGGGGGGGGGGTGCAAATGAAAAGTTCGAGGGGGGGGGGTGCAAATCGAAAATTGAAAGTATGTCTCCGGGCGCCGGGAAGGGTCGCTACGCCTCTGTGTGTATGTGTGTCTTGTAACGTTAACCTATCTATCAGCCAAATAGAAGGAGAACGTCCCCGGATTCTTTTTTCGGGGTCATATGCAAATACCTTACGGCCTAAGTGGATGAACACTTAACACAACGTCCCACTAGGGCTCGAAATTAATGTCTAGGGAAGCTAGTGATACTATTGTAATTAACACTCATCCAATCTACATACGACCTTTTAATCAGCGAACTCAGTTGTGGCAGAACACAAAGATGAAACTATATAAAATATTTAATGTATAAAGTATCGAAAACCCAACTTACAAAATGCAGGAAAAAACACTATCACAGATTTCTACACTGTCTAAAAAACAGCCACAGGCCACACAACACTGCTGTAGTTTCTAGAATTACTTAGCGACAAGTAATATTAAACTAGAAGACTAAATCAACTTAAGAAAGCAAGGCACACACAGGTCTTAAGTACTCTCACGTTCAAATGGTCAGAGTCTATAGCCGGACAATATGGACGGCTGCCTGATCAAGGTAAAACTGCCTCGTAGACTGCCAGGTCAAGATAAACTGCCTCGTGTTGCGAGTGTGCAGTGCAATTAAAGACTTCTGTGACAGGGGAGGTTATCCTCAACTCATGTCGCCATTGGTTGGGATAATCATCTGATCAGAATCATTCAATCAGATTTTAATGGAAAATTTCTATGTCTCAAACACCTTAATAAGTCAGTGGAAAAACCCCAGGTGTTACACCATCATTCCATATAAGGAATTATACAATGTCAAAATAAAAATGACTCGACCTAAGTAGGTCACATCCCCTCCCTTTTTGGAAGTGACAGATAGGTTCCACAAAAACATACATAAGGAACCAATCTGGCAATGAAATAACAAAAATGTTTTACAAATGTAGGCAATCAAAATCATAATACCATATGAAAATATCCCTGAACATAAAAGGGAAGTAACTCCAACTTTTACAATTGGTGAAAGGGGAGTAACCCTTCAAAAAGTAATTATACATCAAAATCCCTCAAAAAAGGGTATTACAATATTTCCATGTGGATATTAAAAGTGGTAAACCCGCCAGGGTAAGACCTTTATTTCAATGACTAGCTACAATATCAATTGAGTCATATGAGACATATTATTATAAAAGATTACATATACTCAAAAACCACCTTTAATTAAGGTTCACCTGAAAATAAACAAAATATTCAACAGGAATGGAATTTTGAAAAATTCTAACTCATACCACCCATATTCATGTGAGTGTCGCCCCAACACAACACTTGTGTATGGTCCTAATGAACCACAAAACATGCCACATGATCAATGTGTACAACAAGATTTTACATCCTTGACAAACAATCAGCCACAACATTATCACTACCCTTAATGTGTGAAATTTCCAGATTAAAATTTTGGAAATATAAGCACCATCTCAATATTCTTTGATTTGTCTGTCCTAACTTAGAGGTAAATTTCAGGGGATCATGGTCAGAAAACACTCTGACTGGATTGGTTGAAGAAGAGACATAGACTTCAAAATGTTGTAATGATAAAACCAAAGCTAAAGCCTCTTTTCCAATAGTAGAATAATTCTTTTGGTTCTCATTTAACTTCCTGGAAAAAAAGGCAATGGGATGGTCAATTCCCATGTTGTCTTCTTGAAATAGGACTGAGCCAATGGCTAAGTTGCTAGCATCAATGGCAAGTTTAAAGGGCTTGCTAAAATTTGGTGCAGCCATAACAGGAGCATTAGATAGAAATGACTTAATGGTTAAAAAAAGCTTCTTGACATTTATTGGACCATTCAAATTCAACACCCTTTTTCAATAATGCAGTAAGAGGTTCAGCAATAGCTGAAAAGTTTTGACAGAACTGCCTATAGTAACCAGCCATCCCAAGGAACTTTTTGATCTCTTTACAATTTTTGGGAGGTGGTAACCTTACAATAGCATCTACTTTAGCTTCAATGGGCCGAACTTGGTTCGTTCCCACTTGATAACCCAAATAGGTAATTGAAGCTTTACAGAAATCACTTTTATGTAAGTTTACAGTAAAATTAACTTCAGACAATTTTCTAAAAAAGGTGAGTCAATTGAACAATATGTTCTTCAAAAGTATTAGAAAATACAACTATATCATCTATGTAGGCCTCACATTGGTCTATGTCAGCAATGACAGAGTTAATGACCCTCTGGAAAGTTTGACCAGCATTTCGCATACCAAAGGGCATGCGTTTGTATCTATAAAAACCATTAGGGGTTACAAAAGCAGATATTTCTTTTGCACGGTCAGATAAGGGGATTTGCCAGTATCCTGAAAGTAAATCAATTTTGGAAATTATCTTAGCTTGATCTTGATAAAGTTGGTCACAAACCTGAAAGATCCACCGTCTTTCGGGACTAGGAGACATGGGGAACTCCAGTTGCTGAAACTGGGCTCAATGATATCATTCTTGAGCATATAATCAATTTCATCTTTTATCAAAGCAGCTTTTTCCGGGTTAACTCTATAGGGGTGTTGTTTAATGGGTTTTGCGTCACCAACGTCTACATCATGAGGTGGAACCTTCGCTTCTTTGGGGACATCCCCAAAAATAGAGGGAAATGTCTCAAATAACTGAGACAATCTATGGCTTTCCTCTGTGGACAAATGCATAAGGTGGACATTCAAATTATCTAAAAAGGAAGAATTTACCAATTTTGGGGGTTTCAATTTATCATGTATCACATCATCAGAAACATTTGAACATACAGGTAAAGTAATTTTAGCTGTGGATTGAAAATTGTTACAATTATCATAATACTTTTTCAGTGAGTTAACATGATACACTGTCTGTTTCTTTCTTCTGTCGGGCGTATTGACAACATAGTTCAAATCACTTAATTTTGAATGCACAGTAAACGGTCCACAATATCTCAAGGATAACGCATTGTTCAGATTAGGTACTAGCACAAGAACTTTGTCGCCTGGATTGAATGTTCGTTTACAAGAACTCTTATCATACAGTTCTTTCATTCTAACTTGGGCCTTTCTTAAGTTCTTGTGAGCCATTTCGCACACGGCTTTCAGTCGAACGTGAAAATCGTCGAGGTTTTCCACTGGATGATCACTGGTACCTGTCCAACGTTCGTGTATCAGCTTCAGGGGGCCACGGACAGAATGTCCAAACACAAGTTGAAAAGGCGAGTAGCCTAAAGAGTCCTGGACACAGTCCCTCGCGGCGAAAATAATCCAAGGAACAGACTCATCCCATTGGGTGTTACTGTTAGCGAATGTCCTTAGCATGGTTTTGAGGGTTTGGTGGAACCTCTCAAGTACGCCTTGAGACTGAGGGTGGTAGGCTGAGCTGGTGATGTGGGTAACGCCTAGCTTGGCTAGCGCTTCCTGAAAATGGTGACTGGTGAAGTTGCTGCCTTGATCTGTTTGCACGATTCTAGGTAATCCAAAGGTAGTGAAGAACCGGGTCATGGCTCTGACTACAGTCTTTGCCTTAATGTTCCGTAAGGGAATCGCCTCGGGAAAACGGGTACTTGAACACATAAAGGTAAGTAGGTACTCGTTGCCCGCCTTGGTTTTAGGCAAGGGACCTACACAGTCCATGACGATTTTAGAAAAAGGTTCTTCTAATACAGGAATCGGACTCAAAGGGGCCTTAGGAATTGTCTGGTTTGGCTTTCCGGCCAACTGACAGTTCGTGCAACTTCTACAGTAACGCGACACATCTTTTCTCATTTTGGGCCAAAAGAACAGTTCTTTAATCTTCGCCGTCGTTTTAGCGACACCTGGGTGCGCTGACATTGGATGGTCATGTGCCAGCTTAAGTATTTCATGCCGATAAGGTGGAGGGATCCACAGCTGGTTTTTACCCAACCATGGTTCGGCCGGTGAGGCAATCACTGGTATAGCGCGACGAAAGAAGAGGCCGTTCTCGGAGAAATATTCTCCATCGTCAGATGATAGAGATTTTTCGACCGTTGCTTTGAGCTCCGCGTCGACTTGTTGAGCTTTAATGATGTCTTCCTGAGATATCCTCAGGGGTAAGCCCAGACTTGTGTTTTCTGGAAGCATAGACTCCAGTTTGGGAGTCGAATTTCTTGACGATGATGGCGGGTGTGGTTCAGACGTTGTGTCAGCCAATTGTTTGGTCTGGCTTCTTGTCACCGCACATGCAGGATACAGTTCATAATCATTATCTGGAACTGTTGACAAAGGGTCTGAAACCGTACAGGGGTATACTTTGCTTCCCGCAAGGTCATTCCCTAGAAGTAGGTGTACTCCTGGGACAGGAATATTATCTATCACACCTAAAATGACCTCACCTTCGACGAGATGATGTTTCAGGGCAAACTTGTGTAGAGGGACGACAGTAGATTTTGTCCCCACTCCCTGGATAATGGAAATCCTTCCGGTGTTTGTCTCTGGTGAAATGTCCATTGAACTTTTCAAAAGAAGTGATTGTGACGCTCCTGTGTCTCTTAGGACGGTGATATTCCGCTGAGACAAAGGGTCACCTGGTTTGCTAATGATGGCTTCGGCAATAAAAGATGAAAAGTCAACTTTTCTCGATCCCTCGAGATCGGTAGACTCGGAAGAAACTGGATGGTGGCGAGAACAGTCAAAATGTGACTGCACATAATGTGTGGAGACTTGACTACCTTCTTGCGGACACTTAGGGTTAGAGTCCTTTTGAATTCTAGAGTTCATAGTTGAACTGGCTGCTTGAGGGGATAGAGCATAGTGCGCGGAAGTACGCACCACCTCTCTGTTATTCTGAAGACGTTTGTAACAGTCCTTGACAAGATGCCCAGACCTTTTGCAGAACTGGCATACTGCTCGACGATTGAAAGTTGATCTTGGTTTCTCTCTGGACTGTGATGCCTTCAAATGTTGGCCAACAGGATGATTGCTACCAAAAAGGGGAAGCACGGGGTTGAGGCGGTTTCCTGACACTGGTGGTTTCTTATGCACCAACATATATGTGTCAGCCGACTCAGCAGCCTTCTGGATGTCAATTATCTTGTTATCCAGTATGTGTAGTCGTATCTCTTCAGGCAGGGACGATAGGAATTCTTCCCTTAGGATAAGTGACCTGAGTTTCTCAAACTCAGAAACTTCCTCAGAGTGTAGCCACCTTGAGAATATTTTCTCCTTTTCAAAGAGAAATTCCACATATGATTGTGTGGGTAACTTGCGGAGTGTTCGGAATTTTGTCCGATAGGCCTCGGGCGTCAGTGCGTAGGCCTTCAAAATGGCAGTCTTGACCAAACTATAGTTATTTTGAACGTCGTGAGAGAGTGCCTGGTATGTTTTTGCAGCTTTCCCAGTAAGGACAGAGCTCAATAAAGCAGTAATGGAAGTTTCGGGCCATTCACATGTCTTCGCTAAACTCTCAAACGAGTTAAAGAAAACGACCAAATCTGTTTCATCAAATTTAGGAACTAATTTCCCAAATTTGGCAATCACTTGCCCTACCGACAACTTTTTTGGATCTACCAGAGAAGTGACATCACTAACTTGACCAAACTCTAATTCCAACCTCCTCTTATCTAAAGCAATTTTAGCCTCTAACTCCTGTTTCTCTAAAGCAACTTTCTCCTTCTCTAGAGTAATTTTCTCCTTCTCTAAAGCAATTCTAGCTTCTAATTCTACCCTCTCTAGAGTTTTCTCCTCGCGGAGCAACACACCAGCCAACAAACTTTCATCAAATACTCCTTCATTAATGAAATGAACAACAATTTTATCTCTCAACACCTCTGACTTCTGCGTAACAGAATAATCCAATTTCAATTCCTTAACTACACTAACCAAAACTTTTCTACTCAACTTCTCGACCTCTTCAAAAGTAGGATTAGCCAAAAAAGACTCCATAACACTAACTTGAAAATCACAACAAGCCTAGATTCTTTAAATTAATACACAGCGTTGGGCCGTGTACTTGACCTCTAAATGTAGGACAACACGTCTGGCTATTGACCTAGATAACTCTATGCTTGCGCGCGTTGTAAGAACACTGCGCTACTGGATATAAAAACAACTAAATCCAACTAACCTTAGTATTCAACTGATATAACCAACAACTGGAACGACAGATTAAATCTCGGCGAGCTCCCACTTTGTAACGTTAACCTATCTATCAGCCAAATAGAAGGAGAACGTCCCCGGATTCTTTTTTCGGGGTCATATGCAAATACCTTACGGCCTAAGTGGATGAACACTTAACACAACGTCCCACTAGGGCTCGAAATTAATGTCTAGGGAAGCTAGTGATACTATTGTAATTAACACTCATCCAATCTACATACGACCTTTTAATCAGCGAACTCAGTTGTGGCAGAACACAAAGATGAAACTATATAAAATATTTAATGTATAAAGTATCGAAAACCCAACTTACAAAATGCAGGAAAAAACACTATCACAGATTTCTACACTGTCTAAAAAACAGCCACAGGCCACACAACACTGCTGTAGTTTCTAGAATTACTTAGCGACAAGTAATATTAAACTAGAAGACTAAATCAACTTAAGAAAGCAAGGCACACACAGGTCTTAAGTACTCTCACGTTCAAATGGTCAGAGTCTATAGCCGGACAATATGGACGGCTGCCTGATCAAGGTAAAACTGCCTCGTAGACTGCCAGGTCAAGATAAACTGCCTCGTGTTGCGAGTGTGCAGTGCAATTAAAGACTTCTGTGACAGGGGAGGTTATCCTCAACTCATGTCGCCATTGGTTGGGATAATCATCTGATCAGAATCATTCAATCAGATTTTAATGGAAAATTTCTATGTCTCAAACACCTTAATAAGTCAGTGGAAAAACCCCAGGTGTTACACCATCATTCCATATAAGGAATTATACAATGTCAAAATAAAAATGACTCGACCTAAGTAGGTCACAGTCTGTACACACGATAACTTGAGTACCGTTACAGCTAGGTTGATGAAATTTCATATATAAGTATTATATTAAATGTCTTGCTCCGTATTGACTTTTCAGCAATTTCCGATAACCGGAAGCGGAACTTATTCTACTTTTAGTTTTTCAAAAGCCTATAACTTGAGTACTATTTCAAATAGATATATGAAATTTCATATATAAGTAAAATATCTAATTTTTTGCGTTCTTTCAAATTTTGAGTAATTTTCTATGATCGAAAGTAGTAATTTACGCTGTTTCCGATTTCTCAACAAAAAAAAATACGCATATGAATTTATAAAGTACTAGTACTCCGCACTATTATACACATATTGTTTGACGTTCAGTTGGTGCGCAATTCTTTTTTTTTACGAGATTCTATTCTATTTTTAAAAGTTTAAGTAATTAAAAATTGATTAAAAATCATGTCTATATCCATAGTTGCCATCCCTAACCCGTAGTGTTAAATATTATTATGAATATTCGAGAAAGTTTAGGGGAGATCACGCCCGGTTTATTATCATTGAAATACTTAACAAGAAATTAATTTGTTAATGTTTCATGTTAAAGCTGACGAAAAAAAAATTATAATCGCTTCATGTTTATTTTTCAGGATTTACTTTCTTGTGAAAACAAGTCAGTTATAATTGCTTGGAGGTGTAATTACAATCATTAGCATATTTTTATTTCGATCAAATTCAACATGGGAGCTGATGTCACATGCAGCGTTACGCGGCTACTAGTTAGTTTTTTCCTACTCCACTCTCAAGGAGTTCTTTCACAACTAGAGGTAAGTCACTTGGGTTTAGATTTCTTATGTCACAAAGGGGATATTTAATTTTTCAAAGTTGTATTACTGTGATCTAGCCTTGTGTTGGGTTGTATTAGTGTGATCTAGCCGTGTGTTGGGTTGTATCAGTGTGATCTAGCCGTGTGTTGGGTTGTATTAGTGTGATCTAGCCGTGTGTTGGGTTGTATTAGTGTGATCTAGCCGTGTGTTGGGTTGTATTAGTGTGATCTAGCCGTGTGTTGGGTTGTATTAGTGTGATCTAGCCGTGTGTTGGGTTGTATTAGTGTGATCTAGCCGTGTGTTGGGTTGTATTAGTGTGATCTAGCCGTGTGTTGGGTTGTATTAGTGTGATCTAGCCGTGTGTTGGGTTGTATTAGTGTGATCTAGCCGTGTGTTGGGTTGTATCAGTGTGATCTAGCCGTGTGTTGGGTTGTATTAGTGTGATCTAGCCGTGTGTTGGGTTGTATTAGTGTGATCTAGCCGTGTGTTGGGTTGTATTAGTGTGATCTAGCCGTGTGTTGGGTTGTATTAGTGTGATCTAGCCGTGTGTTGGGTTGTATTAGTGTGATCTAGCCGTGTGTTGGGTTGTATTAGTGTGATCTAGCCGTGTGTTGGGTTGTATTAGTGTGATCTAGCCGTGTGTTGGGTTGTATTAGTGTGATCTAGCCGTGTGTTGGGTTGTATTAGTGTGATCTAGCCGTGTGTTGGGTTGTATTAGTGTGATCTAGCCGTGTGTTGGGTTGTATTAGTGTGATCTAGCCGTGTGTTGGGTTGTATTAGTGTGATCTAGCCGTGTGTTGGGTTGTATTAGTGTGATCTAGCCGTGTGTTGGGTTGTATTAGTGTGATCTAGCCGTGTGTTGGGTTGTATTAGTGTGATCTAGCCGTGTGTTGGGTTGTATTAGTGTGATCTAGCGGTTTAGCGGGTTTTATTAGCATTTATTGAAATTGTCTAACCTTCATATTTTTACCATGGGCCATTTCTTACTGAACTTGTTATATTTGATCATCCATTATTACATCTTGTTTCATGTGATCATCCATTATTACATCTTGTATCATTTGATCATCCATTATTACATCTTGTATCATTTGATCATCCATTATTACATCTTGTATCATTTGATCATCCATTATTACATCTTGTATCATTTGATCATCCATTATTACATCTTGTATCATTTGATCATCCATTATTACATCTTGTTTCATGTGATCATCCATTATTACATCTTGTATCATTTGATCATCCATTATTACATCTTGTCTCATTTGATCATCCATTATTACATCTTGTATCATTTGATCATCCATTATTACATCTTGTCTCATTTGATCATCCATTATTACATCTTGTCTCATTTGATCATCCATTATTACATCTTGTATCATTTGATCATCCATTATTACATTTAGTCTATTTGATCATCCATTATTACATCTTGTCTCATTTGATCATCCATTATTACATCTAGTTTCATTTGATCATCCATTATTACATCTAGTATCATTTGATCATCCATTATTACATCTTGTATCATTTGATCATCCATTATTACATCTAGTATCATTTGATCATCCATTATTACATCTAGTATCATTTGATCATCCATTATTACATCTAGTATCATTAGATCATCCATTATTACATCTTGTATCATTTGATCATCCATTATTACATCTAGTATCATTAGATCATCCATTATTACATCTTGTTTCATTTGATCATCCATTATTACATCTTGTCTCATTTGATCATCCATTATTACATATTGTATCATTTGATCATCCATTATTACATCTAGTATCATTTGATCATCCATTATTACATCTTGTATCATTTGATCATCCATTATTACATCTAGTCTCATTTGATCATCCATTATTACATCTTGTATCATTTGATCATCCATTATTACATCTAGTTTCATTTGATCATCCATTATTACATCTTGTATCATTTGATCATCCATTATTACATCTAGTCTCATTTGATCATCCATTACTACATCTAGTATCATTTGATCATCCATTATTACATTTAGTCTATTTGATCATCCATTATTATATCTTGTCTCATTAGATCATCCATTATTACATCTTGTATCATTTGATCATCCATTATTACATTTAGTCTATTTGATCATCCATTATTATATCTTGTCTCATTAGATCATCCATTATTACATCTTGTATCATTTGATCATCCATTATTACATTTAGTCTATTTGATCATCCATTATTACATCTAGTCTCATTTGATCATCCATTATTACATCTTGTATCATTTGATCATCCATTATTACATCTAGTCTCATTTGATCATCCATTATTACATCTAGTATCATTTGATCATCCATTATTACATCTAGTATCATTTGATCATCCATTATTACATTTAGTCTATTTGATCATCCATTATTATATCTTGTCTCATTAGATCATCCATTATTACATCTTGTATCATTTGATCATCCATTATTACATTTTGTCTATTTGATCATCCATTATTACATCTTGTCTCATTTGATCATCCATTATTACATATTGTATCATTTGATCATCCATTATTACATCTTGTATCATTTGATCATCCATTATTACATCTAGTATCATTTGATCATCCATTATTACATCTAGTATCATTTGATCATCCATTATTACATTTAGTCTATTTGATCATCCATTATTATATCTTGTCTCATTAGATCATCCATTATTACATCTTGTATCATTTGATCATCCATTATTACATTTAGTCTATTTGATCATCCATTATTACATCTTGTTTCATTTGATCATCCATTATTACATCTTGTATCATTTGATCATCCATTATTACATCTTGTATCATTTGATCATCCATTATTACATCTAGTATCATTTGATCATCCATTATTACATCTAGTATCATTAGATCATCCATTATTACATCTTGTTTCATTTGATCATCCATTATTACATCTTGTCTCATTTGATCATCCATTATTACATCTAGTATCATTTGATCATCCATTATTACATCTAGTATCATTTGATCATCCATTATTACATCTAGTATCATTAGATCATCCATTATTACATCTTGTTTCATTTGATCATCCATTATTACATCTTGTCTCATTTGATCATCCATTATTACATCTTGTCTCATTTGATCATCCATTATTACATCTTGTCTCATTTGATCATCCATTATTACATCTTGTCTCATTTGATCATCCATTATTACATCTAGTCTCATTTGATCATCCATTATTACATCTTGTATCATTTGATCATCCATTATTACATCTTGTATCATTTGATCATCCATTATTACATCTTGTCTCATTTGATCATCCATTATTACATCTTGTCTAATTTGATCATCCATTATTACATCTTGTCTCATTTGATCATCCATTATTACATATTGTATCATTTGATCATCCATTATTACATCTTGTTTCATTTGATCATCCATTATTACATCTTGTCTCATTTGATCATCCATTATTACATCTTGTCTCATTTGATCATCCATTATTACATCTAGTCTCATTTGATCATCCATTATTACATCTTGTATCATTTGATCATCCATTATTACATCTTGTATCATTTGATCATCCATTATTACATCTTGTCTCATTTGATCATCCATTATTACATCTTGTCTCATTTGATCATCCATTATTACATCTTGTATCATTTGATCATCCATTATTACATCTTGTCTAATTTGATCATCCATTATTACATCTTGTCTCATTTGATCATCCATTATTACATATTGTATCATTTGATCATCCATTATTACATCTTGTATCATTTGATCATCCATTATTATATCTTGTCTCATTTGATCATCCATTATTACATCTTGTCTAATTTGATCATCCATTATTACATCTAGTCTCATTTGATCATCCATTATTACATCTTGTTTCATTTGATCATCCATTATTACATTTAGTCTATTTGATCATCCATTATTATATCTTGTCTCATTAGATCATCCATTATTACATCTTGTCTCATTTGATCATCCATTATTACATCTAGTCTCATTTGATCATCCATTATTACATCTTGTTTCATTTGATCATCCATTATTACATTTAGTCTATTTGATCATCCATTATTACATCTTGTATCATTTGATCATCCATTATTACATCTTGTTTCATTTGATCATCCATTATTACATCTTGTCTCATTTGATCATCCATTATTACATCTTGTCTCATTTGATCATCCATTATTACATCTTGTCTCATTTGATCATCCATTATTACATCTAGTATCATTTGATCATCCATTATTACATCTTGTCTCATTTGATCATCCATTATTACATCTTGTTTCATTTGATCATCCATTATTACATCTTGTCTCATTTGATCATCCATTATTACATTTTGTCTATTTGATCTTCCATTATTACATCTTGCCTCATTTGATCATCCATTATTACATCTTGTCTCATTTGATCATCCATTATTACATTTAGTCTATTTGATCATCCATTATTACATCTTGTCTCATTTGATCATCCATTATTACATCTTGTCTCATTTGATCATCCATTATTACATTTTGTCTATTTGATCATCCATTATTACATCTTGTCTCATTTGATCATCCATTATTACATTGAGTCTATTTGATCATCCATTATTACATCTTGTCTCATTTGATCATCCATTATTACATCTTGTCTCATATGATAAACTTCCTTAACATTATCGTCTACAGGATAATTCATCGTCAACGAGTAATGCACCCTCCACAACCAGTACAACAGCGTCATCTAAACAAACTTTAAAGGCCTCTACGTTACTTGTAAGGTTTTTAGCTAATTTTGTCATTAGGAGAACGCCAAAATAGATCATCCATTCATTACGTCCACAAAAATTTCGGTTTTCGGACCCCCTCCTCCCCCGTCCACATTCGTCATACATTTTCTTTATAATAGAACATGTAAATGTAAGCTAGAATTTTACCAAACTTGGAAACTGTAGGTTTAATAGTCTTGTTTTTGTTAATTTTTACTTTCTCGTATATACGAAGTATAGAGAAAGTCTTGTAATCGTGCAAAAAAAAAATAATCGAGATTTTTACAAATCTCGACGTTTTACACCTCACTGATACGGAAAAACATAATTTTGCAATCTTGTCCGTATATCTGTGTGCGTGTCTGTGTGTGTAAACACGATCATTTGAGAACCGTTACAGCTATGTTGATGAAATTTCATATATAAGTACTTTATCAAAATCGTAGATCCATATGAACTTTTGAGCGATTTCCGATAACCGGAAGTGGTACTTTTTCTACTTTGAATTTTTCAAAAGCCTATAACTTGAGTAATATTTCAGATAGATAAATGAAATTTCACATGTAAGTAAAAGATTTAATTCTCTATCTTCTGTCAAATTTTTAGTAATTTCCGTTGACCGGAAGTACTAATTTACGCTATTTCCAATTTCTCAAAAAACGCATGTAAATTTATAAAGTACTAATAATATTGCGCACTACTATGCACATTTTGTTTTGGCGTTCGCTTGGTGCGCAATTCTTTTTTCTACTAGATTTTATTCTATTTTTTCAAAGTTTAAGTAAACAAAAATCGTGTCTGTATTCCGTGTTGCCATCCCACGTAGTAGTGTTATATTAGAATATTCGAGAAAGTTTAGGGGAGATCACTCCCGGTTTATTTAGTAATTAATTACGTTCTGCGTGTATGTATCCCCTTAAAAGTATGACTGTCCGAAACTACGATTTTAATAACAAGCATGTAAACCATCTCTCCGTACATTTCTAAGCGTAGTTGGTAAGACGGTCAGACATTTTTCATTGATCGCTAGGGTTAGCCCATAATTCTTCTTGTCTTAATGCTTGCGAGTGAGAGCTAATTTGTTTTATTTCTTTTTTTTTTTTTTTTGTTAGCCCACAAGATTTCAATAGCCAGCTTTTTTAAAGCGGGTTCAATTGTTGTAAGCTCATTTGGCAGAATTCGGTTGCTCTTTGTGTTTTTTAACTCTGAAATACACTAATTTTATTGTCATAAGCAAACGCTAATCCGGACTATGTTATTTTAGGAAGCATCGGCCTTATGTAAACAATGTCTGAGCAGGAGGTGATGACAGCTGATATTTATACTAAAGCATATGCAATAAATGTCTAGGCCAATATAAGAGAAAAATAACTATATACAATAATTATTGTTGAGTCCTATATGAGAAAAGAATAACTAAATAATTGTCTTTGCATTTATTAGAGACGAATAACAATATACAATAATTGTCTTGGCCTATATAAGAGAAGAATAACTATGTAAAATCAAAGCGTAATTAGTGCATTTGTATGTATGTCTATTGTTTTAATACTTATCGAAATAAAAGTAGAATAGAAACGTAGCCTTAAGGTGTCGTCCAAAATTGCACACACAAAAATGATTAAGTGGGAGTTATCTCCAGTAAACTTTCTCGAATAGGCTAGGATAACACCAATGGGGATGGCAAATACAGTGCAGTCGGAATATAGACATTAAAAATCAATTTTCAAATATTTATATTTACTTTATCATATACTGGAAGTATTGTAATCGTAAAAATGACATGAAATTTTGACAGTTTTCGCCGTTTTAAACCTCAGTACTTCATCACAGACGGAGTATAGGGGACTTATTTTAATCGGGCAAAAATTATAAACCCGTATTTATCAAAATTTGGGCGCTTTATACGTATTCGAGTCGTAAAAACTGGGCTTTGCAATTCTGTCCGTATGTTTGTGTGTTTGGATGTGTGTATGTCTGTGAACACGATAACTTGAGTACCGTTACAGCTAGGTTGATAAAATTTCATATCTAAGTATAATATAAAATTTGTAGTTCTGTATCAACTTTTCAGCGATTTCCGATAAATGGAAGTGGAACTTATTATACTTAGAGTTTTTCAAAAAACTATAACTTGAATACAGTTTCACATAGATAAACGAAATTTCATTTACAAGTAAAAGATCTAATTATCTGCCTTCTTTCAAATTATTCAAAGTATTACTTTACGCTATTTCCAATTTCTAAAAAAAAAACCGCATATGTATTTATAAAGTACTATTTTTCCGCACTATTATGCACAAATTGTTTGCCGTTCACTTGGTACGCAATTCTTTTTTTATACGCGATCCTATTCTACTAGCCGTCGGTACCCGTTACACGTGAATTATAGGCCTATATATTTTAATGTTAAACGTGTTTGAGAAAAAATATTTTATAAAATAGCCATTGGTCTAAACGCAAATTGCTTTTCTACACGTTGAACGATATTAGCGACAAAGCAATGAAATAACTAAATAGCTAAAAATCCGACACATTTAAAAAAAAAGCTACCAATATCAATTAGAAAAAAAATTATTTACATTATTAGCAGTTTCTTCCAGGCATCTCTTCGGGGGGGGGGGGGGGCAAATTTGCCCCCCCCCCCAACGGAATGAAATTTATATAATTTATATAGAAAATATATACTTTTAACAGTGTCCGCCCCCCCCCCCTTTTTCCCCCGAAGAAAGTTTACCGCCCCTCCCCCCCCCCCCCCCGAAAATTTCAAGTGCCCCCCCCCCCCCCGGAGAAAAAAGTCTGGAAGAAACACTGATTATTAGTCAACACAACACCATATTAAATGCACACACTGATTTAGAGACTTAAATGATCCCGTTAAAAACCCGGCTGTTCAATATTATTTATGTTGTTTTTTAAAGTATTTTGTATTACTTTTGGTACGTTTTGATAAGTAGATCTAATTCAAATTTGAATGAAATAGTTTATTTCTTTATATTCTAAAATTGGAAGATGACGACATTAGTTTTGTGTTCTTTCCTAGATTTTAAACTTCATTATTGTAAATGATGACTTTACAAATTCAAAACTACATTTATTTACCTTTAATTTGACACCAATTTTATTTATCCGATTTAATCGGTAGCAAAGAAAATGATTTGTGAAAAAACACTTTTGTTTTCAAGTGGTTACGATGATATTATTGATAAGACGGGTGGGTTAGTTATTTATTTTATTAACACGTTTTTCTTAACTCAGCTTCGCGTTTATTTGTTTGTTTGTGGGTTTGTTGTTGAAATTGACATCGAAAATTAGCCCACTTCTGATTGCTCTAGAGATCTGAAATTTGGAATGCAGGCTATTTTCGCCTAACAATTTCAGATGCAATCATAAAAACTAGCAATTAGAGACCTAAATTAGCTTAATTAAATTACGCACAAAAAACGTGGGTCGGGCAGATGGGTCGGGAAATTTGATGGTGAACGTACCCACGTTTTTTGTCAGTCATCACAAGAACCTGCACAGCTCGAGGAAGCACAAAAGAAAAATTTATTTTCTACTTTTTAGTCCACAAGAAAAACGTGTTTTTTTTTAAAAAAAATTTTAAGTATTTTATTTAGGAGTGTTTTTGTGACACGATTGTCCGTTCAGTGCTGTTCAGCTGAAATGTGTCGTCTGCTAGATTTCTCCCCATTCAAATACACGGCGCGCAAAATGGGCGGGCTTAGCTGTTTTTTCGATCATGTTATTTTTTAAAGGTTTTATTTTATTTACCCTGCATGATTTTTAAAACATTAATGACATTAATTTAATAGAAAGCAAGTTATAATTTTTCTATAGTTTAGAATATATTTTCAGTATGGTTAAAACAATATGAAATAAAGCAATTCACGTTTTGCTTACTTTTATTATGTTCGAGTCGGAGCAAAGAAAAGATAGGCTTATTATCCTTGAATTATTGATCTACACAGGAAGTGCTGTTATATCTATCAGTTACTCAGTGATCAGATCATTGACAGAAACAGAGATAGATATTTTCTATGTAAGACTCAATGAAATTATCAATGCCAGAGTCAATGATAACTACCGCTCTCTTAGATATTTCTCTCGAGAAACTCAATGATAAAGCGTTAATAGTTGTAAAGAGAGAGAGAGAGAGAGAGTTTATCAAAACGGAAATAATTCAATTCGTTTAATTAATAAAGCGTTAAACGTA
The DNA here is from genome assembly GCF_028476545.2 of Physella acuta. Lineage (NCBI taxonomy): Eukaryota > Metazoa > Mollusca > Gastropoda > Physidae > Physella > Physella acuta. Next base: position 19,681 of record NW_026731752.1, on the reverse strand, counting down.
ATTATTAATCCTTAATTTCTCAGCGATTGATACAATTGTTTAGGGACAGTTAATCTATTTTGAAAGAGAGAGAGAGAGAGAGAGAGAGAGAAAAGTGCGGACATATATTAAGATTTTTTATTTTTTTTTAAATGTTAAAGTATGTAAAAACTGATTAAAAATCATGTATATAACCCGAATTGCCGTCCCCGTATATAAGAATATTCGAGAAAGTTTAGGGGAGATCACTCCCAGTTTATTTTTAGGTAGAATAGAATATCTTCGAAAAAAGAATAGCGCACCAGATGAACACCAAATAATCTGTGTATAATAGAGCAAAACTTTAGTACTTTATAAATTTACTAGCCGTCCCGGCCAGGCCCCGCACTGGCCTGTGTGAAAACCCTATCTGTAAAGGCTAAAAGACCATAATATGTGTGTTAAGTAATCATCATATACCCGGCATTACCCACCCTATCCACGGCCAACCTAAACCAAAACGCAAAAAAAAAAAATCTCAAAGTACACAAACGAAAACACAAACGCAAAAACAAAGTAAACGAAAACAAATCCAAACGTAAACACAAACCCAACCATAAACGCCAACCTAAACACAAACACAAAGAAAACACAAACGCAAACATAAACGCAGAGTGCTCACAGTCTAGCCCGGGGCGCAAAATCGCACCATGCTGGGGCGCCGGCGAAACCGCCTGTTTAACCTTAGTAAACGACTATAGTACACCAACATTTTCTTAGTCTTTTGCACTCACGTTAAACAAACTTAGGCGCCATAGCGAACACGGGAAGGCCCGGGGTGCCAAATAGCACCCTGTCGGGGCGCCGGAGGATGCCCGGATTCGATTCAGTTAAAGACTATAGTAACTTTTCTTATCCATAGTCTACCGCAATGTTTAAAACGAAATTATGCACCATAGCGATCGCAGGATAGCCCATGGCACCAAATCGAACCCTGCAGGGACGCCGGCGGACGCGCCTGATTCAATTTAGTGAGCGACTATAATTCCCCAAGCTTATCCGTAAACGAAAAGATAGAAGTAAACATAGAGGACATTTAGGAGCTGGCTTCTGAACTGTTATTGATTACAAATAATATTTAGTAAACAGTACGTTCAGTGTATAAAATAAATAAAAGACAGTATTTAAAATATATTATTTATGTGTTTTACTTACCACATTTCACTTGATCAATCCACTCTAATTTTGTAATTATTTTTTTCCCGACACCAAGATAAAGTAATAAAAAGTAAAAAAATTTTCCCCGATGTAATTGTGTTTTCCTAGTTTATCAAGGGACGTAGTGAGTGCTAAAAGACTAAAAGTAAATAATTTTCAGACACAATTAGAATTTTTGTAGAGGGTGATACATTGTCTTTAATTTTGTTTAATTTAAATGCCGTCAATTAACATTATAAGTTTGGAAAATGAATTTTATTTTACAATATGGTAACAATATCATATTAGGTATACTTAACTTAGAGTCAGCGTAAGAAGCTTGAGTTACGCGAATAGGCCATTTTATTTCAAATTAAATTATATCCCAACTTAGCCCATTCAATTGCTAAACAAAGATTTATATAAAATAATTAAGGCCCGAAATAGTTTAGTATAGAAACTCATTATTGGCATAGATTCTAGATCTAGATAGAGCTAGATCTAGGGAGTCGTCACATTCGTAGGAGGGAGGGGTCCGTAATTTTATGACGGTGTGTGATTAGGGGGGGAGGTTCAGATGGTGTGACGTCACACTTTTGTATTATAAAAAGCAATGCTAGAAGACGATTTAGCCGTTATTTTTGCGTTTTAGAAAACTGTTGTAATAAATTGTAATAGAAATTGATTAAAACACTCTATGTTGACAGAGTTCTGACAAGAGTTGGGAAAAAATATAGCTGTTTTAAGAAAAACTGAGGGGGTTGTAGGCTCAAGTGTAACGTCATTTTAGGGTGGGGGGTTAAGGGGCTAGCTTTTTGTGACAATGTGTGGCGAAGGGGGGAGGTAAAAATCATCCCAAAAAAAGCGTTACGTCATTTATGATGACCCCTAGATCTATATATATATATATATATATATATATATATATATATATATATATGTATATATATATATATATATATATATATATATATATATATATATATAATTTACAGCTGGCTTATTTAAGCCTAGTTTATCCGTAGCTCTAGATACATTCCTTGTATTCTCAAGCTAGATGATCCGTGACGATAAAAAGCCTAAACCTAACCTAACCCTAACCTAACCCTAACCCTTTTAGCTTTCATGATTGAATAGATTGCCTGGTAAAATATATTGTATTATTATATGATGAATTGGTTGCTTGTTCGAATAGAATAAATTCGAGCGTGTGAAAACAGTTGAAAAAACCCTGGGCGGATATAGTGTGAGTGTTGTATGGTGTAGTTGAGCCAACTGACCATTAACCAAATGAAAACTGTGTCTTCCACTTAGGATCCTCCTTTTGTGATGCATGGGTCACGCGGCAAAACCTTTGACGGATTTGCCATTGATATTCTAAACGCGGCGCTGCCGAGTCTGGGGTACGCTAATGTTCAACTGACAATACCACAAGACGACCGTTTCGGCATGGAAGAACAACCTGGTCTTTTTAACGGAATTATTGGAGCAGTTCAGGACAAGGTGCTTGTAATCGTGCTTGTTATCATTCAATGAGTCGAACTCAGGCCAAAATCTTGGGACGCCTGATCGTTATATATAGTGCTTTGTATGAAAATCCTAACAAAAACTAGAAACTGGAACAATAAAAGTATAACAATGAGACTAGGAAATCAAGAGTTTAAAAATCCCATTTCACCCTCATCAAGACATAGTGGCGTAGCTAGATCGGGTGACACCCGGTGCTGTACCTAATGATGTCACCACCCCCCCTTGCACAGCTCTCATCTCGTTTGCTGACCTTCAAATGTTGTGTTTTCTCAGTGTGCTGACCTTCAAATGTTGTGTTTTCCCAGTCTGCTGACCTTCAAATGTTGTGTTTTCCCAGTCTACTGACCTTCAAATGTTGTGTTTTCCCAGTCTACTGACCTTCAAATGTTGTGTTTTCCCAGTCTGCTGACCTTCAAATGTTGTGTTTTCCCAGTGTGCTGACCTTCAAATGTTGTGTTTTCCCAGTCTGCTGACCTTCAAATGTTGTGTTTTCCCAGTCTACTGACCTTCAAATGTTGTGTTTTCCCAGTCTACTGACCTTCAAATGTTGTGTTTTCCCAGTCTACTGACCTTCAAATGTTGTGTTTTCCCAGTCTGCTGACCTTCAAATGTTGTGTTTTCCCAGTGTGCTGACCTTCAAATGTTGTGTTTTCCCAGTGTGCTGACCTTCAAATGTTGTGTTTTCCCAGTCTGCTGACCTTCAAATGTTGTGTTTTCCCAGTCTACTGACCTTCAAATGTTGTGTTTTCCCAGTCTGCTGACCTTCAAATGTTGTGTTTTCCCAGTGTGCTGACCTTCAAATGTTGTGTTTTCCCAGTGTGCTGACCTTCAAATGTTGTGTTTTCCCAGTCTGCTGACCTTCAAATGTTGTGTTTTCCCAGTCTGCTGACCTTCAAATGTTGTGTTTTCCCAGTCTGCTGACCTTCAAATGTTGTGTTTTCCCAGTGTGCTGACCTTCAAATGTTGTGTTTTCCCAGTGTGCTGACCTTCAAATGTTGTGTTTTCCCAGTCTACTGACCTTCAAATGTTGTGTTTTCCCAGTCTGCTGACCTTCAAATGTTGTGTTTTCCCAGTGTGCTGACCTTCAAATGTTGTGTTTTCCCAGTCTGCTGACCTTCAAATGTTGTGTTTTCCCAGTGTGCTGACCTTCAAATGTTGTGTTTTCCCAGTCTGCTGACCTTCAAATGTTGTGTTTTCCCAGTGTGCTGACCTTCAAATGTTGTGTTTTCCCAGTCTGCTGACCTTCAAATGTTGTGTTTTCCCAGTGTGCTAACCTTCAAATGTTGTGTTTTCCCAGTCTGCTGACCTTCAAATGTTGTGTTTTCCCAGTCTGCTGACCTTCAAATGTTGTGTTTTCCCAGTGTGCTGACCTTCAAATGTTGTGTTTTCCCAGTGTGCTGACCTTCAAATGTTGTGTTTTCCCAGTGTGCTGACCTTCAAATGTTGTGTTTTCCCAGTGTGCTGACCTTCAAATGTTGTGTTTTCCCAGTGTGCTGACCTTCAAATGTTGTGTTTTCCCAGTCTGCTGACCTTCAAATGTTGTGTTTTCCCAGTGTGCTGACCTTCAAATGTTGTGTTTTCCCAGTCTGCTGACCTTCAAATGTTGTGTTTTCCCAGTGTGCTAACCTTCAAATGTTGTGTTTTCCCAGTCTGCTGACCTTCAAATGTTGTGTTTTCCCAGTCTGCTGACCTTCAAATGTTGTGTTTTCCCAGTGTGCTGACCTTCAAATGTTGTGTTTTCCCAGTGTGCTGACCTTCAAATGTTGTGTTTTCCCAGTGTGCTGACCTTCAAATGTTGTGTTTTCCCAGTCTGCTGACCTTCAAATGTTGTGTTTTCCCAGTGTGCTGACCTTCAAATGTTGTGTTTTCCCAGTCTGCTGACCTTCAAATGTTGTGTTTTCCCAGTGTGCTGACCTTCAAATGTTGTGTTTTCCCAGTCTGCTGACCTTCAAATGTTGTGTTTTCCCAGTCTGCTGACCTTCAAATGTTGTGTTTTCCCAGTGTGCTGACCTTCAAATGTTGTGTTTTCCCAGTCTACTGACCTTCAAATGTTGTGTTTTCCCAGTGTGCTGACCTTCAAATGTTGTGTTTTCCCAGTCTGCTGACCTTCAAATGTTGTGTTTTCCCAGTGTGCTGACCTTCAAATGTTGTGTTTTCCCAGTGTGCTGACCTTCAAATGTTGTGTTTTCCCAGTCTGCTGACCTTCAAATGTTGTGTTTTCCCAGTGTGCTGACCTTCAAATGTTGTGTTTTCCCAGTGTGCTGACCTTAAAATGTTGTGTTTTCCCAGTGTGCTGACCTTCAAATGTTGTGTTTTCCCAGTCTGCTGACCTTCAAATGTTGTGTTTTCCCAGTCTGCTGACCTTCAAATGTTGTGTTTTCCCAGTCTGCTGACCTTCAAATGTTGTGTTTTCCCAGTTTGCTGACCTTCAAATGTTGTGTTTTCCCAGTCTGCTGACATTCAAATGTTGTGTTTTCCCAGTCTGCTGACCTAGCTGTCGGAGCTTTCACCATCACATCGACCAGGTCAGCCGCCATCTCCTTCAGTCACCCGATCATCCACAGCGGCTTCAGGGTTCTCTACAAGATACCAGAATCATGGCATCCCACGGAGGCAATGGGTAGGTCAATTAAATCAGAGCATCATGGGTAGGTCAATTAAATCAGAACATCACGGGTAGGTCAATTAAATCAGAACATCATGGGTAGGTCAATTAAACATCATCAGAACATCATGGGTAGGTCAATTAAATCAGAACATCACGGGTAGGTCAATTAAATCAGAGCATCATGGGTAGGTCAATTAAATCAGAACATCACGGGTAGGTCAATTAAATCAGAACATCATGGGTAGGTCAATTAAACATCATCAGAACATCATGGGTAGGTCAATTAAATCAGAACATCATGGGTAGGTCAATTAAATCAGAGCATCATGGGTAGGTCAATTAAATCAGAACATCATGGGTAGGTTAATTAAATCAGAACATCATGGGTAGGTTAATTAAATCAGAACATCATGGGTAGGTTAATTAAATCAGAGCATCATGGGTAGGTTAATTAAATCAGAACATCATGGGTAGGTCAATTAAACATCATCAGAACATCATTGGTAGGTTAATTAAATCAGAACATCATGGGTAGGTTAATTAAATCAGAGCATCATGGGTAGGTCAATTAAATCAGAATATCATGGGTAGGTCAATTAAATCAGGATATCATTGGTAGGTCAATGAAACATCACAAGAGCATCTCAATTGTCCACAGTTACATTGTTACGACCGTTTTCTCCCGGCCTGTGGATCCTGATTGTCGTGATGTCCGTTCTGGCCAGTTTAGCCTTGTATGTCATTGGTCGCTTCAGCCCATATGAAGATATAGCGTTTGTTGGAAAAACTTCAACTTATGAGGGACTCACGCTCAAAAATTCATTTTTATACACATTTAGTACATTAATGTGGCAAGGTACGTCAAATGTTAAAGTTTTAGTCAAATTTAACCGTTGTTTATATTATGTTGCAAGGCAACTGATAGTTTTAGTCAAATTTCACCGTTGTTTATAATATATTATGTTGCAAGGCAACTGATAAAGTTTTAGCCAAATTTCACCGTTGTTTATATTATGTTGCAAGGCAAGTTTTAGCCAAATTGAATCTTTGTTCATATTATGGATACGTCAGAGATAACCTGAATTTATTACAAGCTTTTATTTAACTCACTTCCTCTATCTGTCGTCAGTCTGTCGTCAGTCTGTCTAGATCGAAACGCCGGAGCGAAAATTCGGACACTTCTACTTGACAGATACGGTTCACAGTTGGGTCAAGACATGAAGACAATGCAATCTGAAATTAAATTTGACTTCATTGGATGCCTAATTATTTTTTTATGAATTAATTAAAATTTGGACCGAATTAGTAGGCATGTCTATCCAACCACACCACACGCGTCATCACGTTCAATAGCTGCGCCATCACGTTCAATAGGCGCGCAAATGTTTTTAATCATGAAACCCTAGTGTAAATAAAACATGTGAAGTACTGAAAACAAATTCATAAAAAATGTTTTAATAACAAGCTTTTATGTAATAATGCACTAAAAAGTAGAAAATAAATTATAGACTACTATTTAAATAACTATAAAGAAAAGCGTGGGTGTCTTCCTTAACATTAGTAAAGGTATCCATTAGACAAGGGGTTCCCAACTTTTTTTTACTCTAGAGCACATTCTAAAATATCGGTAGATTGGCGGGCACCACCTATTTAAAACTGACAAACTCCTTCCAAAAATTGTTATTTTCCCATAATTTATTTTCATATGGTCATAATGTATTAATAAATAATAAACAAAAATGTTTCAAAATAATAAAAATATTTGGCATTTTTTTTCAAATTGCATACAAACAGAGAAATGTATTTACAAAACGTAAAGAAAGTAAACAAAACACATAAATACAAAGAAAACATTTAATTTAAAAGTATAATAAAGTCAATGTGATCTTTGGCATTGCATTTCATTGGCCAGAGCTTCATAATTAGGAGCGTATGACGATAATCCTGTTAGCAGACAATCATAATCCCATAAATATATTATAACAAGAACTATAACTATCTCCTCATTAATAATAGTTTATTAATAGACCATCGCTTATGAATACAATAAATTACGCACCTCGCTTTTAGCCTGTTAATTTTTTTTATAGGACAATGACAACAACGCGTTTCTAGGCGGGGAATGCTTTTTACACGTCACTCCATGTACACACGCGGAAACCCGAAGTGATCAGTTCGTGGCGTTCGTTCCATTCGTTCACTTTGGGTTTTCTGCGTGTACAAGGTGTTATGTGCAAATGGCACTAGCCGTTCCAGGCTAGCGTAAATAGTGCAGTCTGGCTCGCCGCTAGATTAGTTGTGACAAGTATCGAACATATTTTATAGACCTAGGCAGCCAAAAAAAAAATTCATAAAAAACGTTTTAATAACAAGCTTTTATGTAATGATGCACTAAAAAGTAGAAAATAAATTATACACTACTAATTAAATTACTATAAAGAAAAGCGTGGGTCACTTTAGTACTTTAGTACCTATTGGATACCTTTACTAATATTTGAGAAGAGACCCACGCTTTTCTTTATAGTAATTTAAATAGTAGTGTATAATTTATTTTCTACTTTTTAGTGCATCATTGCATAAAAGCTTGTTATTAAAACGTTTTTTATGAATTTTTTTTTCAGTACTTTACATGTTTTATTTACAATAGCGTGACATTACTAAAAACCATTGCGCGTCTATTGAACGTGATGGCGCGCCTACTGAAGGTATGGCGCAGCTATTGAACGTGATGACGCGTGTGGTGTGGTTGGATAGACATGCCTATTGATTCGGTCCAAATTTTAATTAATTCATAAAAAAATAATTAGGCATCCAATTAAGTCAAATTTAGTTTCAGATTGCATTGTCTTCATGTCTTGACCCACGTGCCAAGTGTGAATCGTATCGGTCAAGTAGAACTGTCCGAATTTTCACTCCTACGTTTCTATCTAGACTGACGACAGACTGACGACTTACGACAGAGGAAGTGAGTTAAATAAAAGCTTGTAAAAAAATAATTAAAACTGTAACAAATGAATAAAAATAAATCATATTTTAAAATAATGTTTATGATTCTGTCGAATAGTGAGAGGCGGGCACAGGGTTGGGGACCCCTGCATTAGATACTAAAGTGACCTACGCTTTTCTTTATAGTTATTTAAATAGTAGTGTATAATTTATTTTCTATTTTTAGTGCATTATTACATAAAAGCTTGTTATTAAAACTTTTTTTCTGGATTTTTTTTTACTTTACAAGAAGCGTTTATTATTACTTTTATTAAATGTTTCTTTATTACTAATTAGTTTATTCATTAACTTGACATGATATATATCAGGCTATAGGGTAAGGGTTAATTAGTTTATTCATTAAATTGACGTGATACTTGATATATATATCAGGCTATAGGGTAAGGGTTAATTAGTATATTCATTAACGTGACGTGATATATATCAGGCTATAGGATAAGGGTTAATTAGTTTATTCATTAACTTGACATGATACTTGATATATACCAGGCTATACAGCTGCCCCTAAGTCAATATCTGGTCGAATCGTCACTGGCGTCTGGTGGTTATTCGCAGTTATGACCCTTGCCTCATACATTGCTGGTCTGTGTGTTCACCTGTTTAGGTAGGTTATGACCCTTGCCTCATACATTGCTGGTCTGTGTGTTCACCTGTTTAGGTAGGTTATGACCCTTGCCTCATACATTGCTGGTCTGTGTGTTCACCTGTTTAGGTAGGTTATGGCCCTTGCCTCATACATTGCTGGTCTGTGTGTTCACCTGTTTAGGTAGGTTATGACCCTTGCCTCATACATTGCTGGTCTGTGTGTTCACCTGTTTAGGTAGGTTATGACCCTTGCCTCATACATTGCTGGTCTGTGTGTTCACCTGTTTAGGTAGGTTATGACCCTTGCCTCATACATTGCTGGTCTGTGTGTTCACCTGTTTAGGTAGGTTATGACCCTTGCCTCATACATTGCTGGTCTGTGTGTTCACCTGTTTAGGTAGGTTATGACCCTTGCCTCATACATTGCTGGTCTGTGTGTTCACCTGTTTAGGTAGGTTATGACCCTTGCCTCATACATTGCTGGTCTGTGTGTTCACCTGTTTAGGTAGGTTATGACCCTTGCCTCATACATTGCTGGTCTGTGTGTTCACCTGTTTAGGTAGGTTATGACCCTTGCCTCATACATTGCTGGTCTGTGTGTTCACCTGTTTAGGTAGGTTATGACCCTTGCCTCATACATTGCTGGTCTGTGTGTTCACCTGTTTAGGTAGGTTATGGCCCTTGCCTCATACATTGCTGGTCTGTGTGTTCACCTGTTTAGGTAGGTTATGACCCTTGCCTCATACATTGCTGATCTGTGTGTTCACCTGTTTAGGTAGGTTATGACCCTTGCCTCATACATTGCTGGTCTGTGTGTTCACCTGTTTAGGTAGGTTATGACCCTTGCCTCATACATTGCTGGTCTGTGTGTTCACCTGTTTAGGTAGGTTATAACCCTTGCCTCATACATTGCTGGTCTGTGTGTTCACCTGTTTAGGTAGGTTATGACCCTTGCCTCATACATTGCTGGTCTGTGTGTTCACCTGTTTAGGTAGGTTATGGCCCTTGCCTCATACATTGCTGGTCTGTGTGTTCACCTGTTTAGGTAGGTTATGGCCCTTGCCTCATACATTGCTGGTCTGTGTGTTCACCTGTTTAGGTAGGTTATGACCCTTGCCTCATACATTGCTGGTCTGTGTGTTCACCTGTTTAGGTAGGTTATGACCCTTGCCTCATACATTGCTGGTCTGTTTGTTCACCTGTTTAGGTAGGTTATGACCCTTGCCTCATACATTGCTGATCTGTGTGTTCAACTGTTTAGGTAGGTTATGACCCTTGCCTCATACATTGCTGGTCTGTGTGTTCACCTGTTTAGGTAGGTTATGACCCTTGCCTCATACATTGCTGGTCTGTGTGTTCACCTGTTTAGGTAGGTTATGACCCTTGCCTCATACATTGCTGGTCTGTGTGTTCACCTGTTTAGGTAGGTTATGACCCTTGCCTCATACATTGCTGGTCTGTGTGTTCACCTGTTTAGGTAGGTTATGACCCTTGCCTCATACATTGCTGGTCTGTGTGTTCACCTGTTTAGGTAGGTTATGACCCTTGCCTCATACATTGCTGGTCTGTGTGTTCACCTGTTTAGGTAGGTTATGACCCTTGCCTCATACATTGCTGGTCTGTGTGTTCACCTGTTTAGGTAGGTTATGACCCTTGCCTCATACATTGCTGGTCTGTGTGTTCACCTGTTTAGGTAGGTTATGACCCTTGCCTCATACATTGCTGGTCTGTGTGTTCACCTGTTTAGGTAGGTTATGACCCTTGCCTCATACATTGCTGGTCTGTGTGTTCACCTGTTTAGGTAGGTTATGACCCTTGCCTCATACATTGCTGGTCTGTGTATTCACCTGTTTAGGTAGGTTATGACCCTTGCCTCATACAATGCTGGTCTGTGTGTTCACCTGTTTAGGTAGGTTATGACCCTTGCCTCATACATTGCTGGTCTGTGTGTTCACCTGTTTAGGTAGGTTATGACCCTTGCCTCATACATTGCTGGTCTGTGTGTTCACCTGTTTAGGTAGGTTATGGCCCTTGCCTCATACATTGCTGGTCTGTGTGTTCACCTGTTTAGGTAGGTTATGACCCTTGCCTCATACATTGCTGATCTGTGTGTTCACCTGTTTAGGTAGGTTATGACCCTTGCCTCATACATTGCTGGTCTGTGTGTTCACCTGTTTAGGTAGGTTATAACCCTTGCCTCATACATTGCTGGTCTGTGTGTTCACCTGTTTAGGTAGGTTATGACCCTTGCCTCATACATTGCTGGTCTGTGTGTTCACCTGTTTAGGTAGGTTATGGCCCTTGCCTCATACATTGCTGGTCTGTGTGTTCACCTGTTTAGGTAGGTTATGGCCCTTGCCTCATACATTGCTGGTCTGAGTGTTCACCTGTTTAGGTAGGTTATGGCCCTTGCCTCATACATTGCTGGTCTGTGTGTTCACCTGTTTAGGTAGGTTATGGCCCTTGCCTCATACATTGCTGGTCTGTGTGTTCACCTGTTTAGGTAGGTTATGGCCCTTGCCTCATACATTGCTGGTCTGTGTGTTCACCTGTTTAGGTAGGTTATGACCCTTGCCTCATACATTGCTGGTCTGTATGTTCACCTGTTTAGGTAGGTTATGACCCTTGCCTCATACATTGCTGATCTGTGTGTTCAACTGTTTAGGTAGGTTATGACCCTTGCCTCATACATTGCTGGTCTGTGTGTTCACCTGTTTAGGTAGGTTATGACCCTTGCCTCATACATTGCTGGTCTGTGTGTTCACCTGTTTAGGTAGGTTATGACCCTTGCCTCATACATTGCTGGTCTGTGTGTTCACCTGTTTAGGTAGGTTATGACCCTTGCCTCATACATTGCTGGTCTGTGTGTTCACCTGTTTAGGTAGGTTATGACCCTTGCCTCATACATTGCTGGTCTGTGTGTTCACCTGTTTAGGTAGGTTATGACCCTTGCCTCATACATTGCTGGTCTGTGTGTTCACCTGTTTAGGTAGGTTATGACCCTTGCCTCATACATTGCTGGTCTGTGTGTTCACCTGTTTAGGTAGGTTATGGCCCTTGCCTCATACATTGCTGATCTGTGTGTTCACCTGTTTAGGTAGGTTATGGCCCTTGCCTCATACATTGCTGGTCTGTGTGTTCACCTGTTTAGGTAGGTTATGGCCCTTGCCTCATACATTGCTGATCTGTGTGTTCACCTGTTTAGGTAGGTTATGGCCCTTGCCTCATACATTGCTGGTCTGTGTGTTCACCTGTTTAGGTAGGTTATGACCCTTGCCTCATACATTGCTGATCTGTGTGTTCACCTGTTTAGGTAGGTTATGACCCTTGCCTTATACATTGCTGGTCTGTCCACATGTTTAACGTTATATCGTTTGTTTGACTAGAGTTGTAATGTTTGTTTAACTAGAGTTGTAATGTTTGACTAGAGTTGTAATGTTTGACTAGAGTTGTAATGTTTGTTTAACTAGAGTTGTAATGTTTGTTTGACTAGAGTTGTAATGTTTGTTTGACCAGAGTTGTAGTGTTTGTTTGACTAGAGTTGTAATGTTTCTTTGACTAGAGTTGTAATGTTTGTTTGACCAGAGTTGTAGTGTTTGTTTGACTAGAGTTGTAATGTTTGTTTGACTAGAGTTGTAGTGTTTGTTTGACTAGAGTTGTAATGTTTGTTTGACTAGAGTTGTAATGTTTGTTTGACCAGAGTTGTAGTGTTTGTTTGACTAGAGTTGTAATGTTTGTTTGACCAGAGTTGTAATGTTTGTTTGACTAGAGTTGTAATGTTTGTTTGACTAGAGTTGTAAAGTTTGTTTGACCAGAGTTGTAGTGTTTGTTTGACTAGAGTTGTAATGTTTGTTTGACTAGAGTTGTAATGTTTGTTTAACTAGAGTTGTAATGTTTGTTTGACTAGAGTCAATCCAGAAATCCGCACCTTACCTTTCGTAACCCTGGATGAAATGACCCGGCAAAAAGAAGTTGCCCTGATGGTCATTAGAAATTCGACAGCACATCGCTACCTAATGAACAATAAAGAGGGGAGAATTGAGAAACGTATACTGGCCATGTTGCAGTTGCATGCAGACGATTTATTGGTCGGGCATGTTGATGATGGTATAAAAAAGGTTAGTTCGTGTTTAATTAGGGTTAGGTTTTTATGCTGTGCTAGATTATGATTAGGACGAGTTATGGGATTATGGTTTGTGTGAGGGTTTTTTTTACAAATATATAGCTGTCTAAAATGATCAATAAAATGTTTCCATGGATCAATTTAGTAATAATAACAATTGAATATTCTATTGTCATCGGAAACAAAGCTTCCCTGAAAATTTTAGCGCGCTAGCTAACTGGGAAGTGCCCAAAATTTCGATCGCAAGATTTGATTGGAAAAACAGACGCGAAAGCAAGTTAAAGAAAACGTGGAAAAAGGGAGAAATACCTACGGTTAAAAACTTATAGCAAAAACAGCAATACTATAGCACATTTCGTTGGGGGGGTAAGGCCCATACCCTAACTATGGCCTTCAAAGTAGCCCAAATCATGGCCTTATAGTAGCCATATCTATGCCTTTAAAGTAGTTCTATCCATGGCTTTAAAGTAGCCCTAACCAATTCCTTAAAGTAGCTCTAAATATGGCCTTAAAGTAGCCCTAACCAATGCCTTAAAGTAGCTCTAAATATGGCATTAAAGTAGCCTTAACCAATGCCTTAAATGTATTAGCCCTGTCTTATTTCATCAGATGATTGAGTCCGATGGCAAACTGGCTCTTCTAATGGAATCGTCGGCGGCTGAATATCTTTCAACCCTTGAGCCTTGTGATAAAATGGTTATAGGCGAGCCCTTGGGTGACCACTCCATTGGATTTGTTTGCCGGAATGACACGGATCTCTGTGACAAGATTAGCACGCAGATTCTCAAACTCCAAGAGACCGGACAAATGAGCGAGTGAGTTTGTTGACGGTTAAATTTGAGTGAGTTTGTTGACGTTAAATTTGAGTGAGTTTGTTGACGGTTAGATTTGAGTGAGTTTGTTGACGGTTATATTTGAGTGAGTTTTTTGACGGTTAGATTTGAGTGAGTTTGTTGACGTTAAATTTGAGTGAGTTTGTTGACGGTTAGATTTGAGTGAGTTTGTTGACGTTAAATTTGAGTGAGTTTGTTGACGGTTAGATTTGAGTGAGTTTGTTGACGGTTATATTTGAGTGAGTTTTTTGACGGTTAGATTTGAGTGAGTTTGTTGACGTTAAATTTGAGTGAGTTTGTTGACGGTTAGATTTGAGTGAGTTTGTTGATGGTTAGATTTGAGTGAGTTTGTTGACGGTTAGATTTGAGTGAGTTTGTTGACGGTTATATTTGAGTGAGCTTTTTGACGGTTATATTTGAGTGAGTTTTTTGACGGTTAAATTTGAGTGAGTTTGTTGACGGTTAAATTTGAGTGAGTTTTTTGGCGGTTAGATTTGAGTGAGTTTGTTGACGGTTAGATTTGAGTGAGTTTGTTGACGGTTAAATTTGAGTGAGTTTTTTGACGGTTAAATTTGAGTGAGTTTGTTGACGGTTAAATTTGAGTGAGTTTGTTGACGGTTATATTAGAGTGAGTTTGTTGAGCGTCTTGAGTTAGAGCTGGAGTCTTGTTGGCGATTTGGAGTAGTTGATAGGCTATCCCAGACAAAGACGTTTTATTCGATGTGACGTCAGAGATTGTAATTTGTCCAAGTTAAGTGTAACGAGAACAATCTGGCCAAATTGGGTTACCAACCTGTACGTTGTTGACCAGTTAGCTATAAAGACTAGATTAGGGTTACCAGTTAGCTATTAAGACTAGATTAGGGTTACCAGTTAACTGTAACGATAATCAGCTTGATAAGTTTAATCCTTGTCTATTTTTAGAATATTTAAAATTAATATCCCATTAATGTACAATTCATTCAGACTTAAAGAAAAATGGTTTGCCAGCGGCTGCTTGAAGAATCAAGCGAAAAGCTACGTCTTTGAAGGTCTGCCGTTCTTTGACACTTTTGGTGGGGAACCTGATGCCATCATGCCACGTGTCATCACAATCACCAGATTTTCAGCCGCTTTCATCATCCTTGTCATCGGCATTGTTATTGCTGGAATCATCCTAGCTATTGAAATATTTTATGCTAAAAAACGAGGAACGGCTGTAAGTTTAACTACGTTAACTTGGGTTATGGTTAGGGTTAGGGTTAGATTTAGGGTTAGGGTTAGATTTAGCGTAAGGGTTAGGGTTAGGTAACGGAAGACTTAGTTTACAACTTTAAAATACCTTAATTGTTACGTTAGCATGAGTGTCATTTTTTTTAAAAAACTGCGTTAAAGTTAGGGTTAGGATTTTTCAATTCATTTTTTCTTATTTTGTGCGCATGAATTTCAGATATAGGTCTATAATTTGGGATTCAAAATACATTATACACAATTTTCTGTGTTTGGGGGGGGGGGGGGGGGGGGGGTGAGAGGTCACAAATTAAGGTATTTGTTTTTTATTAAAATTATATTTCGTTTCTGAGAAACTTTGCTAGCTATGAAGATCTAGAAGATGAAGATGTAGACGTAGATGATATAGATGTAGATGATGTAGGTGTAGATGTAGACTTTGATAATGTAAATGTAGTAGGTGTAGATAATGCAGATGTAGAAGTAAAAGTATAGAGTAGTTGCTCTCTAGTTTTTAAACTATCAGACGAAGTTTTTTATAAAGTTAAAATTTTATATTAAATGAATTTAAAAACCTTGTTTATGACCAAGTTTCTAATGTCAACATTTCAGGTGCCTCAAAGAATCAACCGTCACGGCCCAGATGATGATACTGAGAGAATTGAGAACGAGTTTAGGGATGATGACCGAGCTTAACGAACACAGAGTTTATGGATGATAACAGATTAACGGGTTGAATAGTTTGGGGATGATCTGTTAGTTTTTGGCGCACTTGGTTTAACCATTTATCTCTTCTTTTTTTACGCTAAAATGTGTGTGTGTGTGTGTGTGGCGAATTGACAAAACTAACGGCTGATTTAAATGAAGCCTTAGGACCCGGACCGAAAAAATCAGTACCCGGCGGGTTCAATGGGTTAAATAACAACGAATAACACGGTGTCTATAAGCTATAAGCTGACTTTAGTTTTGATTTTCTTAAAATTCTTGCTGTATCTATAAACACTTCTCCCAGGGTCGAATTTCTAAGCAAGCAGTAGTTGAATGTTATTATTGTTATATTTTGTACATTTGACAAACGGAGTATCAAAATATAGAATAACGCACTTCTTATATGTTGATTTTAAACATTCCAACATATTTAATTCATTCCATTGTACTGTAAATAGTTGTTGCGGATATCTAAACCTTTGAAAGATACCTCAAGGTAACCTGCTGATGATTTGCTTTTGCTTGTTTTGCTTTTTGTTTACTATATATTAAATGCAAATTAATGAAAAAAATAAAATGTCTTCGTTCAATAATAACTAATTAGACTAGTTAGTAGTCTATTCTGAAAGTTTAAGAGTTCTAAAGCAAACGATTATCCTGTTATTGCGATGTGAAAAAGGTACCCCAACAAAATGTGTTTTCTAAGTATCAATATTACGATACGGGTTAGCATTAGGGTAGGGTTTTGGATTAGGGTTGGGGTTGGGGTTGGGGTTGGGGTTAGGTTTAGGGGTTAGGGTTAAGGGTTAGGGTTAGGGTTAGAGTTTGGGTTAGGGTTAGGGTTGGGGTTAGGGTTGGGTTTGGGGTTAGGGTTAGGGTTAGTAGGGTTAGGGTTAGGGTTAGTAGGGTTAGGGTTAGGGTTAGGGTTAGTAGGGTTAGGGTTAGTAGGGTTAGGGTTAGTAGGGTTAGGGTTAGGGTTAGTAGGGTTAGGGTTAGTAGGGTTAGGGTTAGTAGGGTTAGGGTTAGTAGGGTTAGGGTTAGTAGGGTTAGGGTTAGGGTTAGGGTTAGGGTTAGGGTTAGGGTTAGTAGGGTTAGGGTTAGGGTTAGGGTTAGGGTTAGGGTTAGGGTTAGGGTTAGGGTTAGGGTTAGGGTTAGGGTTAGGGTTAGGGTTAGGGTTAGGGTTAGGGTTAGGGTTAGGGTTAGGGTTAGGGTTAGGGTTAGGGTTAGGGTTAGGGTTAGGGTTAGGGTTAGGGTTAGGGTTAGGGTTAGGGTTAGGGTTAGGGTTAGGGTTAGGGTTAGGGTTAGGGTTAGGGTTAGGGTTAGGGTTAGGGTTAGGGTTAGGGTTAGGGTTAGGGTTAGGGTTAGGGTTAGGGTTAGGGGTTAGGGTTAGGGTTAGGGTTAGGGTTAGGGTTAGGGTTAGGGTT